>NC_134569.1:182564566-182883066 GCF_050947875.1 Dermacentor variabilis
TAGCAATATTATAGGTTGGGGACAGCGTACATTTCCAAGTATGGATTTGGCCTGGGCGTGGTGCTACCATGTTTAGCGGTCAAAAATACGGTGGCATTTTTTAAAATGACCTTTGTACATTTTAATTACATCCAGCTCCGTCTTGCAAAAGAGTGCACTGTCGCTTTTTGGCCTCGATCGTCATGATATTTTGTTTGGCGTCGTCTACATTGATCTTTATTTCTTCATGGAGCTCGCTAGGATATATTAGAACACATTTTCAGGTAAAATCCACATTTACTTACCGCCATTTACAATGGCTTTCACGACTCGTAAGAAATACGCGTGTTCTCAGTGAGTCTAGTGCCCCTTGTAGAATATGAATGACAGTGTTTCAGGTAGAAATACCAAAAACATCTTAGACAGAGCTTCAGCCAACGTTGCGACAGCAAGTGACTGTTTAATGATGTAATAGCGGCAATAACACGCAGGTATTAAGGTTGACAACTCTGAATACTGGAGCCAGGCACGTACCCAGGGCGGGGGGGGGAAGGGAGGTCCAGGCCTCCGCCCCCCCCCCCGAAATTAAGCGGCGTGCTCCCCTCCTCCCCGCCCACACCACCACTCCTCACACACATTCCTAAAGCGCTGAGAAATCAATCTATTTCGCAGTCAATATTTTGATGCATTTTACCGCGAGAGCTGTATATGACTAACCTTACATAGTTTTTTCGTCATCCGTCAACAGAAAAAATCATAATGTGGGCCGATCTTAGTGATAGTGCAAAAAGGGTCCAAGCTCAATGGCACATACCCCTGTGGGCTCGGGAACCTGTAACGCGCCCTATAATACCTTCGGGAGGGGCCCACGTATGGGAAGTGCTTAACGCCTGGTTGACATCCACCGTGGGCCGGCCCGGCATTGCACTACATTTGGATAGACCCAGGTGTGCGGAGCGCTCAACGCCTGCTTCACCTCCGCCGCGAGTCAGCCCGACGGTAGTGCAATGCTGGGCCGAACCGCGGCGGAGGTGAAGCAGACATTAAGCACTCCCCATACGTGGGCCGATCCCGAAGATAGTACAATGCTGGGCCCACCCGCGGCGGAAGTGAAGCAGGCGTTGAGCGCTCCGCACACCTGGGTCCATTAAAACGTAGTGCAATGCCGGACCGACCCACGGTGGAAGTGAACCAGGCGTTAAGCACTCCCCATACGTGGGTGCTTAACTCTCGTTACACCCACTGCAGGGCAATGGCCTCTCCCATACTTCTCCAACAACCCCGGTGATGTACTAAGTGTGGCCATGTTGTCCCTGCAAACTTCTTAATCTCCTCCGCCCACCTAACTTTCTGCCGCCCCCTGCTACGCTTCCCTTCCCTTGGAATCCAGTCCGTAACCCTTAATGACCATCGGTTATCTTCCCTCCTCATTACATGTCCGGCCCATGCCCATTTCTTTTTCTTGATTTCAACTAAGATGTCATTAACTCGCGTTTGTTCCCTCACCCAATCTGCTCTTTTCTTATCCCTTAATGTTACACCTATCATTCTTCTTTCCATAGCTCGTTGCGTCGTCCTCAATTTCAGCAGAACCCTTTTTCGTAAGCCTCCACGTTTCTGCCCCGTAAGTCAGTACTGGTAAGACACAGCTATTATACACGTTTCTCTTGAGGGATAATGGCAACCTGCTGTTCATGATCTGAGAATGCCTGCCAAACGCACCCCAACCCATTCTTATTCTTCTGATTATTTCCGTCTCATGATCCGGATTCGCCGTCACTACCTGCCCTAAGTAGAAGTATTCCCTTACCACTTCCAGTGCCTCGCTACCTATTGTAAATTGTTGTTCTCTTCCGAGACTGTTAAACATTACTTTAGTTTTCGGCAGACTAATTTTTAGGACCGCTCTTCTGCTTTGCTTCTCCAGGTCACTGAGCATGCATTGCAATTGGTCCCCTGAGTTACTAAGCAAGGCAATATCATAAGCGAATCGCAAGTTACTAAGGTATTCTCCATTAACTTTTATCCCCAATTCTTGCCAATCCAGGTCTCTGAATACCTCCTGTAAACACAGTGTGAATAGCATTGGAGAGATCGTATCTCCCTGCCTGACCCCTTTCTTTATTGGGATTTTGTTGCTTTCTTTATGGAGGACTACGGTAGCTGTGGAGCCGTTATAGATATCTTTCAGTATCTTTACATACGGCTCGTCTACACCCTGATTCCGTAATGCCTCCATGACTGCTGAGGGTTCGACAAAATTAAACGCTTTCTCGTAATCAATGAAAGCTATATATATAGGTTTTCGTTACATTCCGCACATTTCTCTATCACCTAATTGATAGTGTGAATAAGGTATATGGTTGAGTAGCCTTTACGGAATCCTGCCTGGTCCTTTGCTTGACAGAAGTCTAAGGTGTTCCTGATTGTATTTGCGATTACCTTAGTAAATAGCAACTGACAGTAAGCTGATCGATCTATAATTTTTCAAGTCTTTGGCATCCCCTTTCTTATGGATTAGGATTATGTTAGCGTTCTTCCAAGATTGCGGTACGCTCGTGGTCATGAGGCATTGCGCATACAGGGTGGCCAGTTTCTCTAGAACAATCTGCCCACCATCCTTCAACAAGTATGCTGTTACCTGATCCTCCCCAGCAGCTTTCCCACTTTGCATAGCTCCCAAGGTTTTCTTTACTTCTTCCGGCGTTACCTGTGGGATTTCGGATTCCTCTAGACTATTCTCTCTTCCATTATCGTCGTGGGTGCCACTGGTTCTGTATAAATCTCTATAGAACTCCTCAGCCACTTGAACTATCTGATCCATATTAGCAATGATAGTGCCTGCTTTGTCTCTTAACGCATACATCTGATTCTTGCCAATTCCTAGTCTCTTCTTCGCTGCTTTTAGGCTTCCTCCGTTCCTGAGAGCATGTTCAATTCTATCCATATTATACTTCCTTATGTCAGCTGTCTTACGCTTGTTGATTAACTTAGAAATTTCTGCCAGTTCTATTGCAGCTGTAGGGTTAGAGGCTTTCATACATTGGCGTTCCTTGATCAGATCTTTCGTCTCCTGCGACAGCTTACTGGTATCCTGTCTAACGGAGTTACCACCGATTTCTCTTGCACGCTCCTTAATGATGCCACAAGATTGTCGTTCATTGCTTTAACATTAAGGTCCTCTTCCTGAGTTAAAGCCGAATACCTGTTCAGTAGCTTGATCTGGAATTCCTCTATTTTCCCTCTTACCGCTAACTCATTGATCGGCTTCTTATGTACCAGTTTCTTCCGTTCCCTCCTCAGGTCTAGGCTAATTCGAGTTCTTACCATCCTATGGTCACTGCAGCGTACCTTGCTGAGCATGTCCACATCTTGTATGATGTCAAGGTTAGCCGTTCGCTTGTATGATGTCAAGGCTCGCCGTTCGGGCTCCTCCACGTCCGCTTTAGGCTATCCCGCTTGCGGAAGAAGGTATTCATTATCCGCATATTATTCTGTTCCGCAAACTCTACTAATAACACTCCCCTGCTATTCCTAGTGCCTATGCCATATTCCCCAACTGCCTTCTCTCCAGCCTGCTTCTTGCCTACCTTCGCATTGAAGTCGCCCATCAGTATAGTGTACTTTGTTATGACTTTACCCATCGCCGATTCCACGTCTTCATAGAAGCCTTCGACTTCCTGGTCATCATGACTGGATGTAGGGGCGTAGGCCTGTACAGCCTTCATTTTGTACCTCTTATTAAGTTTCACAACAAGACCTGCCACCCTCTCGTTAATGCTATAGAATTGCTGTATGTTACCAGCTAAATTCTTATTAATCAGGAATCCCACTCCTAGTTCTCGTCTCTCCACAAAGCCCCGGTAGCACAGGACGTGCCCGATTTTTAGCACTGTATATGCTTCTTTTGGCCTCCTAACTTCAGTGAGCCCTATTATATCCAATTTACTGCCTTCTAATTCCTCCAATAGCACTGCTAGACTCGCCTCACTAGATAACGTTCTAGCGTTAAACGTTGCCAGGTTCATATTCCAATGGCGGCCTGTCCGGAGCCAGGGATTCTTAGCACCCTCTGCTGCGTCGCAGGTCTGACCGCCGCCGTGGTCAGTTGCTTCGCAGCTGCTGGGGGCTGAGGGCCGGGGTTGATTGTTGTATTCATATAGGAGGTTGTGGCCAAGTACTGAACCAGGGTGGCCAATCCTGCTCTGGTGAGGGAGTGCGCGTTACCGGTTCTGGTCACCGGGATCAGGCCACACTCCAGGCCTGTGTATGCAATTTTATCAACACGCTGATTTTATTTTAATCCGGTGGAAAATTGCGCGGCACCGGGATTCGAACCACGGGCCTCTTGCACGCGAGGCGGGTGTTCTACCTTTACGCCACCGCTGCACCTATTTATGGATCCTAACCTCGTTATTTAAAAAGGAAGTAGAGAAAAGGCTTCCGGAAGTGGAGATTAAATTCTTGTGTTTTGTATCACGCTTCTACAGTTATCAGTGGAGTCGCCTGACGTAGCCACTTCTCTGATGTGCTAATGTGAGTGTTTTTCTAACCTTCCGCGGTGGGCGCAGTACGTCTAAAACGCAGTGTCCTCCACTCTGCCCGGTTGGACGGGACTGGTGACCACGCATCGTTACGCAACTTCCCAAATAGCAACACGGTTCGATTTTTTCACTTAAGTTGGTATACCAGTAAACGATGGATCGAAAAGAACTGTGATTGTTCCGCAAAGATATATATCTCTATAAATCTTCCAGGCCTAATTCAAAAAACGCAACTAAAAATCTTTATCTTTCCCTTACGCTTGTTTACTTGTTCTTGGCAGCGTTCTTCCTGCGCTTCTGTCATGCGTGAGTCCGTTTGATGTACTTCCTTGTTTGCCAAGTAAAGGAGTGGTGTATCTCACAGGCGTAGTTGTGAGGTAGACCTTATTTCAATTCTCTTTTGTAGATTTACGCGTCTTGATGACGAATGCTGGGCATTATTCGCATTTGTGCTAGTAAAGCTACTTCCCCCCCTCATTTGCATAGGAAGAGCTACCTTGGGTTACACCATAGGAAGAGCTAGCCCCTCCCCCCCCCATCCCCCCGAATAAAAATCCTGGGTACGTGCCGGACTGGAGCACAGCCCTCTAAACGCTATACTTACTGTGTAAAATGCACTAACCATAATGCAGAAGAGCGGCGACTTCGGGTAATCCGTGGCCCAAGGCAGCACATTGCTGAAGTAAAACAGCAGAAACAATTCCACAACGCAGGTACCAATCATGACGACTAGTATTTCGAATACAGTGACGCTGTCCAAGTCCAGGGCGCGTTTGAAGATTATTCCCCAGCCGCCTCCACCTGAATGCACAGAAGACAGGTAATGAACTGCTTAAAAAAAAGCTGAGCGCTAGCGTGTTATGTGCGTTTGTCTACGCACGGCTGGGTACCTGGATGCCGACAACATTTTCACGCTTAAGCACTGTTAGGAATCGAATTGCTGCCACCAGTGTCAGGAACGGGCACCCGGGAACAAAGGAGTAGCGCAGGCTCAGTGTTCTATAGCTACTCAAGCACTGGCGAGGGATTCAGGCCGAAACGAGGCGGCGTAACGAATAACAGAACTAATTATGTCGTTACGTAAGGAGCGATCAGCTCGACAAGCTTATCGAGAAATAGCTAAAGCGAACGCTCAAAGCTTGTGCCGAAGGCTGAAGGGTGTCGCCAAGGGAGCTGTAAACACTTTCCCCTAGGAGAGGGAGGGAACGGACTCTCGCGGTGCTTGTGGCCGGCGTTTGGCACACGAAAGTCAGTCCGACGGTGGCCAACAACCGCGGGCTGAGGTAAGGCACTAACCCGCACACACCCGCACAGAGCTGCCACAGGTTTCCAACCATCGCTTGAGCTGAGGAGGAGCTGACAAATACGCGCACATATGTGAACGCTCTCCAACTGTGGCGGATTTTGTCACTGTCTGACCAACATCAGGGCTTTTACCGTGGTTTTTCCACGTGACTCAAATCGTCACAGAGGCGAGTCGTAGTCAATTGCAGCGATAGGAATTATATCTAACATACAGTATAACAGAGGTATATTCATTGTGGCAACTTTGTGTTTTAACGAAAACCCGGTATCGCTCTTATAGGCAAGCTTACGCATTGTCATATTTTTTTTCGCTTCCGCCGTTTGCGCATAGTACAACAAGCCTGTCATTCTCGCGCGGCAACGCCCTGATGTGAAAGGGATATGAGAGGATAACCCGGCATTCAGTGATCCGCTTTTCTTGCTTGTCGAAGACTTAGCTTCCAATCCTGATTGTGGTCGTGCAATTATCGTTGAGTTCTTACAGCAATTTCTGAACTTTACAATACACCGAAGCTTTCTTGGTGCCTTTGATTCCTGCCGTGATTGGTGCAAAGTCGCCATAATGCATCACTCTCCTTTGTATTTGTTACAGCGAAGCTGTTTATGACTAGGGTACCGTGCATCTTTGTTCTGCGTGTGCAAAAACTCAGGCCCCGCATTTAATGCAAACTCGTTTGATTCTATGCGAAAGCTTACACGTCTATTCACTGGAATATGCATTTTCAGATCACTTATCAATAGCCACCATTTTCAAGATCAGTTGGCTGTCAGGTAGATAATAAAAGTTTCTCAAAAATTTGGCGCTGTGCAATCCGCGTCCACCATGAACACGTTCGCACCGCCCTCTCTGTGTCGGCGTTCCAAGCGCTTGCGTATCTCGTTTCTTTAGACGTTCCCGGACACTCGAAGCGAGCGGTCGCGTCGCCCCTCGCTCCGACGACTACGGCTCGCCCGCCACTACTCGCGCGCGCACGTCTCCGCCTTCGACTGCGCTCATGAGCGCAGCCCTTTTGAGGGCTCGCACGGCAGCTGGCACGACCTACTGAGCCACGCTTCCGCACGGAGGCCCCATCTCTTATGGCTGACCCTCCGAAGAAGCAGCAGAGGAAGAGGCCGAAGAAGCCATCTCCTGGCTTCGACGACTCGGAGTCCCGACGAGCCCTGCAGCACCACCCGCGTGGACGGCAGCCGCGCACCGGCAGATCGCCTCCTGCTTTGCGATGGAAGCGCGGGCTGAAGGCACGTACGCTGCGTGCACTGTCGGCCGACTCGGCGAGCTCCACGCCGTCATGCCCACCTTCCCAGGGGAGTGCGACGCCATCCGCGTGCGTTCCAATACCCCTGGATACTTTCTTCCGCGCGTTTCCTTTTGATGCGCCGGAGACTGCTCCCAGCGGCCACCACGCCGCACAGTCCGCCTCAACGGACACCACCTCAGAGGCCCCCACTTCGGCTGCCTCCGCCGACGACGATGCCAGCTGCCCGTCGACCGGCGACACCGACGAGAGTGCCGGCACCTTCTTCTTGCCAACCGCAAGCATGATTGGTGCCGACACTACGTCCTCCCGCACGGACGCGACCACCTCGCCCGAGGCAAGTCCTGTCCGGCCGGATTTTCCATCATTGTCGTCGCCGACGGCCTGCTCGTCGCCCCCGCTCACCAACAGCGAGCCCACCGCACCTGCGGCGGACGAGGGATCGCTCCCGGCGGCGCTGGCCGCTCCCGTCGGTGACGACCCAGCTGACCGC
Source organism: Dermacentor variabilis (assembly GCF_050947875.1). Lineage (NCBI taxonomy): Eukaryota > Metazoa > Arthropoda > Arachnida > Ixodida > Ixodidae > Dermacentor > Dermacentor variabilis. The sequence continues at coordinate 182,572,144 of NC_134569.1, forward strand.
CCCTCGTCCAACAAGAGCCGGCCGAGAGCGCCTGCCCCTGCCCCAGTACCTGAGGGAACAGGGGAGCTCAACGCGCGGAACTCCCCGCAGCTGCTCGAGGCAGCCAAAAACGCCCAACCCTGCCAGCCCGCAGCGTTACAGCCGGAGAAGCCCGCAAGAAGGAGACGCCGTTTTCGACGGTTCGTCGACTTCGAGCCGCATTCCCCACCGGCTGACGGCGGTGTCGCTCACGATACCTCAGTCACGGTTCTATACCGCCCCACCGGGAGCAAAGCAACCTTCCTGGCACTCTCGCGGGATAGTATCGCGGCCCAACTCTCCTGTGTTCCAGGTGTGAGATGCGTTCGCGTGAACTTTCGTCGCAATGTGGTGGCTTCGGATGTGACGCGCGGTGCCCACTTGGCGCCCCTCCTCGCAGTGTGCGACATCAGTGACGTGGCGGTGCGCTCGAAGGCACCGCACAGCAACTCCTGTGTGGGTGTCATTTATGGGGTCGACCCATCCTTCGACGCCCGCACTGTGAAAGAAAACATCGAAGCCCCCGTCGCGGTACTGTGATGTTCACGGAGTGGCGCTAGCGTCACTGTTGCCTTCGCCGGGAGCGACGTACCCACAAACGTGCGACTCTTCAAGCAGCTCCGCGCCGTTCGTGCCCGTCTGCCTCGACCACTGCAATGTGACCGCTACGGCGTTTTCGGCCACGCCGGCGCCACCTGCTTCCGCGACGCCCGCTGCCTTCGCTGCGGTGAGTCGCACGCCACAGGAGACTGCCCCGCCAAAAAGCCACACTGCGTAAATTGCGGTGGCCGTCACCCCTCAACCGAACCGAGCTGTCCTGAGTGGCAGCGCGAGAGAAGGGCGGCCGTGTTGCTGTCTTCGTCTCAGCGGCCCCTATCGCGCAAAAAAGCGCTTGAACTAGCCGGCGCCGCACCGACCGAGCCGCCTACGGCCGCTCCGTCTACGTCTGCTAGCTCCCCGCAGGGCCGATCGTACAGTGACGCCCTGCGCGGCCGCAACAACCAGACAGCCGCAGCTGAGCCGTCATGCGGCCCTCCAACCGCTGCAAACAGCGACCCCAGAGACGCGCTAATAGCCGCTCTCGCTGCTGCACTCCGGGCCCTGCTCGTCCAGTGCCCAGCCATCGACGGCAACGTTCGTCAAATGTGTGACGCGGCTCTCGCCGTGCAGGAAGCACTGCTCCGTCGCGACTAGGCGCGTCACCGCGCCTCATAGGCGAAGGCCACCGACTTGCCCGCGCACGGCGTTCTAGCCGCCGCCCCTCTTTCACCCCTCTATCTATTCTCCTTCCCCCCTGTGCAGCGCGGTTGAGGTGCCCTCAACTGAGAGGCAGTTACTGCGCTGCACTTTACCCCAATTTTCTCCTTCCTTAAACAAGAATCTCTATCTCTCGTTTCCTTTCATTCCGCTCTCCCTTGGTGGCGGTCCCGTCGAGAAGTCACGCATGTCTACTTTCCTCCGGCTCCGCGGGGAAGTGGTCCCGTCTTGCACGTGAATGTATATATATAAAAAAAAAAACCTCTGTGTCGTAGGCCACACAGCTTGGCTGATCATCCACCTTCACAGAGCGGAATGGCTCATGATTTTTTTATTTATGCTTTTATTTATTTTATGCTTTTAGTAAATCGCAAAAACTACTATGGGATCGCCAAAATCCAAGGTTCCCCATTTCCTTCCTCAGACCGCGTCGCCGAGAGTTAAAATGAGGGAGAAGCCTAATCGATAAGTAGTACGTAACACTACTCAGACGCAGCAACATTTTTGCCGTACCCAAAGCAGATGACTAAGTAATCCTTACCTAATTTTCAGCCCTAATATAAACATCGACAGAGAGGCACACGTGTAGACGTGATTAATTTCAAATCCTCTTACGCATTACTTGAAAGGATGCACCCCAGTAGCATCGTGAGTTTCTTTCAGGCCACCTTCCTTTCCCTCTCCTCTCACCGAAAGCTTGAAATAAGTGCTATTTTAGAGCGCAGCTCTTAGGCGCCCGTCGCTCCACACTTCGCTCCGTCCGCAAAGTGCCGGAAGAGACAGATCGCCGGTGCCAGCCTATATATCGCAAATCGGAAACACCTATAGAGCTGCATTTTGTATTACGGAGTATTGTAATCGTCAATAAAAGTTTTTCTACTCCAGCCCCAAGTGTTTAAAAATATAGCAGTACCTGTAACTTCCTGTTTATCACCGGCACGCGGAGAATTATTGCATATAGAGTTAATGAAAATTTTTTGCTACTTCAAGTTTATTTTGATCGCCAAATAAGGTGTAATGGCACCACTACGCACGACGGAATCACCAGGCGTTAACCTATTACAGTACAAATTTTTTTGAAATTCGACTGCCAAAGCTTGTCATTGGTCATAGCCTCAATTTATTTATTATTAGTTGGATTTGCTTTCTTGGTTTAGTTTCTTGCTTTTTGTTTTGGCTTTGTTTATTTTGGTGAGTTATGCTATGATATTTAAAATCGGGGGTCTAACGGAATCCCGTTAGGTGGGGAAGATCATTGTCAATAAAACACAGCGCCGACCAAAGTACAGTATATTTAATTGAAAGACAGTTTTGCAGGTTTCTTGGTGCCGTGTGCCTTATCAACAATGTTATAATTTTTCAATACAATACCACATATATGACTGCTAGCAAGAATTTGGCTACTTATCGATTACTATACGAACTGAATGCGGGAAGTTAAAATGAAACATAAAAGACCTACGCATTACGTTAAATGTGGACTCTATTGATTCTATATATTTGAAACGGCGTGGAGGGTTGCCATATTTTGTCGCGGTTTTGGAAATCAACAATCGTTTTCTTAAAAAATAAGCATTGCTTGAGAAACGGTATGTGATGATAACGGGGGATTTTCGAATTCGGTTTCCATGAGTAGGTTTCTGTATAACAAATTCCATCGTTTCCAAGCTTTAATGAAAACATTAGGTTGCCTATAACATTCTAAGCCATCCATAAAATACGCATAATAACAGACTACAGCATACGAATTAAAAAAGAACAGTTCTGTCGGAATCAGTGGGCAGCACTTCCTAACCTGACCCGTGTCCCAATGATTGCCTCAAGAATTGCTACTAAAAGCAATTCTATTTTTGATACAAATGCATGATACCGCACATATATACACCTCGCTAGTTACGTCAGACTGTTCTATTTGAGCATGTGCTTTCTTTTTCACAGAAAGCCACGGTCGTGTGACCACCATTGAAAATTTGCGTATGGAAATTATAGGATAATATATCCGTGTGTATAGCAATAGTAAAGGAAAAATAAACGTGTTTAAATTATGTTTGTACTATATTGTTGCAGTCAGACGCACTGATTGTACTCTTTGAAGCTATCGTCAGATGTAACGGGAATTGAAAGTACACAAAACAAACGTGGTCATTCTGCGGATACTTGGTCGTCTGCAACGAAAGTTAATTATACTAACATCATGGCGTACAAATTAACTGTCTGGCCTACTTTGGAGTACGTTTCTAATCTTGGATGCCCGTAAATAAAATGTTACCCAGCTTAAGTACACTGAGAGGCTGACTGCTGGCTGTCTCAGTGCGACATTGACACTGTACGACTATGTGGCACCTTCCAGTTCTGTGACATAACTCCCACAGTGTTTTATATTGTTCATCTATTCCTTCCTTTTCCCCCACCTTTGGTATATTATTTCCCATTCTCCAAGGGTAACCAACCGGATATAGCTAGTTAATCTCCCTTTCATTTCTTTACTGTTATCTTTCTGTGGCGCACATCTTCCTTATGTAATGAAATGCAATCTACAATAGCATTACTTCAAAGAGGCACCGGTTTGATAACTCCAAAAATGAGCGTAATTTAAGACCGAAAGCTACAGAGCTTCCACACTCATGAAGAGGGGTTGTAAAATGAACTCGCCCTTGTAGTCGTCGAAGATTGCAAGAGTTCTCAGCAACGTAGTGAGTCCTAATTGTGGCGATATGGCACCCACGAGCTTCTTCCAGCGTTCTGTAAACAAAAGGCCGCTCAGGGAGGTCTCAGAATCGGATATTCCGTACATTGGAACGCAGAATCCAAAGAATAGGCCACCAGACACGGCTCTGCTCCCTGCGGTAAAAGTCAGTTAGAAAGAGTTAGGTATTGTAAGTGAGACATGCCTAAGTGAGACTATAGGGAACTCTCCTGACTGTTAGCGCTTGCTAAAAAATTTTAAAAAATAATATTATGGGATTTTACGTGCCAATTAAAGCCCCCCAAACTCCGATATTATCGGGTTTTACGAGGCACCATTGTTCCCGGGACTACGAACTTTCCATCGTGGAACTGCAGTTCTTCAGTTCCCTCCCACAGCATAGTTGCGCTGACAGTCTCCTGATCTGCGGTTACCGCAAGTCTGGAGAGTGCGTCTGCATCCTTCAGCTGTTCTCCAGGTCCGTGATGGACCACGAACACAAACTGCTGGAGTTCACTCACCCAGCGCGCAATTTTTCCTCTAGGCACTGCGAGGCTAAGGATGTACCTAAGGCTTGGTGATCGATAAAGAGCGTGAAGCTCCCGCCATCCAGGTAAGGTCTAAAATATTGTACGACCATTAGGACTGACAAAGCTTCTTTTCCCGTAGTCGTGTAATTCAGTTGCGCTTTCGAGAATTTGTACGAATAATATCCCTCGACCTTTTGTGGAGCTTCTGAATCCCTCTAGTAAAGCACTGCGCCTGTGCCGTAATGAGAGCTCGAAGGGCAACTTGAAGTCTGGAAGCGTCAGAATTGGGTCAGACAAAATGATGCTCACAAGGCTTTGATAAACCAAATCACACTCTGTTGTCGAACGAAATGGAACATTCTTCTTGGTAATTTCTGTGAGGCACTGTGTTTTCGTGGCACAATATCTCTAATGAAAGCCTGAAAATGTCCCGCAAAGCCGAGAAATACCCGCAAAGAGTGTAGCTCATAGGATTTGTGCATTTTTGAGATTCGTTCGACTAATTCCTGCTTTATTGCCTCGGTTTCGCCATAAAATACTCTACTAGAAACACAACTTTCCTTTGGAAAAACTCACTTTTCATGTCATAAATCTTGAGCTCCGCATCACTCAGTGCTTAAGTACACTAGCAAGATGCTCTGAGTGCTCCTCCTCATTGCCAGAGTAAATTATTATATCGTCGATGTACACGTTGCAAAACTTCCCAAGAAACCGTCGCAAGACGTCATTCGTCATCTTTTAGAACCAAGCGGGTGAGGTTTTCCATCCAAACGGGTGTCGATTATACTCATAGATGTCAAAAGGCGTTATGAAGACAGAGTATTTCTTTTATTCTTCAGAAAGTGGAACTTGCCAAAATCCGTTATATAAATCAATACGCGAAACATCTGCAGCCACCCGTCTTGTATATCATAGAGTCATTTCGTGGCATAGGAAAAGGCAAGAGCTCTGTCTGCTTATTAATTTGCCTGTAATCCGTGCAGTACCAGAGGCTTCCATTTTTCTTAGGTGCAATAGCGATGGGCGACACGAATGTAGACTTGGATGGACGAATTATCTGTGCGTTCAACATCTTTTCAAGTTCGTTTTTCAGCCACATTCTCTTCTCCCGTGACATATTATATGGCTATTTTTCTCACCACTGTAGCATCGCCTAACTTAAATGGTACCTCAAACTTTGTGGTTGCCTTGGGATATCCCTTAAAGCATAGCAATTCCGGGTGAAGCCTCTTAACGTGTTCACATGACGATGGCTGCTGCAGGCTCCGTGAAGAAGAAGTTGAAGAAACGCTGAGAGAGTGCCGCTTTTGAACCGTAGTTACTTCTCCAGTCCAGTACATGTTAAGGCGAAGTGCACTGATGGCTGGACGTGATAGGAGTAATTCATAGGGTACTCCGTCGAGTACTAGCGCCTGCGTTGCAACACTGTTGCCGAGACAGGATATGGTTAAACATGTCCATTTATCATGAATATATCTCCTTCTGTCGTATCCATGTACTTCCACAGCCCGTCCCTGTTGTACTTTCTCAGTCTCAACAATACGGCCATCCATAATTGTGATGCTTGCTCCACTGTCCACTAACGCGCTCCTTTCCTTTCCATCAACAAAAACAGATATACACAAGAGGTTTGCATGCGACAAATAAACAGCTTCTCTTGGAGTCTCCAGGCGGAAGCCGAAGCCCTCTTTATTTAGTTTTTTGTCACAGCATCTGACTCTTCATGTTGACTTGAGCCTCCTTGGTCAGTCAGAAAGGACACAGGAGAAGCGGTAGACTTCCACCTTGCAAGCGGGCATCTTTCATCAGCTCGTGTGACAGTTGGGCACCTTGCACCAGGCATCATGAGCTGCCGCTGGGGTCCCGAGTCTTGTAGGTAGAGGTTTCGCATTCCCTGCAGAAGTTCTTCAACCGTTTTGGGCACTCTCACTTGTATTTGCTCCTGAAGGCCAAGACTCAAACCATGAATGATAAGCGGAACGACAGACGTCTCGGGCAAGGTTGAGTCAGCCAGCTGGAGTAGCCTCCTTTTCTCATAAAAATAGCTAAGTGCAGACCCAGACGTGTACTTGAATGCGATAGCTTTCTCGCATAATAATACCCTGTTCTCTCCAAAAGAGCCGAGAAAATTCTCCTTTCGCTCCGTCCATGGCTTATTGCTGTGAGCGTTGACACGCTAGTCGTACCAACTCTTGGCTATTCCTGATAGGAATTGTCGCATGTTTTTCTCTTTATCTTCTTCACTGTGCCAGTAGTTTTCGTTGCATGCATATTCATAAAACGTTAGCCAGGACTCGGGACTAAAGAAATCTCCATCAAACATTTCTGGCTTCACGTATTCTAGACTCGGCCTGTTCATTCCTCTTTCAGTCACGCTTACAAGCAAACGCATTAATTCATTTTCATGTCTATTACGTTCCTGTTGCACTTCAAGTAACTTAGTGAGCAAGTTGACGCCACTGTCAGACGAAGCAACGGTAGCAGGCTTCGCGAAGTTTCGAATTGGAGTAGGCAAAAACGTAATCTTAAAGTTTCATATTCAGCTTCACTTTTTCTTTCGCAACGAAATCATTGTTAGTGAGCTTTGTTCAAGCGCTTATATAGGAGACAAATGCGTCAGTGCTCACTGTTTCTGGCAGAGCTTGTTCCTCTTCATCTTGAGACGTTGCAGCCAAGATTCGGATGCCACCGCGTTGATTTGCTCCAACGATGAAGTCCGCCCACGTCTCGACTTGAATATCAACACAGAAAAAATGCGGCTGCGCCAATTTGTAATAATACACAGAAGGGCTAGGCTATGGTGCCAGCCATCTTTATTCTCTCCCCTCGTCCTTTCGTCGTCTTCGTTAAGACAACCCGTAACATCTTCTTCACAATGTCCACGTGCACTACTTGCATATACTTTCGTGACTCGTGAAGCTGCATACAAACGTTAGTTGAGTATAGAAGAGAGATAAACCACTCACACTTCGCTTACAGTACTGATGACATATTTTTCACTTCACCTTACGGGAACCGATTCCGTTAAAAGCCAAAAGAATTCCGTCTTGAACCATAAAAAAGCAAACGTCAGTTTTCAAATTAAATAAACTGGCTGGTATATTTGAGCTAACTGGTTGTTAGCTGGCGAAAGACGGTCACCGGAAAAAAAGATAAGCACCCGCGCTAATATGCCATAGCCTGGGAGTTTCAACAAGTTACTTAGAACGGGCGCTGCATCCTGGGCATACCAACGCCACTCGTGCGTCAGCGACAGCGTGTGCCGTAGGGGAGTCCAGAGTGCGGAATATTGGCATTGGCTCACACCTTACTCACTGAATGTTAGGAATCTTGTTTGACCGAGCAGCCAGAATCGTGCGAAGGCAAGTGAAGCAATAGCTGTCTAACAAAGTACACTCGCCATCGAATGTATGACATGCCGCGACAGCGTAGTGCGCCATGGATTGGCGTGAGGCGGCTAGTGTGAGCGATCCGCCCACGTGACAGCAACCCCGCCCCCAACATCCGTCGCTCCTTCCTTCTGTTGTCTGTTGGGTTGGTTTTCTGCTGTCTGGTGTGCGTCGAAGTTTTGTTTTGGGGTTTTTTGTTCATGTAGTTTATGCGGTGGTTTATATGATGTGTGCTCCTAAATAAAGGCTTGCTTTTCACTGATTTGTTCAAGTTCGTATTATACACACCGGTTGTCTCCACAATATTGTCACCTGCGCCTAATTTAACACCTAGTTATGATAACCGAGTTAATTAAACAGTGATTACTCCATATTTCCTAGTCAGGTAATTATCAATTGATTACAAGACTAGCTTACATTACTCAAGCACCGAAATAAGTAATTTGTTAACCGTTCTCTAATGAATTGCTTTTGCTGTATCCCATACTTCGTTGATCCTGTGACTAGAGGAAATTAAATGAGGAGTCTGTTTACATACCGCTTAAGTATTGTTTGGGTTGCATCTGCATAGGAAGGAGTAGGCTTTCCTTGATAAGCCTTTTTATTGCGGGTGTTTTACACGCAATTGTAAGAACTGCACGTTAATTTCAACAGTTCTTGATTTTCCGGAGCTTAACGACGTACCCGCAACAATTGTGACTTCTAGCAGTAACTATTTTATAACAATAGATTTCCTGTGTTAAATTTTATGCAACGAGTTGACTCCCGCTCCTTTTCAGTATCGTTAACCCTGAGTAACATAAATAAATAAAACTGCAAACATTCACAAGCGCAAGCGGAGCTACAAGCGATCATTGCACAGCGCGCCGGAGGGAACATACCATCTCCATGCAGTCCAGGCTCAAATGGCACCACCTGACGACGTTCACAAGAGAAGCGTCAGTCACGGGCCCTCCCTGATCACACTACCACCTTCTAGTGCGCTGTAATGCAGAGTCGCCTGTTGCGATGTTATCACTTCGGTCATACACCCCACTGGCTTATCTGTCTTACTGACTATACTTCAGCCCGACTCACCCTTTTTGCATACCGTCGCAATCACCATGGCCAACAGTACGTGCCCCGTATTGAAGACAATCATGACGAACAGCACCAAAGTGGCAAAACTGGCGTCAACATGTCGGTAGAAAGCTGACTCCATCAGGCTATTGCCGCGCTTGAAAAACATAATGCAGACGATAACGGCGCTCTCGACCATCTGGATTGCAAAAGCCGAGAGGAAGTGGCCCAGCCAGAATGCCGGCACTGGTAAACCGTTGATTCGCTGCTGGTCCTGAAGAAGCACAAAAACGAAGGCGTAATCAACAATGGCTAAGAAAGTAAACAAAACATGGATTGAGAAATAACAGGTCATGTTTGTCACCATCTCCGCATCAATGATGGGGTCTAACGTTCGCTGCTACACATGCGTCCATGTCACGTGTATATATCCGATGTCAAATGAGCGCTCTCCCAACCGGCACTCTGAAAAGCCTAGATTCCCTTGTATGCCACATACTTAATAGTGGCAGAATTTTTTTTTTATTTTTAGCATTTTTTAATATTTGCTGCTGTGTATAACTGCATCCTTTTCCGCGTAGAGCTTCCAGCACTGGTGGCTATTGACCTTGTTCGATGCCAGTGACTGCAGTCACTGGCATTCACTCAAGAGCGCTAGAACTAATTAAACGATGATATATTTCAATCGTTATTGGGAGTGCATGTGCGGTCTGTGCCGTCGATCGCTCTCAAAGCATATTGGTACAATTTCATTTTAACTTTTTGCCCCGAAGGTTATAAAGTACGAAAGCAACATCGCGCTGTCAGGCGCGCCGTAATGGCGGAACCCTGAAGAAATTTAGCGGCCTTGGGGCTCTGAAACGCTAACCTAAATCTAGGTAAACGAGCGTCTTTGCCTCTCGCCGCAGACAGGAGTCCAGCCCTCGACATTTTTTTTTTCAGCCGCACAACGGCATGACATCACTCCAACACCACGGTTCTTCTAAGCCCTCTATGCACACTTTGCGGAACATAAGCGCTATACGGTCTTAAAGAAGAGCACAATTGTAGTGTACAGTGCTGATACGAGGGTGACAAAACAGCATTACAATAATTCCAACCATGTTCCCGCGGATAACCGACCGATTTTATATTTATTTATTTATCTATTTAGTACATACTGCAGACCACATTGTGGTCCTTGCAGGACGGGCAGACGTTGAGTACCAGACGTATACAAGATACGTTCGTATACATTAATAAAATATATAGACTTTACAATGATATATTGCTCATAGAAACAGTTAGTGAAAAAGATTAAAACACAATACCTAAATCAATTAATGGTGCAAACATAACGATGTAAAAAAAAGGCAAGGGAATTGCACATCAAAGGCAAGGGAGTTTGAGAGCCGAGGACCTGCCCCGCTCATTCAACAGGAAGAACACATTCTATACAGAAAACAAAAGACAATAAAAACTTACATAAAACACAGTCACACGTTGTAAGGGGTGGGCAGCGAATTCCATTCAGAAATAGTTCGGGGAAAGAAGCAGAACTTATAGCTGTCTGTCCTAGCATGGGCACGTTGCAAGTGCTAGGCGGCGCTCTGTCTTTCGGACCCCTAGCGCCATCTGACGAATAGTTGCTCGAATGTGGTAGGGTTACTCACGGCGTCAGCAGCTCGCGCTGCGTGTTTGGCGCCCTGCCAAACGGTAGTGATGGCGCGAAACAGCTTGCAGATATCAATTTTAGCCGGGTCTTGGTGATTACGATATCTTCACAGCTTTTTTCGTGAAAAGAATTTAGAGAAAGGCAGTCGTCTATTTGAAGCGGGGCACGTCTACGACGTGGGGGAAGTGTTGAACTCGCACTGATCGGAAGTGACTGCTAGGTGTATTCCGCAAACGAAAATCAAGGCACCAGCGCGAAGCGTTAAGCTCTGCATAAGTTACTTCGTTATCTACGGTTTGGACGCATGAAATTATAGGTCACATTGATTCTTGAACATCAGTGACAGCAGACGAACCCTAGCGGGGAGCTGCGATTGTCGTGCTGGCATCGCAGGGAAGTGCAAGCACGCCGCGGTAGTTTTCCTGTGCATACAGGACGGCAAGTGCGAATCCAAAACATCCCATCCAAGAACGTGGGGCGGACGAGCGACTCGTAAGACCTACCCGAGGTATTCTAACGTTGCTCTCTCCAAACACACAAAAAAGGTAAGGAACTTGCCAGTGGTGTTAGACTACGATGGGAAAGTGTGTTCGCCCAAGTCACTGGAAGTTCGATATTTTATGTTGCCATTTTTCAGTGCGTGCAGAGGAGGTTCCAATACACCACGTCGTCAAATATTTTGGTGATCTCAACTGCCCCTTAGTCGAGATGCTGGGTGCAGAAGGGTGTTGTTACGTTTCGCCTACGACGCGCGGTATAGCCGGCGCGGATGCAACGGACGCCGGGGCTTCGTTCAAAGCGGCAGACATTTTGGCCCGTTCGGCGCCGCCGCTACGCCTCCCTGCCAAGCGCGTCCAGGCATGTTCCAATGCCACGTGTCTTCATGTGCGTGTGTGAGTGTATGTGCATATTGGTGCCCACGCTTGTCGAAGCGCGGCAGCCGGGGAGAGGAGCTCCCAACAACTGTGAAGCGAGGGGGTCTGACAGGCGCCGACACGACGGCTGCTCTACCTTCTCTTCCCATTGTGCCCGTGTGGCGCCGACACGACGCTGCGCCACCTTATCCCATTGTGCCCGAGCGGCACAGTCACGTGCTCGTCTATAGAGGGGTTCCTTCTTGCCCTCAACTGCGAGAGTATAAAAGCAGCTGCCCCCGGACACCAAAAGGAGGGCTCCGATTTCTTCTGTTGAGTAACGTGCACTCCCGTCTCTCTACTTCGGTCAACCTGACCGCCAACTCTTTGCGATGTTAGAATAAACAAGTTGTTTTGTTGTTACCAGTCGACTCATGCTTTGCCGGGACCTTCGGATGCTTCCAGTTGTACCCCAGGCCGCCAGGCCAACGCTACCCTTGGGGCTTGCGACCCAGGTGCAACAACGGGCGTCAGCGCCGAGTTCCCAACAACTCGTGCCAGCGGTGCGATTACAACAACTGGTGGCAGCGGTGGGATCGCGACAACGGAGGCCAGCAGCGAAGATATGCGGTTGACTGTATGCTGAGCAGCTCAACGACGATCCGGGAGCAGTGCAACGAGCCCTGTGTGATGACTGGTTGCCTGCAGCGGAACGACTGCGCTGAACTCTTGGCTGCGAGGTTTGGTGAGTGCGGGACTTTCTTCTTCTGAGCTTTGCCAGGCTTTTGTTAGTGTCAGAAACAGAGCTGGTAATTGTGGTTGTCGTTGCTGCCGGGTTAGTTTGCGGCAAGACAGTATTAGGCAGTAGAGAAAGCAGCATTCAGAGCAGCCATGGATTTGAAGTCGTTGCGCAAACCGAAATTGCTGGAGCTTGCAAGAGAGTTGGGTCTGGATGTCTCGGACAAACTCAGAAAACCAGAACTGCTAAAGGCTATTCTTGAGTTAGAGGCTGAGGATGACGAGCTGTCGGAATGCCTTGAGACTATTGAGGAGAGGTCAAAAAGACAGGAGCGCGAACTTAAAGAGCAGAAAGAGAAAGAAGAGCGCGAACTTAAAGAACAGAAAGAAAAAGAAGAGCGTCAACACGCTTTGGAAATGAAGCGTCTCGAGATAGAGATGGAACGCGCTCGTAATGGAAGTCAGGCACACGGTGCAGGAGAACGAGTATTGCTCAAAATGACTGACCTGATGCGGCCGTTTAAGCTTGGAGAGGACATTGGTTTGTTCCTGGTTAACTTTGAGCGAACGTGCGAGAAGCAGGGGTTCTCTCGGGAAACGTGGCCACAGCGCTTGCTCACTTTGTTACTCGGCGAGGCGGCCGACGTAGTCGCTCGCTTGGATAGAGAGGAGGCAGAGGATTTCGACAAAGTGAAATCGAGTCTGCTAAAAAAGTACAGGCTGTCAGCAGAGGCGTTCCGTCGGAAGTTTCGGGAAAATGAGAAAGGCAAAAGTGAGTCATATACAGAGTTTGCGTACAGGCTTATGTCAAACATGCAGGAGTGGCTCAAAGAAGAGAAAGCGTTTGGTGACCACGATAAAGTTCTGCAGTGCTTCGGGCTGGAACAGTTTTATAGTCGGTTACCTGAGAACGTGCGGTACTGGGTCTTGGATAGGCCAGACGTTTGTACGGTGGCTAAAGCCGCTGAGCTAGCCGAGGAGTTTGTGACGCGTCGGGCTCGCGGAGCTAAGGACGGTCAAAAGGGTGAATGTGGCTCGAAGTTTGAGAGGCCGAAGTTCACACCCATGAGAGCAAAGGGGAACACACGTAGTGCGGATGCGAGTGAAAGCAGTCCGACAGAACGTAAGGAGACGGCGGCAGCCGAAGCCGAACGCAGAAAGCGGTTCGAGATGAGGCAAGCGCGCGTGTGTTACACGTGCCAGAAGCCGGGACACTTTTCGGCGCAGTGTCCGGACAGAAAGCGGTTCGAGATGAGGCAAGCGCGCGTTTGTTATACGTGCCAGAAGCCGGGTCACTTTTCGGCGCAGTATCCGGAAACAAAACCAAAAGTTGTGTTTTTATCAATATGCAGCACTGACGAGAACATGAAGCTTCTCGAGCCTTACATGCGAGACCTCCTCGTGAACGGGAAAGAGTGCCGTGTGCTTCGCGATTCCGCAGCTACAATGGATGTAGTTCACCCCTCTTACGTAGAACCCCATATGTTCACGGGCGAGTGCGCATGGATCAAGCAAGCCGTGGAAGCTCATAGCGTGTGTCTGCCGGTAGCAAAAGTGCTTATTGAAGGACCTTTCGGAGCGCTTGAGACGGAGGCGGCAGTGTCATCTATGCTGCCCCCCCAGTACCCGTACATATTTTCGAACAGGTCCGATCACCTCCTGCGCGAGAAGGGGCTTTTGTTTGGTGAGGCTAGCGTTCAGGCCTTAACCAGATCGAAGGTTCGGGAGCTCGCTGCAAAGGCGGTAGTTGTGGTGCGGACGTTGGCGAATAATGAGAAAGGGTCAGAGGCGCAGCAAGCCGATATTCAGAGCACGCCCGAACGGAATAAAATTGAGTCTGTAACGTTAAAGGCACCAGATACTGGAGAGGAAAATCCCGATGCGGGAAAGTTAGAAGAGCTATCTGCAGATTTGCTCATCGCGCCTACGTCAGACGGACTTAACAGGTTACTAAAAGTCAGCCGGTCGGCTTTGATAGCCGAGCAAAAGAAGGATGGCAGCCTAGAAAACGTGCGCTGCAATGTCAAGGAAGGTATCGCCAAGAAAAATGCTCGCTTTGTGGAAAGAGGTGGGGTCCTGTACCGGAAGTATCTAGACCGCAGAGGAGTGGAGTTCGATCAGCTGATCGTGCCTCAATGCTATCGTCAGGATCTGTTGCGCTTGTCGCATGGGGGTTCATGGTCCGGACACCTAGGAGTTAAGAAAACTAAGGACCGTCTCTTGCAAGAGTACTATTGGCCAGGGTGTTTTCGGGACGCAGACCATTTCGTGAGGACATGTGACACCTGTCAGCGGGTGGGCAAACCAGGGGACAAATCGAGGGCGCCGTTGAGATTGGTACCTATCATTACGGAGCCTTTTAGACGGCTCGTTATTGATACAGTGGGACCTCTGCCGGTAACAGCCACGGGGTACAGACACATTTTGACTGTGATCTGCCCAGCGACAAAGTTCCCTGAAGCAGTGCCGCTTAAAGAACTCAGCTCAGTTGAGATAGTCAATGCACTACTGTCCATATTTGTGCGAGTTGGTTTTCCTGCGGAAATCCAATCAGATCAGGGCACAGTGTTTACTATATAGCGCTTTGACGACAACTTTTCTCGAAAGGTGTGGGGTAAAGCTGTTACACAGCTCAGTGTACCACCCACAGTCGAATTCCATTGAGAAGCTCCACTCCGTCATGAAGCGCGTGTTGAGAGCATTGTGTTTTGAACATCAAACTGACTGGGAGCTGTGTCTGCCTGGGGTGATGTTTGCTTTACGGACTGCGCCGCATGCGGCTACGCGGTTTTCGCCAGCTGAGCTGGTGTACGGTCGCTCGCTGCGATCTCCGCTTCGCATGCTTCGAGAATCGTGGGAAGGCAGGGGCGACGACCCAGTCGTGGTGGAGTACGTGCTTAAGCTCCTCGAACGCTTAAGAAGGGCACAGGAGTTGTCAGGTGAAGCAATGGCAAAGGCCCAGCAGAGGGCCAAAGTTTATTATGATCGGACAGCCAGGGCCCGTCGTTTTGAGGTGGGCGATGAGGTCATGATATTGCGCACATCGCTAAACAACAAACTAGACGTGCAGTGGGAGGGCCCAGCACGAATTGTTCAGAAACTGTCGGACGTTAACTACGTGGTGAGTCTGCCAGGAAAGCGGAAAGCACAGCAAGTTTACCACTGTAATCTGCTCAAACCTTATAGACAAAGGGAAGCAGTGGTGTGCATGATGGTAAACGTTCCTGAAGAGCTTCCGGTCGAGCTTCCGGGACTAGGCTCAGTGACGAACAGGGAAGACACCGATCAAGTCATTAGTGACTTAATCAGTAAAGCATCGCTGTCGCCTGAGCAGAAAACCGAACTACACCAGCTCTTACAAGAGTTTCAAGGTCTGTTCTCTGAGAGGCCTGGTAGGACTTCTGTCCTTACTCATGATATAGAACTTACCTCCCCAGAGCCAGTACGATCCAAGGCGTACCGGGTGTCACTCCGCCAGAGCGATATTATGGAGGCTGAGGTAAAGAAAATGCTACAGCTCGGTGTTATTGAGGCAGGTGAGAGTGATTATACCTCCCCTTTGATTTTAGTTGAGGTACCGGGCAAGGAACCTCGTCCTTGCGTCGACTACCGCAGGCTTAATTCCATCACTAAGGATCAAATTTATCCGATCCCTAACATCGAGGAGCGCCTTGAAAAAGTTAGTAGCGCTCAGTTTATTTCCACCCTAGATCTTGTCAGGGGTTATTGGCAGGTTCCACTTACAGAAGAGGCTAGTAGGTATGCGGCGTTCATTTCACCAATGGGAACATTCCGTCCTAAAGTGTTGAGTTTTGGTTTGAAGAACGCGCCATACTGCTTTTCAAGCCTCATGGATAAAGTGTTGCGGGGACAGCAAGAATTCGCTTTACCGTATCTAGACGCCGTAGCGATATTCTCCGCATCCTGGTCTGAGCATATGGCACACTTGCGGGCAGTGCTAACCCGCCTGCGCGAAGCGGGCTTGACAATCAAGGCTCCCAAGTGCCAGTTAGCACAGGCCGAGGTTGTCTACCTCGGTCACGTGATTGGTCAGGGTCGTCGCCGCCCCTCTGAAATAAAGGTGGCCGCTGTGCGAGACTTCCCGCAACCGCGCACGAAGACCGATATTCGGTCGTTCTTAGGTGTCGCCGGCTACTATCAGAGGTACATCCCCAGGTACTCTGATATCACGGCTCCCCTCACGGATGCTCTCAGAAAAACAGAGCCCCAAACAGTCGTATGGGATGAGACAAAGGAAAGAGCTTTTAGCGCCCTAAAGAGTGCCCTAACAAGCCAGCCTGTGCTACGATCGCCAGACTACACAAAAGGGTTCGTAGTTCAGTGCGATGCTAGTGAGCGAGGCATGGGCGTTGTACTGTGCCAACGGGAAAATGGAGAAGTAGAACACCCCGTCCTGTATGCTAGTCGTAAGCTGACCAGTCGTGAGCAGGCGTATAGCGCCACCGAGAAAGAGTGTGCGTGTCTCGTGTGGGCCGTTCAGAAATTGTCATGCTATCTAGCCGGCTCGAGGTTTATCATTGAGACGGATCACTGCCCTCTCCAATGGCTGCAGACCATCTCTCCCGAAAATGGCCGCCTCCTGCGCTGGAGCCTCGCTTTGCAACAATATTCCTTTGAGGTGCGTTACAAAAAGGGGAGTCTCAACGGTAACACCGATGGCTTAAGTCGAAACCCCTAACGTAGGAATCAGCCTCACAATTGTTTGTTACTGATGTTTTTCTTCCTGAGGCAGGATTTTTAACATATTGCTTTTGTTTAGTGTTTCAAAGTGATGACATGCTTTCTAGTGCAATTTTCCAATTTGTGGACGCGTTCTGAGTGCTGCTAGACTACTGTAAGGAACTAGGCAGTGGTATAAAAGGGGAAAGAGCCTGGCAGGGCTTAGTGAGGGTTGTGCCGTGCTTGCTGACTGAGCGGTTGAGTTTCAGCGTAGTTCTAACGCTTGCCGGGAACGAGAACAAAAATGTGAACTCTCCCGAAGTCACTTTGCAGTGTCCCGTGCGAACCTGAACGAGAGAACGAGGCCTTCGCTGTGCGCTGCGCTCAAGAAACGTCGAGGGACGCCCGACTTCGGTTATGAGCATCATCGAGCGACATCCCTCCGGACAGCGGATGCAGTCCCCTGTCCATCGGGATCTCCTTCCCCCGGCGGGGCGGTCTGTTACGTTTCGCCTACGACGCGCGGTATAGCCGGCGCGGATGCAACGGACGCCGGGGCTTCGTTCAAAGCGGCAGACATTTTGGCCCGTTCGGCGCCGCCGCTACGCCTCCCTGCCAAGCGCGTCCAGGCATGTTCCAATGCCACGTGTCTTCATGTGCGTGTGTGAGTGTATGTGCATATTGGTGCCCACGCTTGTCGAAGCGCGGCAGCCGGGGAGAGCAGCTCCCAAAAACTGTGAAGCGAGGGGGTCTGACAGGCGCCGATACGACGGCTGCTCTACCTTCTATTCCCATTGTGCCCGTGTGGCGCCGACACGACGCTGCGCCACCTTATCCCATTGTCCCCGAGCAGCACAGTCACGTGCTCGTCTATAGAGGGGTTCCTTCTTGCCCTCAACTGCGAGAGTATAAAAGCAGCTGCCCCCGGACACCAAAAGGAGGGCTCCGATTTCTTCTGTTGAGTAACGTGCACTCCCGTCTCTCTACTTCGGTCAACCTGACCGCCAACTCTTTGCGATGTTAGAATAAACAAGTTGTTTTGTTGTTACCAGTCGACTCATGCTTTGCCGGGACCTTCGGATGCTTCCAGTTGTACCCCAGGCCGCCAGGCCAACGCTACCCTTGGGGCTTGCGACCCAGGTGCAACAACGGGCGTCAGCGCCGAGTTCCCAACAACTCGTGCCAGCGGTGCGATTACAACAGTGTATGCCAGCTGAGCCAGCTGCAACCACTCCTCGTAGCTCTCAGCAAGCCCTGGCGCTGTTTCAATGGGAGAAGATTGGGAAAGAGTTCCACAGCTTTACCGTGGTACAGTGTGGAAACAAACTACTTTGTTTGCTGCATATCCTGGTACGAACTGCAGGTGTCCCGTTGCTGCCATTATTGCTGTAAAAGCAACGAATTCAGCGTTAACGCACTTGGCATAACGCCGGAACATAAAACAGCTTACTTCTGCCGTCGGACAAGCGCGATCCAGTGTTGACGCCATTCTACTTCATACGTTCGGCCCGGAAACCTATAAAACTTTGTTCCTCCTGAGTTGGTGTACGTACTGTTCCAGCCCACTGCGCAACAGATCGAGTTGTACTTCGGCATTGCTCAGAAAACGCAACAGCTACGCGCGAAACAGTGCACAAACAGGCTTTCCGAACGCAAGCGGGCCGGTCGTGTCCTGCCGAATGCGCGCTTGCCGCCACGAGGGGCGCGCTAGTAGGCGCGGGAACTACGTTCGCAACCTGCCTATAGATAGGTGTCAGTGTATCCGGACGATGGTGTCGTGTATACCTAGTGGAGAGATGACTTAGATATAGTGAAGGGTCCAGAGCTAATTTGTGATTAATTAGATTATGTAAAAAGTCTAGCCTGTGTTTCTGTCTTCTTTGTTCAAGCGAAGGAATATCATTAGCCAACATCAACTCTTACGGGGAATCCGAACTTTTGCACTTAGAATAAATAAAACGAACATATTTTCTTTGTATTCTCTCAAGTTTGTGTACATTGACTTTAGTATAGGGATCCCATGCAACGCAAGCATATTCAAGTTTTGGCCGGATATAGGTTAGGTAAGTGAGTAGCTTAACGTTTGAAGGGGCATTTCTTAGTTTGTGTCGCAGATAGGTTAGCTTCCGAAAGGCGGAAGAACATGTGTTGTCAATGTGAATGTTCCAAGAAAATTTATTAGTGAACGTTACGCCAAGGTACTTGTAACTCTCAACTTGCTTAAATGAAAAAGATCCCATTTGATACGTGTATTCCAGGGGATTCTTTTTATGCGTTATGCGAAGAGAGACAGTTTTAACTATGTTTGCAGCCATGCCCCATTCTTCGCAACACAAAAGTATATTATTCAAGCTAAAGTTAAGTTCCTTCTGATCATCCACAGACTTAATAGCACGGAATACAGCGCAGTCATCTGCAAACAGCCTTATTTGTGTTCCTGGTTTGACGACGGTAACAATGTCATTAATATATAAAAGAAAGAGCAATGGATCCAGGACACTGTCCTGGGGAACACCTGAAGGGACTGGTATATATCCCGAGTTGTGATCGTCAACTGAAACATACTGTTGGCGATTATCCAGATAGTCTGTAATCCAGGTAATTATGATGTCCGGAAGATTAATGTTCCTTAATTTTAAAATTAGCTTTCTGGGAATTACCCTATCGAATGATTTACTGAAGTCCAAAAACACTGCATCAATTTGACCGTTGGCATCCAAAGCTTTGGCAATTGAATCAATTATTCTTAATAATTGTGTGGTAGTGGAACAACCTTTTCTGAAGCCATGTTGAACACTTGTTAGTATGGAGTGTTCATATAAAAATTCATTATTGCGAGTTGCAATTATGTACTCGAAAAGTTTGCAGCAAGATGACGTTAATGATATGGGGCGGTAATTCTCGAGCAATAATCGGTCGCCTTTCTTAAAGACCGGAACAACTTGAGCCATCTTCCAATCTTCAGGCACTTTCGCGCTTAACAAAGATGCTCTGACAATTACAACTAAGAATTTGGCAACAGTTTCGTCGTATCGCCTAAGAAACACATTCGGGAGGTTGTCAGAGGCAGGGGTTGTTTTGGTTTTTAAATTGAGTAACATAGACACAATGCCATGGTAAGATATAAAGTTCGCCTCATGCTCTTCAAACACTGCAGAACTCAATGGTGGGCCTGATCGTGCACGGGAGAATACGCTATGAAAATAAGTGTTAAAATTTTGGGCGATGGCATTCAAGTCGTTAAGAATGGTTCCATTAACTGCAATTTCCGTAATAGTCTTCTTGCTATTGCCAAGATAACCCCAAAACTTATCCGGTGCGTATTTTATAAAGTTGGGCAATGTTCTGCAAAAATAAAAAAATTTTGTATCACGCACTGCGCATGACAGCTGTTTTTGGAGTTCCGCGATAACGACTGTGCGTGGATGCTTCTTTATTATTCGTTTGATTTTGCGCGTTAGTTGTATTATTCCACGCGTCATCCAAGGCGTACTTTTGTTGACTTTCTTTGTTTTAGTGGGTATGAATGTATCTATGCAATACCTGCACATTGTAGTAAACTCGGTCCAAAGTGCAGACACATCCCTAACACTGTATGCAAAGCGCGTAAGACAAGTTTCGATGTAGTGGACTATGCTGGGCTCTGGCGTAATCTTTAAAAGATTTTGTATTGAAAGTTTTAGGAACAGTAGTTTTGACAATGGGCAAGGAAAGTGCAATAAGGTAATGGACAGATAAGCCTTCTTCGATTGACACGGTATGCTCGGAAATGGTTCGGTTTAAAAAAATATCTAATATAGAACATGATGACCCTTGCACACGCGTGGGTTCATTAACCACTTGAATAAGATCATGTGTTAGCATAATGTCAAAAATAATGTTAGCATTTGCATCGGCCTTATTGTTTGCTTGGAGGAGCTTCTAATTGATACCAGGCAAGTTAAGATCACCGATCAGAAAAATTTTCTTATTTTGGTGAAGATACATGTGCTCTTTAAGTTTATTCAACTAAGCTGGTGTAGCATCAGGTGGTCTATAAAATGCGAACAGCACAAAGCATTGACCCCAGCACGATATCCTGATGCATAGGTACTCTAGTTCGGGCGTATCACAGATAAGCGTGGCTCTAATTTGATCTTTAACTAGAACCGCTATACCTCCGCCTCTGCGCAGTCTATCCTTACGAAATACATTGTAATGGGGTGGAAAAACTAGTTCATTTGTTATATCGCTGCGCAATCAGGTTTCCGTTATGACTGCGATGTGCGGATCGTGTTGTAGCAAGTGAATTTCTAGGGACTCTATCTTGTTCACCACGCATCGAGTATTAAAATTCACGATACGCAGACGTTTATCCTTGGCTGAAACCGAAAAAAGGACACTGGCCATCGCACGGCCTGACAGTCGGTTTTCTTGAGGGAAGAACTGTCCCGTGGAAGAAGCCCGCGTCTTGCGAAGTCCCATCGAATCCTGTTAAAACAAGGAAATCCTGAAAAAAAAAAGATGTCTGGAAACCCTCTCACAGCGGCAGTTACATATGTGGGATTCCAAATCAGCGCCCACGTAGGGAAGCCATCGCTTTGGGGAGAAACAGCCCAAGCGTTGTGGTCTCGTCATGGCTAAGCACTAGGCCGGCAACTCGCACATGTACCTGTTTCAGCGACAGGAACCCGGTGACATCTCTAGCCTACCTCTCGCATGCAGCTGCCGCTGTTTCTCAGCCCCAAGGCCGTCTGTGGTCGGGCAAGGGGCGCCCGGTGTTCACGCCTAGAAGTATATATGGGAACCCATTTCAATATGCTATTCGCCAAAAATAACCCACGAAGACGCCGATGGACGCTTCTACGCATAAAAGAAAAACCGTTGGGTTCCCTTCTGCATCAGAACAAACGCACTACCTCCCGCTCACGAGGTGGATGCTCAAGCACTAGGCCATTACTTGGCGTAATGCGAAAAGACTCCGATCAAACTTACCCTCGTTATTTTGTTACAATGGCCACTCTGTACAGACACGGTAAAGTTGACGCAGCCCTCGTATTTGTATTTGTATTTGCATTTTCGTGTCTTGTATTTCGTAAATACTGGGATTTCCGCCGCCATTCTTACATATAAAATTGTTCAGGAAATAGAGAAGAAGAATGACTATATTTTCGTTTATAGGCTACAAACCAAGGAAGCAAGGCAAGAGGCTGTGCACCACCTAACTAAAGCCGTCCTTTCCATTAATAAATATAGGAAAAAACTCGCCAGATGGACATCTAGGAAGATGACTCCTGCTGCAACTTCAAATTTAGAGCTTAGTACAATCTAGTAAACAAAGGTAATAGAAAGAAAAGAAATGGGCACACCATCGTCAGAATATTTTAATGCCCACTGCAGGACGAAGGCCTCTCGCAGCGGTCTCCAATTACCCCTTTCCTGCGCCAACCGAGTGCGACTTGCGCCGGCGAATTTCCTAATTTCATCACCCCACCAAGTTCTCTGCCGTCCTCGACTGCGCGTCCCTTTTCTTGGCACCTATTCTGTAACCCTAATGGCCCACCGGTTATCTAACCTACACATTACATGGCCTGCCAAGCTCCATTTTTTTTTTCTGAATATAAAATAGAATATCGGCTATCCTCGTTCGCTCTATGATCCAAACCGCTCTCTTCCTGTCTCTTAACGTTATGTCTAGTACTGTTCGCTCCATCATTCATTGTGCGGTCCTCGGAGTACCGGTAGAATTCAGTGATTGTACACCTTTCTTTTCAGTGATAGTGGTAAGCTTCTAGTAAGGAGCTGACAATGTGTGCCGTATGCTATCGAACGCATTTTTATTCCTCTATGAATTTCCTTCTGATAATCAGAGTTCCCTGCGATTATTTGACCTAGCTAAACGTACTCCTTCAAAGACTCTAGAGGCGGACTGGCGTTCCTGAACTCTTGCTCCCTTGCCAGGCAATCGATCATTGTCTTTGTCTTCATATTAATCTTCAACCACACCCTTACGCTTTCTCGGTTAAGGTCCTCAAGCTTTGTTGTAACCTATTCCCAGTGTTGCTGAAAAGGACAATGTCATCTGTGAACCGAAGGTTGTTGAGATAATCGCCATTGATCCTCACTACTAAGCCTTTTTAGTTTAATAGCTTGAATACTTCTTCCAAGCATGCAGTGAATAGCACTGGAGAGATCGTGTCTCCTTGCCTGACCCCATCATTCATAAGTACATTTCTATTTTCCTTGCAGAGAATCAAGGTAACTGCAGAATATTGGCATATATATTCCAAGGTATTCCCGTAAGCCTCCTGTACTCCTTGATTACTTAATGCCTCTATGACTGCTGGTATCTCTATTGAATCAAATGCCTTTTCATAACCTATGAATGCCATAAAGAGAGGATTGTACTCTGCAGATTTCTCGATTACCTGATCAATTACATGGATGCGATTCATCGTAGAGTATCCCTTTCTGAAGCCAGCCTGTTTTCTTGGTGGCTGAAGTCAAGACTTGCCCTTATTCTGTTGGAAATTATCTTGGTGAATATTTTATACAATACTGGAAGTAAACTAATCGGCCTTTAGTTGTTCATTTCTTTAACGTCTGCTTTTTTTGTGGATTAGTAAGATGTTGGCACTCTTCCACTTCTCTAGAACACTAGGTTGTAAGACATTTATTATAACCGGCAGGAAGCTTTTAAAGCATAATATCTCCTCAATCTTTGATTAAGACGACCGTTATTCAATCTTATCCTGCTGCTTTTCGCCGTTTCATGTCTTGCAAGGCCCTTCTAACTTCATCGCTAGTTTTAGAAGTAGCCTTTTTAACCTGTTCATTACTACTTCAAGTGGAGGCATCGTGGCTGCTCTGGGTACTGTACTGGTAAAGATAGAATTCTTCAGCTGCTTTTACTATAGCTTTGAAATTGCTGATTATATTATCAGCAATCTTGTTCTGCCTTATGTCAAGTTCTCTTATCACTGTTTTCATGCTCCGTCCATTTGTTACTGCTTCCTCAGTCTTTAATTATCACGTTATAATTTCGAGCATCCTTTAGTTTTTCTTTGTTGATCACTTTTGATAGTTGTGCGAATTCTGTCTGATCTCTTGTATTGGACACTTTCATTCTTCGTCATTTCATTATTAAGTACTTCGTTGCTTAGGAGAGCTTACATACCAGTTGTCTTGATGCCTTACCTCCCAGTTCTATTGCTGCTTCTGAAGTCAGCCTAGTTACGGTTTCATTCATCACCTCCATGTCTTCCTAATCTCACTGTTCTAAGGCTATATTTTTTTGCAAGTACCAGCCAGAATTGGTGTGTTTTTACCGTTACTGCGTCTAAATTGACGTGCTTTTTCTGGACCAATTTTACTCTCTCTTCATATTGAGGTGAATGCTAGGCCCCACTAACTTGTGATCACTGCACTTTACCCTACCTAACACTTCTGCATCTTGTACTGTGCTGGAATTGGCAGAAAGTATAGAATCTATTTGATTTCTTCTTTCTCTAATAGGGCTTTTCCAGGCATACTTTCTGTTGCTACACTTCCGGAAGAAGGTGTTCATTATTCGGAGCTTATTCCTATGCGCGAATTCTACCAACTTCTCTCCTCTAGTGTTCCTAGAATCGATGCCGTAGTCGCCAACTGCTTGTTCACCAGTCTGTTTTGTCACCACTTTTCCATCGAACTCGCTCATTACTACACTATATTGAATTTGCACTTTTCTCATCGCTGATTCCACGTCTTTATAAAACTCTTTTATTTCTTAATCATCGTGAGGGGAGGTTAGAGCGTAGGCTTGTACTACCTTTATTCCATACATCCTGTTTAGCTTTATCACGACTACTGCTAACCTCTAATGCTGCAGAATTTGTCAATGTTGCCCGCTACGCCGTTATGAATTAGGAATTCTACGCCTTGTTGTTTTCATATCTCGTAGTCTTCTGTAGCAGACGACGTGACAGTTATTCAGCGCTTTATAAGACTTACCAGTTCTGCTAACCTCGCTAAGGCCAATGATATGCCAAACAATGTCTGATAGTTCCTCTAATAGTCCTGCTAAGCTAGCTTCACTCGAGAGAATTCGTGTGTTGAACGTTGCCAGGGTCAGTTTCCGGTGGCGGCTTTTCCGGGTCCATAGATTCTTAGCACACACAGCCGCGTTGCAGATCTGACCGCCGCCTTGATCAGTGCTCCGCAGCTGCGGGGAACTGAAGGCCATGGGTTCATTGTCGGAATCATGAGGGAGGTAGTTGTTGAATACTACACCAGCAACACCAATCCCTCTTCTGGCGAGGGAGTTTCGTTTACTGAAGCTTAGTGGCCTTTCCTAATTTAATTGCACCCGGTCTGGTATGACCCCACTGGCTGTCGGCATCTTATGCCGGTTTCAGGTGCCACTGCAGATCTAGCCAAATGTTGTGTGCTTTCGTCGTTTTCAATAAATAGCATTCCCAAATTTAGTTTCTCACATATTTTGCAATATAAAACTCAAGTGCTGTGTATGTGTATACATCACGCATACACAACAGCTGTAAGTGCTCAACTTCATCTGTAAATTATATATAACACCGCAGAGCTTAGCGCTTGCTCACAGGTACTGTGTAATAAAATATATGTTCTCCGTGGAGGTATACGTGTTTCATGAATCAACCCTGTATGTTTGTAAAATTTGCAATTAAGTAGCGCGTACATTATTGGGTGATCACTTGTCATGGCGCCGGTGACTACTGAAATTATTATATATGGTGCATATTCAAACCGGTTGGCACATAGCAACAAGAACCAAGAGCGTTAAGCGAACGACAAGAATGGCAAACGACGCACAAGATTGATATTCAGGCAGCGTGCTGTCGCGTTGTTCTGCGATCATTGCTTCCGTATAAGTGATGTTGTTTTGTTGTTCATTTTTCAACTTAAGCGTGAATATATGTCCATTGTATTATGCATATATATATATATATATATATATATATATATTCTCAATGTTCTTGGACAGAGTGGGCTTACCTTAATGCAAAACGCTGCTTAAGCAGTAACTGCATCTCACCGCGCTATCTTACCATAATCTTTTGCTGTAGAGTATCGTGCAGAACTAATAGTACATTCTGGGCACAGATACGCCACATTTTTCCCGTTAACAGGCAAGATGCCAAGTCATATTAGAACGAAACATGACGTAAAATTCATGAATGAATGTAGAATTCATAACGACACCACCGCGCACGTGACACAGCACTCTAGCTCAACGCTCGGCCATTCTCCTTCGTATGCGTACGTGTTAATTTGCGCCCATCTCCTAGTGAATAATCTGAAATTAAATATGCCACAATAAATTGCAGTTCTTCGGCTTGTGTTCCAGATTGATGTTTCACTTTATCATAGCTTGTCTTCTTGCTGCTTAGTGTAATGCATTCTAACATACTTTGCCTCCGTATGCGAAAAGAACGTGCTTTTCAAGATGAAGCTGCATGTTATAGGATTTGTCTTTTCCTGTACCATGACAGCGTGACCCAGGCATTTAATTTATTTTTCATATGAAAAAAGGGCGTTGCGTGGAGATTGTGGAAATTAAGATTACATATATCTAGGTATAAATTTCTATGGCGCTTCGAGTTTTTGTCATGACTTGCCTTTGCTGCTTAGTATATCATGCATGTTAACATGCTTTGCCTGCGTATGCGAAAAAAAAAAAACATGCTTTTCAAATGAAGCTGCCTGTTAGAATTTGACTTGTCATGTACCATGTCAGCTTGACCGACAGGTTTAACTTATTTTTCATGTGACCAAAGTGCGTTGCTTCGTGTTTGCGCAAATTAACCTCGGTATGTTTTACTGCATATGTTTCCATGATACTTCGGATTATTCAAAAATATACCAAAAGATAAATATCGTGAACTTTTACTAAAGGTTACATTACCATAAGTTTTCGAGTAACCCTTGCGTAAGGAATTCTGCCATAACATCAAAAATTACTGCGCACTTATACTGGAAGAAAGATACGCAAATGTGAAAGTGTTCTCTTTATTTTCTGGAAAGCGTTTTGTGCGTTGCGGAAACTAAGGGCGTCAGATTCAATTCACAGAACTGTTAAAGGTCGTACCCCGTTAATGCATGTCCCATAATTTGTTCGTACATATTATCGTTTTAAATGTGTAATTTAGGATATCCTTGTAATTCATGTGAAGGAGGTGTTTACTTCTGGGAGAATTTGTTCCCCCCCCCCTCCCCACTACTCCGATAGGCTGACCGGAGCATCGTCCGGCCTTGGCCTGAGTCAGATGTTCCGAGTCTACTACGCATGCATGCTCACCGATGATTGACTTCGCAGGGATGTGTTGAACACTACGCCGAATCATATTTGATTATTTTCTAGCTTACGATTATTATCCGGCATTTATATTCTTGGTTTCGGGTAGCGGGTTCGCGGTTCTAGCGTCTTCTGTTATTATGATAAACAGCAATTGTATCATGTTCGCCACTGCTGCGCCCAGTCATTGACACAGGGCCATCTCAGCTGTCATGTCGGAAGTGCCATCTAAACTGCAGGCGACCGCCTGCAGACCTCGGCTCCTTCTGGGCCATCGGGAAAAAAATACGAAATACAGGATGACTCACCTTCATTCCCGTGGTCAGTTCAGCTGACATGGCGGCTATTCGGCGCAGAAAAGGGATGCATAATATCGCGCGCGTGATTAAGGAAAAGTATGTTCGAAACTGCTCTTGCTCCATGACGGGCGGCGCATCGGGCATACCACGGAGCGACACACTTATGTCCTGAAAAGAAATGGGCTCCGTAAGACCATGCTGAGTACATGTTATGCGCCACCTTGTCGGACGTGCTAGAGCAGAGCACGTTAAGTGGCGCGAGATTGTCACGATGCATTTGCAAAACTTATGTCTGCATGTAAGCCCCGTCTATGCTAGACAGGTAACGATCTGGTCTCGGAATACTGACAGTAAGCCGTTGTGGGACGCCGTGCGGGGCATTTCGCGCCATCAAATCTGGCGTCTTGCCCACTGTCGGCGGACCAAACGTTTGTCACGACCCGATCGACTCAAAATTAGGTCTTTCTGAGCAAATTCTAACGTGCGCACGAAAGATTGCCCTTCAACCCCTGTCTGCACAACCGATGTGCAGGTGCACAGCTCCTAAATAGCGAAGCTTCGCAGGGCGTTTGCATAAGAGTTCTGGGCATAAATTGAAAACACCTTGATAACGAAACCAAAAGGAAAGCAGACGAAGATAATGTAAGGAAAAAACGTATTTTGCTAATGTCTAATCAATGAAGCCAAGAAAAAATTCGAAAAAGCGTTCAGCACACAAAATCTATTATCAGACCCGTCTCCGCGATATTTCTTGTCGGACACATTTTTTAAGATATAAATTGGCCAAATAGCATAAAAAGTTCTATGCATCGGAGGCAGCTGAACCCACGAAAACTCAGATGAATGCTTGCATACTAATGATGACTGGCGAACATGTATGACATGCTTTGCAAACTACTAGGTTGCCTACTATTCATATGTAAAGAGACGGTATTTATTTCTTGTGAATGACGCGTTTGCAAAAGTACTTAAACCTTTCTGGTTTGCTTGCGCCAGTGTTTTTTATTGCGATAGCAATTATGTGGCACTCCAGACGAATTTCCGCCGTCGTCGTCGTCGTCGCCAAGATGTTCCGCGTAAGGTCTGAGCAGGATAAGATCATGGCTACGCGCCGTATGCTGTAGGTGGGAGGGAAAGCCTGCAAGGGTGATCCGAGGGGGATGGTGCTTTGGTACTGTGGCGTCTTCTCGCGCGCGCACGGGAGAAAGGCGGGGAGAGCGAACGCCTGCTTTTCGCGCACTTAAGGGGGAGTACTTCCGCTTTGGCAAAGACGCCCGAACGTCAGAGCTGCAGTGCCTTTGCCCGACGCTCGTGCGCGTCGGGGACTGGACCTAGGTGCGACGGAGGGGTATCTGATTGCAGTCCCCGCTTTGCTACGATTTGCTCCCTTCTACCCTACCCAATTGCAATGTACACTTTCGAAAACCTGCGCTTAACTTCCGTTCAAACAGGATCGCAGCTGGCCGGTACGGTGTCTACAATGGGGAAACGTGGAAAGCAACAATTCACAGTAACAACGTCTCATTATTCTTTGGCCTGCTACTGATAAAGCGGCACCTATTTAAGCCCCCAAACTAGCGCTTCGTGTCGGATCCCTTCGCTCCCCTGACGAGTAAGGCCTGCTGGTGAAGCATTGGTAAAGAACTACTCTAACAGCGTGTCATTATTCTTTGTTATGCGGCCGCTAAAGCGACACCAAAGTAAGCCCTCAATCCGCGCTTATCGCAGGCTTACTTCGCTCACCGTAGCAAGAGCCGGCCGTGTAAGGCCTCGTGGGGAAGCATATGTAAAGAACTATTGCAGAAGTGAAAGGGCGAAATGATGTAATAATGCAGATTTAAAGGACAAAAAAAATCACCGCCGATTACGATACTCCATAATGAGAAATTTGAGCTTAGCTATATATCTTTTCGTTGCACTGTTGGCTGGCGCGGACGATCTGTCTCGTGCGGGACGTTGCAAACGGAGCGAAATGTCGCGCTGCCGCCTCGCTAAGCTGGAGGTCGCGAGAGCCAGCGTGTAGGTGACGCATGGGCGCGACTCACTGTAGCCACCGCCGACAGACCTCCCAGAAGACGCGCGCTACTCTGGCGCCATCTCGTAGCAATTGTCGCCGCACTAAGCTCTTCTTCCCACCCTTTCGCCATATCCTCCTCCTGAGCTCTCCGATCACGGTTCCACGTCGCCCTCCTCCTCCGCTTTCTTCCTTGTGTCTTTCATACTCCGGTGCGCTTCACATTCGCTTTCATGTTTCGCTATGTATGCTCGTTCACACGGTTGCGCCAACGCTGGCCGCAGGAACGGGCGCCTAGGAGCTGCGCTCTAGAAGTCCGTCGAGCACGCAATCGAACCACGGACCTCCCGATCATGAGCGGGATGCTGTGATCGCTACAGCACGAAAGGCGGATGGAGGGAGAGTTTATACCGGAGTATTTATCCGCGGTCGCCTAGTGCAGCTCGGCTACGGACAAACGGTTGTATGTACTCCTTCATACTACCTGCGCATTCACTCTCATTTTAGGGCGCACCTGTTAGGCGCCCGTTCCTGCGTCGACAATCGGTGTAACCGAGCGAACGAGCACAGCGAAAGATGAGAGCGAACGCGAGAGCCGCGAAAGTGGCGAGAGCGAAAAGAGTGGGAGGAGGAGGGTGCGGCGGAACCGCGAGGCACAAAGCGAAGGAGGCTGTAGTGAAAGCGTGAGAAGGAAAACTTAGCGCTGGGCACGTGGGACTGTGCGATGTTCGCTTAAGCCGCTAAAACTTCGTAAAGTAGCGCCACACTTTGAAGAATGCCGCCTCCTCCTCGCTCACGGTGGCCGATGCCGACGCCGCATCGCTATTGGCCGAATAGGATCACGCGGGCGCTCACGCCGTGCATTAGCGCCATTTTCGCTCTAGAAGCGTCTACGGAGTGGCGAGGAGCTACTCCGCAGAGAGTGAGTGTAGGCGGCGCCATGGTCGAGGAGAGAGCGAGAAAGAGAGGAGAAACGAGGAAGAGTGAAGGTGGAGGAGGAGAGTGTGGCTACTTTACGAATGTTAACGGGTTTTAGTGATCCCTACGAGATAGCATTAAAGAGGCGGGCGTCGTCTGCATGAAAATAAAGCGCTGCAAGAGCGGAGGTTCTCTACGGCGTCTGAGTGAATTGCGCCTACGCGTCACCCACGTTCTTCCTCCCGACTATCGAAGCCATCGCGCTTCATGTCGCTCCGTTTGCAAAGCGCCGCACGAGAGAGATTGTCCGCACCAGCCAATATATTGCAAAATGAAAGCACGTATACAGCTGCGGTTAAATTTCGCATTAGGGAGTATCATAATCGTCGGTGAATTCTTTTCAGCACGCAGCTCCCACATGCGCATGTAGGTCAGGCAAACGCCGCGTATCTCTCGCGTGTGTCCGCCCTCGAAAAAACGGAAACACACCGCAAGGGGGCAGAGTAGCGCGTGCCTACGCTTCTACTCCGGCAGTGGCCGCGCGCGTCCTATTTTGAAGGTTATCTGAGGCTTGTTTGAAGGCTAGCTAACCAGAGATATGTCATGGCGTCGTGTGCCCAGTGTTCTGGAGCGCCTACTTCGCTTTGAAGCGAGAGGCAGCACTCGATCGCGCCGACGTTCTTATATCGAGTCTCAGCAGTAATTGAGTGAGATGTGTTCACATTTGCGTTAGCTCGGGTTACACTTTCCTTTATAATTTAACTAGTAAGCGAATATTTACAGCAGTTCATGCACCTTGTAATACTCCTAACCTTACTGCGTATACTTGTCTAATAATTTGCTATAGAAATTAATCATTCGCCTTTTGGGGGAAACTGCGAGGCTTTTAAGATCGCCGCTCTTAGGCGCCGGTTCCTGAGGCGAGCATCGGCGTAACCGAGCGAACGAGCACAGCAGAAGATGAAGGCGAGCACGGAGCGCAGCGGGTGATGAAAGACGCGAAGAGGAAAGTGGAGAGGATGGTACAGCGGAACAATGAGGCGGAAAGCGGAAGAGAATATGGCGAAAGCGTGAAAAGAAAAGGGTTGTGTGGCATCGATGGCTACGTGATGGCCCCATAGTAGTGCACGTCGTCTGGGAAGTCTGTCGGTGGTGGCTGATGTGAATCGCATCACCCCCGCGCAGGCTCTCGCGACATGCAGATTAGCGAAGCTGTCTCGCTACACTTCTCTCTGTTTGCAACGTGCCGCACAAGACAGATTGTGCGCGTCAGCCAATATATCGCGAAATGAAAACACGCGTGCAGCTCCGCTCAAATTTCGTATTAGGGAGTATCGTATTCGTCAGTGATCCTCTCTTTTTTTTAAGGTAGCCATCTCGAAGTGCTCACGGATCGTTGGGTCACCTTTCATCTCACACTTTATCAGCCAAGCTGTATAGACTCCTAGTGCGTATTAATAATGAAATATACCTTTATATATGCGTGTTATTTTCCTGAAGCCTGCACAAATCGGCGCACATTGTTGCGGCAGACTTTCACTTCAAACGTTGCAATGGTTTTGCCAACGCTAGATGATTCTTTTAAAGATTTGTGAAGAAAGCAAACTGACGCCATCTTACCTTAATGGAAGTCGTATCAGAAAGATACTGCATATCGATGATCGCTTGCTCCGTCAAAATGAACCCTACAGAAAAATCACCGGAGTTCAATGGAGATCCAACATCGCTGATGTATCAAGATGTGATAAAACGGCACATCAAATATTGTTTTATCTTACGTACATACTACGCGCTGTGGGAATCAACATTATGCGACGCACTTTTCCACGCAGCTGGCTATCGAGCTTTTGTTTCAGATCCTGTAAAGCGCCAACAGACGAACCGACGTGCTTGTACAACGCAAACATATTTGTGTGCATCGCCCCGGCATGTATGTGACAATGCCAAGATACGACGATAGCATGACCACTGATTTATGTTGCCCCAGGGAAGAAATATTGCATGTTCCGTAAGGTCCTGGGCCAGTAGCTAACGCGGTGAAATACGGAGAAAAGTGGTACGCACTCGCTCATGTTAAAAACACGCCTGTTGTCGCTCATGTGAGAAACTCTTCAAATTTTTCTACTCAGGCAGAAACCCAGTGGCAAACACCGAGCGACCCAAGTTTGGATCGCAGTTGGTTAGACACGAACATAGGACGAAGTGGGCGAAGTTTCGAAACAATGCCAACAGCAATAATATCGATCACAACAACCATCGATCCCAGCTGTGTATGGTATTCTTCGACTGTACAAAGTCCACTTCAGTGCTCCTTGCCAAGCTGCCCTAATTATACTTCACAGAAGTATGTAGAAGATTGCAGAGCGCTATGGCGCATATTACTACATGGCAGAGAAGAAGGAAAGAGTGCCGGCAGTGTTGCCGACGCTCCACTGCGCTGGTCAGCACCTAACGGCGACGTATTCGCATTTTTCACATATTCAAGCCAGCAAACAATCTTAGTCTTACTCTAATGCAGAGCCCGAATTGACTCTAGCAGAAGCGCGACAATTCGCCCTTAGAGTTCAATGTCTCATCGATGAAGGATGTGTCACATATTACATGGCGATGTCGATGTCAGGCAATGTCATGTCGATGTCGATGTCAGGCCTTGAATAATTCATATTCTGTAACATTTAGCACACGATAGCTAGATGATCATTACATAATCCCAAAATACGAAATAAATAAAATTAAAAACCATCTGCCGCCCTTAAATCATGGGGTTTTACGTGACAAAACCACCTTCTGATTATGAGGTACGCCGTAGTGGAGGTCTCCGGAAATTTCGACCACCTGGGGTTCTTTAACGTGCACGTAATAAGTACACGGGTGTTTTCGCCCCCATCAAAATGCGGCCGCCGTGGCCGGGATTCGATCCCGTGACCTCGTGCTCAGCAGCCCAACACCATAGCCACTGAGTAACCACGGCGGGTTTCTGCAGCCGTTATCACGTGCCTAAATTGGATCAGAAGGCGTGACTTATTCCGCTTTTCTTCTAGCGAACTTCGAAATTGTGCTATTGTGAAGTTGTGCTCCATCCGAGCAGGTGGCCATATTTATGTGACATACGTCCTTTACGTAATACGATGGAGCGTAATTAGAAGAAATAATCAAATCCGACTAATTATTAAGAAAAATTTCGAAAAAAGAAATCGTGCGAACTATGAAAAACAAGTCGCAATCAAAATTACGCTGAGGCTTTCTATCTTCAGCCTGCCTCTCTGCGCAATTAAAAAAACGCAAACACTGATGCTTTCCTTCCTTAAGCTTCAGCCGTCACGTTTTCATGTGCGCAAAGATCAAACTAACTCAAAGATCTGCCATACCACGAGCAGAAGAGATCAACAATGCCCTCTGTCTAGCAACAGTTCCTAAAACTTAAACTCTCAAAATAATAATATCGGCGAAGAAATGAAAGCTCATGAACTCAATCTACAAAAAGTGCCTACAAAGCAAAAAGCACTCCTGCCAAATAAAACACGACTAATTATAATTCCCCACAAAAAGCGTAGCTCATCAAGTTGCGCGTGACTTCTCGAACTGTATGCAACACTGACAGTTTGCCTTACATTTCTACACGTGTCATCGCTTAAACCTTTCACTTGCAGTTATGGATCTAACCTGAGCCGAAAAGGCTAACAACCTAACAAAAGAAACTACGGTATTCCTTAAGCCTCCCAAGCGTCTAACGCACAACTAAGCTGAATACAGGATGAATACAAAAGGAAAAAACAATTTGTAACCCGACTTTCTGATTTCCTTATTCTCGGGCCTCAAACGCGTCCCTTTCTTTGACACGAGCTCGAGGGCATCGCGCATTCCGGGGTTTTCACAAGGTGCGGTCGCGAAGAAGGCAAACGACGCTAATTTGCCTGACGCACCTGGTAGCTGCGACATTAGAGCAGCAGCGTCCAAGTACTAGAAGAGGGCTACATTCACAAACCCGAGCGCGCACTGCCCCTTAATCGAGTTGCCTTTTTTTGTCCCCGCGAGTGGCCGGTTGTTGTAGTAGCCTACAGTTCGCTTCCCTTTGTCCCTCGGCTTACAATGCGCTGTACGAAATGTGGTCAGGCGACGGTTACTATGCCTGAATCTTCGCGAAACTCTCCTTTTCACGACGTGTGTCACGCCGATCCCTGATCTCAGAAAACGCCTAGGCTTGGGATTTACTCTCCTTCGCTATTTTACACACTCTGGCTGGATCCTGACCTTCGAGCATTTGGCTCTGTCGCCTTGCCGCTTAGCACGTTTGATTCTAGATGCCTCGACACCGACCGTGTCCGGCTTTCTTATCTTGTGCCTATCCCTCTTCTGTTCGGCATCATTCGCACACGCACGCGACATTTCGTTACCCTCTCTGATTTCACAAATCTACCTATTTTATAAATAAATAGGCTACTTTCTCTTGAAGGCTGGGCAAAATAGCCGACTCCGTACACGCTTGGCCTAAAATGCCCTCCGATTCTGGTGCGGGGAAGCCGCCGCTTTCTTCGGCAAATGCCTTCCCATCGCTTCCGGCTACTAACAAGTCTGCCTCGTTACTGCGCGCAGCTGTCTCGGGAATCGCTTCATGGTCCTCAGACCGCTGCTCAATAGGGTACGCGCTTGTCAGTCTCCGAGTCTCCTCCCGTGTGTTTGCCCTGTAAGCTCCCATATTGGAGAAGGATTCTCCTCGTTCGGTCACCGTTTACTCCGGCCTATTCGAAAAGTAATAGTATATGACGTGGTTATTAATCTCTTTGTGACAATTCTGAGAGCCTGTGCGCAGACCGTGTCCTTTTAAAAAGCTCTGATAGCGGCTATGGAGTCGCTGTAGCTGTGAGAAAGATTGTCGTTGATGAGCGCAACGACGATCGCAACCTGTTCGGCTCGTTCAGGCTTCCTTGCGATTCTGTGGCTGCGGGTCTTGTGGATTCGCGGCCGTCCACAACCGCCACTGCGAAAGCTTTGTTTCCCGCGTATGCCACCGCGTCCACAAAAGCTGAGCGTTCGCGGTACGCCAAGGCTTGGTTAAGCAGTAATTGTCCTCTCGCTTGTCGTCTGCCCCTGATGTTTTCGGGGTGTACGTGTCTGGGTATAGGTCAGACCGGGATTTTGGCGCAGATGTCCCGTGGGAGGCCCTCAAAGTCTTTTTCTACGTTTTCTTGAGCGAAGCCTAGTTTCT
The DNA here is from genome assembly GCF_050947875.1 of Dermacentor variabilis. Taxonomy (NCBI): domain Eukaryota; kingdom Metazoa; phylum Arthropoda; class Arachnida; order Ixodida; family Ixodidae; genus Dermacentor; species Dermacentor variabilis. Next base: position 182,607,737 of record NC_134569.1, read on the forward strand.
CTATGATGGCGCGCCCCGGAGGCGTCGTTGAAAGCCTACCAAGCTGGGTGCGCTGCTGCGCTTCGGCAATTTCTTCCAGGGTGTTGTGCATGCCTAGGTGCCCCAGCTTCTCGTTGCTGGTGCAGGTCGGAATGCGAGGGCTTGCTTGGTGACCTTCCTGATTTGGGAATTGAGTCTGTCTCTTTCGGATCTTGACCAGTTGAGCATTGCCGCAACGTATGCGAAGTGACAGGTGACGAACGCGTGTATGCGTTTGATGAGATCATGTTCCTTGAGTCCCCCATGTCTATTGGCAATTCTTCTGGTGAGCTCGATAGCGGTGTTGTTCTTGGTGATGAGCTTCTGAACCGTAGAGGCATTGACGTCTTGTCTCTACGATCATACCCAGACTGACTTTGTCGACGAACAGGATGGCGTGTCCCGTAATGGTTCGTACGGTAATTTCCTGATTGTAATCGAAGTCTGACGAGTATGGCCTGCGGCCCTTCTGCGTGGGTCTGCGTACGAGCAGTTCCGACTTGGTAGTCGAGCATCTGAGTCCTGTGGGAATTAGAAATTTTCTACGGTGTTCACTGCTTCTTGCAGAATGTCCTGCGCTATGCCCGGGGTTCCTTTGGAGACGCACATGGTGATGTCATCTGCGTATACATGGTGTGCTCGAGCTCGTAGATCTGTCCAACTTTCTCAGCAAGTCTCGCCATGGCAAGGTTGAAAAGCATAGGGGAGATGACCGAGCCTTGGAGGGTGCCCCTGTTCCCCAGCGAGAGTGTCTAAGCGGAGAGGTCGGCAAATCGCAGCGTAGGCGTCCTGTTCTTGAGTTCGGAAATGGTTGAGTTCGGAAATGGTGTCCCCAATGTATTGGTGAAGAGGTTATGGAACGCTTTCTCGAGATGCAACCCGAGAATGGCCTTGACGTTTCTAATGGGGTCATCAATAATTTGGTGCTTTATTAACATCATGGTGTCTTGAGTTGATATACCGGGTCTAAATCTGCTGAGAGTGTGCGGTAACAGTCCCTTGTTTTCGAGGAATCTGGAGATTCTGTCCTGCACGGCGTGTTCTGCCACCTTACCCACGCACGACGTGAACGATATGGGTCTGAGGTTCTCGACGCCCGAGGGCTTGTTGGGCTTTGGGATGAGAACCGTCTTGGCATTCTTCCATTCTGGTGGCCCCCTGCTGGAAGCCCAGGCCTGACTGATTCGATCCTCAAGGAACTGGATGGAGTCTTCGTCCAAGTTACGAAGGGCCTTGTTACTAACACCATCCGGACCTGGGGCCGATGCGCCGTTCAGGTTTTGAAGGATGTCCTGAATTCTTCCAGGGTCAAGAGTTCGTCGAGGTGAGGGTTGTCCGCTCCCCTGTACGGGGCACCGGGTGCCTCGGCCTCATTTTCGTGGCTGCTCAGGAGTGACATGTGCCTCTCGGCAAGTCTTGCCATAAATTCCTGCTCGTTGGAGTATTTGAGTTCGCGTTTTGCTATCTTGTCAGCCGCCTTGGTCTGGGAGCTCCTGGTTTGACCCTTGTTAAGAAGGTGTTTGAGCAGGTTCCAGGTTTTGCCCGATGTCATGCTGCCATCGGCCCTTGCGCATACTTCGTCTCATTGTTGTTTGGAGAGTAACACATAGTGGTGCTCAGTGACTTTGTTCAGTAGTGCGATCTTTTTCCTAAGTCTTCTATTGAGTCTCTGGGTACGCCATCTCTACACTATGGATCTTTTCGCTTCCAGCATGTGAGCCAGCTTAGTGTCTGTCCCGATTGTCTAGACACCCGTTTCTATTTCTTTGGTCGCCTTGCGGGCGTCCTCCTTGAGTTCTTGCGTCCACTGTTCTAGTGTAGCGGGCTTGTCGGCACGTTCCTTTCTTGCTGTCTAAACGCATCCCAATCCGTGTATCTACACTTTCGTAGTGGTTTCGAGGCGATTGCTATTGACGTTTCGACAATGTAATGGTCGCTGCCGAGGTCGTCGCCGGTACTATGCCAGGTGGCCCCCTCGGTGTTGAGGACGAGCGTGAGGTCTGGGGTGGTGTCCTTCGAAACCGAGTTGCCCATCCTGGTGGGGTAGTGCGCGGACGTGATCAGGGTGAGGTTCATATCTTCCGCACTGGTGGCAAGATTTCTGCCTTTGGCGCTGGTTGCGTAGATTGGGCCGTAGCCCCAATGTACGTTTGGAGCATTGAAATCTCCGGCAATAATCAGTGGGTTGTCCCTGGCTTTGTCCCTGGCCTTCTTCAATAGTCTTCTGAAACTTTGCGCTCTGTGGTTTGGGCTGCTGTACGTGTTGAGTGCTAGTACGCTCTTGGCCTTCTTCCCTTTGGGAAAGACTTCGATGAGCAATCATCAATCTATCTCTGGCAAGCTTGGCCCACGCGAGCCTGTTGCTGACAAGGGTCGCTACGCCGCTGCAGGCTTTTGTGAGTGGAACGGCAATTGCTTAATACCTCGGAAGTGTGGGTGCGTGGTGTTGGTCTCTTGAATGAGTATGATGTCCGGCTTGTCTGTAGTGTCTCTGATGCGTTGTTGCTGGACCGCTTTCTTGTTTCGAAACTGGTGACAATTCAGTTGCCAGAATATTAGCTTGCCTTGATTCCTCGTTTGCGCTTAGTGCCTGTCGGCTGGTTCTCGCTTCTTTGCCTTCTCTATTTTTTCTTTCTACTTTTCTTACTCTACAAACCCACAAGGAGAGGTCGTAAAACCTTGCGCGAAGAGGAACGGGAATATTCTAAAATACCCATTACATTGGCAGATGGTACTCCCGTACCGCCCGTAGAGAAAATTAGAATCCTAGGGTTACACCTGCAACTGCCGGACTATTCTTTACTAAAGTTTCTTCTTCTTCTTCTACTTTTGTTACAGACTGTACCGCCGTTCTGCGTATGACGATCTCGCTTGTTGCAGTGTTCCCTCTGACCATGGGGGAGGCAGGGAAGTTGACCGATGCCGTTGAGTGAGTAAAGACGGTTCTCTCTAGACTTTCGATCCAGGCGCCGAAGCCCTTCTCCTTAACTTCCACCTTGCTCCTTAGGCCGTCGACCACCTCTACTAGTCTGTTGTGTCCTTTATTTAGTGCTTGGACATCGAATTGGAGTTGACCTAGGGTACTAAGGATCTTGTCCATTTACCGTCTATATCCTTGGCAGGCGTGTCGCCTTCCGTGGTCTTGGCCTTGCGTTTCTTGCTGGCTGGTGTGACCACGCGTGGGGTTTGACTAGTCGTTTCTGATTCCGCTGCGCTGGAGGGAGTCGGACTGAGTCAAATGTCCATGTGCGTGTCCTGTGTCCTGCTCGAGTGCTTTGATTCTTTCTAAGATGACTTTGTGTACATTATTCTCTGGCAGCACTTGCAAGCTCACATGAGATTGGTCTCTCAGCGGCGCGCATAAGTAGGCAAGGTCCCCGTCGTTGCGGAAGCCTGGCATCCCGTTGTCACCTTAACTCGCTGGGCCCTGCTGTTGGCTCCGGCCGGCGGTGCGAAACGCACCCCCGAGGTGGAGCGGCCCCGGCTCCCGGGTGTGCGGGAGCGGCCCCTGCGACCTCTGCTGGCATATTGGGATCCCGAGGTTCCTCTGGATCTGGAGCGTCCTCTAGGCTCATGCTGTCCGTCTGGCAGCTGCGCCGTTCTGCCTTAAGAGACTCGTCGCCTTTTTTCGAAGTTTCTTGGCCGCAATGGCTGCCTGCTTGTACTCGATTCTTCGCCTGCGTACCACGTACGGGACCTGGTATCTGTTCTTGCATTCCTTGCTGGTCGTGCGGTATTTCTCGCCGCACTTTGCGCAAGAGACCTCTTCACATGCGTAATCTGCTTCGGGGTCTGGAATGCCGCAGCCCCTGCAAGCCTGCTTCTCCGGTGTGGGGCATAGGTTTGCTCGGTTTGCCACAAGCCTGACATATGGCGATCTGCCTCCTATAGAGCGAACACACTACCCAGGCACATCCGTACAAACGTGGTTCGGAACTTTGTGTCCTTCGAAGACCACGATCACGGTCCCGGTCTCCCTAATGCGCTTCGCCGCCAGTGCGAGTGAGTTTCTCGGGTTCACGACTGACCTGGTTATCGTTTCTTGCGTGTGGTGGAGCGGAATGTTGCGAATGACTCCCTCGCACGTGTCGTCCGGTGCAGCCTGGTAGGAGGAGGCCTCGTATTTCTTGCCAGGCGATGGTAAAGCTCTCAATTTTAAAATATCCGTTGACGTTCTCGGGTAGCGGGGAACACATGAACATGATGTTGTTTGAGATTGGGGCAAATCGCGTCCCCGTCGCACTGCGTCGGTTCAAGTCCGGCTGCTTCTTGAGTGGGCTGCACAATTTCCAAGTTTCCGGTTTTGGCGATGTTCAGTCCGCCGCGGATGCCAATTACTACTTTGGTCTCGTTTTGCGGGAGCAAGGGCATTCTACTTGCCTTGATGATTTCTTTACGGGCCGACACGGGCTTGGGTACTTTCGCTCTGGCGCCGAGGCTGCCACGTTGGCGGCCACATTAAGGTTAGGATTAGGCTTGGTCGTTCTTCGTGGGCGATGTTGCAGCACCCGTTCCTGATAGAAACCTCCGAGGGGTCAATTTCTCGGCCGATCAATTGGTAATTCATTTCAGCGCACTTGGCAAGACTTGGGTAGATTTCTTTGTGCCGGCGGGAGCCCCGGCTTCCTTCCAAGCGGTGAACTCGTCGGCGAGTGCATCGTTAGGGTTAGTGGGGCCCTACTCGACGTTCGCGTTAGCCAACGTGGCGCCCGTCTCGGGCACGGAAGTCCTCGCGGAAGTGCACAAAATAATATAACAGGGTCGAAAACGGTCTTGAAGTGAAGCGTATATTTATTTATTTATTCAAAATACCTTACAGGCTTGACGAATGAGCATTGGGTAAGGGAAGCTTCAAAAATTTTACACAGTATAAAGAGCAAACGATTATGCAGAACATAAAGCGTTTTGTTAATAATAATACAACGGAGAGTCAAGTCCACACAAACTCTGAAATTCTCACATTAAAAAAGAAAAACAAAGGCATACAAGTAGCAACGCATACAAGAAGTTTTTTTTTTTTTAAGTAACAAATTAATGTTTTGCTTTGACGGAATTTTTCTTTGTTAGCTTGAGCTACCAGGATATCGGGAAGGCCGTTCCACAAGAGGATGACACGTCGAAGCGCTGATGAGTTAAATTCGTCTGTTTTACCAAACGTGCGTGTGAAACAAAGATGATTATGCAATCTTCGTGAGATGAATGGAGAAAATTCCAGAGCTATTGGTGATGGCCTTGGTCCGTGAACGTACTTGCGAAACAGCAATAAAAGGGCTACATCACGACGAGTGTTCAAAGAAGAAATTGATAAATTTTTTACTCGAGACTGATATCGTGCTTCTTAGTATCCTTGATTTTTATGTCGTCAACGCCTGCTGATGTGGACACTTTCAGATTATTTGTAATGGATGCGATGCCGTCGACAGTAATGTCGATGGGCTCTAAGAATGGTAGTCAGGGTCAGCTACCTGAGGCACGTTTGAATCGTTTTCTACGGTGTATACTGATGATAAGAATGAATTGAACGCGTTTGGACAGTCATGGTCTGGAATTGGTATGGGGTCGTTATCATGCAAGATGACGTTGCTGTCCTGTCCCTCCGGACACACTGATTCCCAATTTTTTTTTGTGTTAATTGTGAGCAGGGATGGCAAATCGTGCCAAAAGTATTTATCTCGAGCAGTGCGTACTCTAGAGCAGTAGCTTTTCAAGAATTCGCCGTATTTTTTCCTAGATATGGGAGTGGACGCGCGTTTTGCGGCCGCGCACAATCGCTTCTTTTTATTTCTTAGTTTGTTAAGTGACGTATTGAACCATGGGTTGTGTTTATCATTTGTTATTTTATTTACGGAACATGTTGACTAACAAGTGTTATTAACGTTTTTTTTTTGAACAAATCCCATTTATCTTGAACTGTTCGGTCACTGAAACAAGGAAGTAATACACTGACAAGAAATGTTTCAAGTTCAGCACTGTAATTTTCTCCATTATAGACACAAATTATCTTAATTGTGGCACCAGAAAAACGGGACGGGACTTCAAGGTTTACTTGCAATAATTTATGGTCACTGAAACCATCTAGATATGTTATTTCTTCAACAGTATTAGGGACTGTTGCCAATACTAGATCCGGTATATTGGAATCACGAGTGGTGTGACTTACGATCAGTGACACGTTCAAATTTAATGCTAAGGCAATGAAGTCTGAAGAAAGGTGGCAGGTCGATCACAACTGCTTGCAGTTTATGGAAGGAAGATTAAAGTCGCCGAAGAGCAAAATACTTTCAGCCGGACAAGCCCTAACGGCGTGAGTTATACTGTTTTGCAGGTCACTAACAAAGAACACATTTGAGTCAGGACGACGATAACCGCAACCTAACAATAATTCTTCAAAAGGAGTCATGCACGCAACCCAGACAATTTCTAGGTTAGTGTCGGCATCAATTAAATAAGATGTTACCGTCTTCCTGACGCCTATAAGTACGCCTCCACCTCGTTTACTAGTACGATCACATCGATAAATATTATACGTGGCATGTATGGGACTTATTTCATTATCTTAAATGTCAGGATGGAGCCATGTTTCTGTGAAGATGATAACGTCAGAACCTGTATCGTCTAATAAAGAAGAGACTTCATCGAGCCTGCGCACAAGGCTTTGAATATTAGTAAATGCTATTGGTAGTGACGGTATGATCCGAGGTTCTGGTGCCTGCTGGCAGTCATGCTTTCGAGTGCTATGCTTCAGCTATCTGCTCAGCTGCACTACTGTGCTAGTGACGCCATCGCACACGTAGGTTGTGTCATCTATGCGCATTCGTGTTCCGAGAGCAGCAGAATATGGCGGAGCAACAACTCCAGCACGACAAGAAGTCCAGCAAGGTAACGACATTCAACGGTGCGGCAGCTGCGACTACTGATGCAACACGTGGTCGTCCTCGCTACCGATCCCGGGGACACAGCCAGTCCCAAAGTCGCAGTAGGTCCAGGGTCCGCAGGCCGTCCAAGGACCAGAAGCAACCACGAGGTCGAAGCCGATCTGGGAGCCGCAGCCTGACGCAGCAGAAACAGCCACCGAAGGAACCTCAGGCCGCGTGGACGAAAACGCCCGACCATCACACCAGGAAGGCGACAGCGGTGAGTTGGTCAGCGCAGTTTCCCCCTCTTTCCTCCTCCCTTCCTTCACCTCCGTCCGCACAGCAAACAAACAAACAAAACAAACTGTCTCCCACAGCGACGCTTTCACTCACCCAGACACACACACTCGCACCTGAGAAACTCCCTCACAATTCCTACACCAAACAAGAAGTGTGCGAAATGATACAGGAAATGGCGACTGTTTTAAGAGCGGAGATGCAAAAAAAATGAAGAGATCATGGCTGATGTCAAGCACATGCTACAACAGGTCATACACCAAGCCATGACTGACATGAAACAATTCATCAGTGCAACTTTTATCTCAACTTTCAGCCATCAAAACGACTCACTTCCACATGACACTAACGCCACTAGAGAACCAAGAAGGTCACACCCTTACACCCGTCCGGCTCGTACAACAACACCTGCCCTCACCTGCGAGGCGGTATCAACCAATCATTGCCAGCAAACCTAAGAGGCGCACTACCACCACCTTCCGGGTGTGGCAATGGAATTGTAGAGGGTAGCGAAGGAAGAAGGGTTCCCTCACACAGTTCCTAGCCACACGTCCTCACCCACCAGACGTTATAGCACTTCAAGAAGTGCATTGCACTTCCACACTCAGTGGATACATTGCATACACCGACAAGCATGACACCACCAAACAACCACTAGCTGCCACCCTTGTGTCCAAACAAATCACATTGATAGAGCACACGCACAACAGCTCCCACATTCCGCATGTCCTCTTAGAAATTGTACCTAGGAATCGATATGAAACCACCTTGTTTTTACTTAATATCTACAGTGCACCCCAATCGCGACGAGACGACTTCGGACAAATTTTTTCGGCCGCCAGTAAACAAGCCAAGAAATTGATTATTTTGGGAGATTTCAATGCGTCCCACCCAGCCTGGGCGTACCAAACAGAAACTCCAAAAGGCCGCTGTCTAGCGCACGCCATGAAACTTCATCAATTCACTCTGCTGACAGAACCTGACAAACCAACCAGAACGGGCAACAGTGTAAGCAGGGATACCTGCGCTGACCTAACAATGGTCAAGGGGTTGACTCAATGCTCCTGGAACAACCTAATGGAGAATCTGGGCAGTGACCACAGCATTCTAGCCACCGACGTCCAACTGGTGGCCATACGCACCCCAGAACGCTCAATTAACATAACACACTGGGACACTTTCTGGCGCAACAGAACCAAATCTGAACAACACGACCGGCCATCTCTACGCGAGTGGACGCAACAGCTACAAGCAGATTTTAAAGCAGCCACTAAGCAAATTACTGCAACAACGGAGACACCGGATGTGGACAGACATCTGCTCCATCTCTGGGATGCTCGAAGAGGCCTGACCAAACGATGGAAGAGGCAGAGGCACAACCGTAGGCTGAAACAAAGAATCGCCCGGATCACAGCAGAAGCTGAAGAATACGCCACGAGCCTCACTAATAGCAATTGGCACAACCTCTGCGACCGCCTTAATGGCACACTAAGTAGTTCCAAAACGTGGTCCCTCCTCAGAGAACTACTCGACCCAACGCACACAAAAACGCACACAACGAACACAGTCCGCACTATCATCCACAAAGAACAAATGAATGATGACGCGCTCCTCCAAACACTGCAACAAAGATACCTTGCTACAGGCCACCGACCGGAGTACAAAGACTATCCACACGAGGAAGAAACCCAATTGGACGGCGATATTACTGAGACAGAAGTGAGGGCAGCCCTACACGGCATAAGACGAAACACGGCGCCCGGAGCAGACGGCATTCACTATGCACTGCTGCGCAACCTCGACGACCAGGCCATACGGCAACTCACTGCATACTACAACGACAATTGGCAAAACTGAACGCTTCCACAGGAATGGCGACACGCCGATATCACCTTAATTCCGAAACCCGGGAAACCGCTGTCCCTCCAAAATCTCAGACCCATTTCCTTGACTTCGTTTATTGGCAAACTCTTCGAGCACGTAGTTCTAAATCGCCTCCAGCCTCACCTCGAAGCGAACCAATTCTTTCCCAATACCTTATTCGGCTATCGACCAGGTCTGTCTGCGCAGGACATACTCCTACAACCTTAGGAGGATGTTGTGGATGGTCCAAGTAAAGCTCAAACAAGAGCCATTCTGGCGCTGGACCTCAAAGGAGCCTTGGTTAACGTCTCACATGACTTCATTCTAAACAACCTTGCATTCTCCCGATGCGGAAAGCGCATCTATGATTATGTCCGAGCGTTTTTATCTGACCGAACAGCCACCATCGGCCTAGGTGATATTCGGTCGGATATCATAAATCTTTCCTGCAGAGGGACTCCCCAGGGTTCGGTTCTCTCACCCACCCTGTTCAACGTGGCGATGGCAAAGCTACCACCGCTCCACGACAAACTTCCGAATGTGCAGCACGCCCTGTACGCCGATGATATTACAATCTGGGTGACTACAGGGTCAGACGGAGCCATTCAAGACGCACTACAGGAAGCCGTAAATATAGTTCAAGAGTATGCAACAGCCGGAGTACTCACATGCGCAGCTGAGAAGTCGGAGCTCCTGCTTGTATTCAAAAAACGGAAAAAGGCCGATATTCCACCAGCCATCACATTGCATCTCAATGGCAACGTTATTCCAAGAGTAGACAGACTACGTGTACTAGGACTTCACATACAACACAACGGGAAGGCCACACATACCCTACACGTGCTCCGCCAACAAGTTACCCAAATAACGCACATAATAAAGCGCATTACAAACTGCCGACAAGGACTGAAAGAAAAAGACGTACTCCGAATCGTGCAAACCCTCATAATTAGCCGATTAACCTACCACCTCCCCTATCATAATCTGACTCAGACTGAGATGCACCAGATGGACACCCTCCTCCGTACGGCATGCACTAAAGGCAGCGCTGCGACTACCCCAACATGCGCCTACGCAGCTCCTACTACGACTGGGGGTGCACAACACCATCCGCGAACTAGTTGAAGATCATTTTAACAGCCAATTGCAACGTCTGCAACGAACAATGCAAGGGTGCCACATTCTATCCCGGCTAGGATACCAAATACCAAGAAAACTACAACAGGAAAACCGCACACTTCTTCCGCTTAGCATTCGCAACAAAATTCACGTGACCCCAATTCCCCGGAATATGACCGTCATAGAGGTCGACGAAAGGCAAGAGCAAAAGCCCTGGCTCGCCTATTCGGCGATGACAAATCAAACACTCCAGTCCTATACACCGACGTGGCCCGCTACCCACAGAAACGTGCCCTATGTCTAGTTGTACTAGATAGTGCAGACATTCTGAGAGCTTCGGCCACGCTCAACACTGTGGACAGTGGCACGGTGGAAGAGGCTGCTATTGCCCTAGCCATCGTGCACGCTACAACCATGCCGGCGCCGGATGGACCTATCACAGTGCTCACTGATTCTCTGACCGTCTGCAGGACTGTGGCACAAGGGAGGGTGACACCCTACACACACCGCATCCTTACATAATTACACCCCACAGCGTTACACAGGGTGCGTATCGTCCGGACACCTGGACAAGCCTCTCTCCATGGTAATGAACACGCTAATGCGGTAGCCCGAGAGCTCGCTAACCGGGCGCCATTGGAAGAGCTGTCCAACCCAGACGACGCACTGACAGAACCACTGAACTACACTGAAACTCTACAATATTACAGAGATACCAGGAGACACTTCCCTCCACCACATAATTCCCTTAATCGAGAAGATGCCGTCGCGTGGCGACAGCTTCAAACTAATTCATTTCCCTGCCTCTTTTATCTTCACCTCTTGCACCCCACACAATATCCCTCATACTGTCCCTATTGTGGAGCAAAGCCCACAGTATATCATTGCACGTGGGAGTGCCCACACCCTCCGGGCTACTCCCCTATTTCTTCACCTTCCCCTTCCTCCTGGGAGACTGCGCTGACCAGCTCAGACCCGCAAGAGCAGCGACGGCTGATCCGGCGGGCACGCGGAGTGGCGTGAGCCAATGGGGCCCTGAACTAAGGGCTCCACCTGGCGAGGATGTCGCCCAAACTCATGATAAATAAATGTTTTCTTTCTCTCTCTCTCTCTCTCGACGCTGAGCTTGAAATACTTTTTTTCGCCTTCGCGAATTCGATCAGTTTTCTTCTTGCTTCGCGTGTTGCTGGGGAGAAGCCTTCTCGTATCGAAAACCCGAAGCCCTTAAGCTTTCGCGCAGATAACGAGATGCGTTCCTTATCCTTGTAAAAGGTAAACTTCGCTATGATGGGTCTCTTTTTGTTATCGGTGTGCTTGCCTAATCTATGCACCCTTTCGAAGTGCGTGCCTGATAGGCTTAAGTTTTCAGCACAGAAACCGACAATGTTCTGCTCGGACGCAGCCCAGTCCTCTTTTTCGTCGTCCTCTATGGTAAGGAAGAGCAGGTTTGAGCGTCGCATTCTCTTCTGAGTATCATGGCACCGTGAAGAAATTGTGGCCAATCGATCAGACACACCGCGAAGGATATCAGCACATGCTGTTGTAACAACCGAGCTTCCGGATGCGGGAATATCGACCAGCGCGGCGACCTTGGCGTTCAGCAGCTTGATTTCACCTTCAGCGGCCTCCTGTTTTTGTTTCGAAATTTTTATTTCAGCGTAGTCGTGCTGGATCCATGTTGCCTGATGAGTTGGCTGGCTCTATCCAAGCTTATCGTCATGCGCAAACATTGCGGCTGTGCTGGAAGCGAATCCTCTGCAGCAACATGGCACAAACCGAGCAGTCCGGAACACACGATCCAGGTGAACGTGACCTGAAAAGGCAGCGGACGTAAGCCTGGCATTCTGGAAGTGGTGTCGTGCCACAAACGGCGACCGACCTTCATAAACGTAATGCCGCGGTGGGATGGCACTGGTTTCGCAAATATTGCACTTAATTTGAGCAGCTGGACGCGGCGTGTCCAGCACACCAATGTAACCTAAGCCGACCGACACACCGCTGCCACCGCTGTTGTGAAATCGGGGGTCCGTGGGGCTACGAAGGTTCCATGGATCGTGCCGCGTCAGGTGCCGGGAGCAAGAAGTTCCGAGAGACGTTCAAAAAATGACAATAGGTGTATGTACATATATACATGATCGAGCTTGACAAAAAAGGCTGCATCTCTCCGATCCCACTGCATGCTAAAGTCTTTGCACGTCCGAGGCTCTCCTCACAGCAGTCCAAATCCGCTTTTTATCCCACTTATTTCCCCTTTTGACTCCTCGGCGTAATGCGCTGTTCTTTTTCTTGGCCAATCACAAACGCCGAAGCGCTCACAATATGCCACCCATGACGTTCCACCTTTCTGCCGGACTCCGCCTCCAACGTTGCACAATCGCCTCCACATAGGAGGCAACCCCGTAAGAAGCTGTGAACCTGATGTCGACGCGGTTCACAAGGGAATCCTCGACACTTGCACCTTTCATCAATTAGTGGCATCTTCGTGACCGCCAACGTCTCAGGATCGGGAGGCTGGGCTTCGCGGTAGTCTGAGGGCAGCGCTGTCATCTTGAAGTGAGGTGTCATTGCGCGTCACCGTCGATGCCCGATCCAGTCGCCGTCCGGGCGGGCACTCGTCTCGCCTCTTAGCTCTGGGCGGTCGAAAAGCCGATGATACGGAACGTAGTTGCTTGTGCGTAAGTCTGAATTGACGTTGATTTAGTTGCCTTTAGTCGCCTTGAGTAAGCGATGAAGTGTGAATAGCACTCCACAGCTGCGCGTCTGCCCGTGAAGCATGCTTTGTTCTGAGATGTCGCCAGGCGCAACAGTGGCAAGGGAAGATAGCGAAGGATGAGCCTGGCTACGCACACGCTTCATACATGACGGGTCTGTGCGGGGCAATGTGATGTGTCACACCAATGCTCATGGCATTAATGTCGACACTCATGGTAAGCTGGGTTCTGCTGGAATTTTTATTTTGCTTGCATAATGTTAACCCAAAGCGCGTATTAAAACGGAAATCAAGGGCCCTCATAATATGTACGTTGTTGGCTTTACGTAATTCCCTGAGTACTTATACGATATATGCATTTATGCCCTTCAGCTCCGAAATGCCGCGTAACTCTGTTCACATTGTCGTAAGTACCCTTAATATTTAGAAACGCTAACTCTGAGCCATTAAAGCCTCTTTACTGACTTTCACAAATATATTCTCCTCTATGCGTCTGCCAAATCCTAAAGGGACACTAAAGTCAAATAGTATGTCAACCTGTACTGTTAAAATGCCATTCTAGAATCTACGCGCCCCAGGTTTCTTGCCAAGAAAACACGTACAATAAGAGAAAATCGCGTCTGAAGGGACGGCATTCTAGCTCTATTTATACCACCTGCCCAGGTGAAGGGAATTCTGACGTTGAATACGACATTGACACATTTAGTGCCGCCGGTGAGTGAAACCGCGAGCGATAGCCACGGCTACGATCTTTCTTTTCTTCTTTTTATTGTAGCTTAACTACATAAGCGGGCCCAGAAACCGAGCGAAGTGACAGCCGACAGCATTCCAAAACATCACAAGGACGCAGAATTTTCTGCTGGTTGCAGAATTATTGCTTGTCACATGGAATAGTAAGTCAGCCTTTGCAGTAACTTTGCTTCGCTTTGCCCCATCTCACGCGAAGTGAATAACATCCACGCCAGTTTCAGAGGCCACGAAATCTTGAAACATTCCTGACTTTTAGATGACGGCACATGATATACCGCTGACGGCACGGGGTGCAATCTCAACGACAAGTACGGCGCCCATTTAAGCTATATCTACTACCCTCTGGTTAGGTCATTGGCCTCATAGCATGTTTGCGATTGTTTTTGCCGGCATACGATAGTATTGATCACGGCAACAGCAAAAGGAGGTCGCTACTTCATTTTCTTGACGCCGCGCCCACGTAACGATGGTCCCGCAGCGGGCCGCAGCAGCAAAACCGTGTCCGCCTATCGCGTTGCTTGTTGCTTGAATATCGCGTGTATGTGGTTGCCCCTTTATTATAGGCTTCGCGAGCAAGGAAAAGAAGCGCAGCACTACGTAATACAGAAACCACCAAAATATGAAAGCGTGGGCTGCGCGGAGTTGAGAGAAAACACCCTTCGACCAAACAACGCATCTTTGGCAAAGATGGCGTCAACGAGCTCTTGCTTCTAAGAATCGAAGTAGACAAGTAACATTTTCCTCCGTGTTATAATGCAATGCTATGATCCTTTCATTAACAATTGTTGAGTACAAGCGACAGAAATGTAATGAGGAGTTCGCTACGTCATCAGACTAGTATTAGGTGGTCTCAGTGGAGTCAAATCGTTTAGCTCAGTTTTTCAATTACTAAAGTTCTGTCATCGACATTAGCGACGTCTTAAACGTTCTCAAACATTTATGCATAAATTCAGCGTGACATAACAGTTGCCTTTAGTATCCCTTTAATCAATTTAGAGGTTTAGAAGTATTTTGTTTTTCTCCTACAAATACAAGCCATTACGAAACCCCCATAAGAGATACACGCGCCTACCAGAATTCATTGCCTCATCAAACGAAATCTGCTTCCAACGCAGGTCTTCGCTGTAGCAGAGCCACGCCGCTTACCAAACTGGTCCTTGAGAGAGCCGGTGGTTCCGTCCAGCTTGAAGCCTTTCGGACCGGTTATCGGAAGCTGTTCGGGAACTACTTGTCGCGTCCGGTGCAGCAACTCGTACTCCAGGTTGTCACCACCGGCGGTGCCGAACAGGTCGGAGAACGCAACGCAGATAACGTTGCCGCTGCTGCCCATGTCCGCCCACTGCGAACGGCACTGGGATGCCACTTCGGACCGCTTCGCCAAGGCCATCCGCCGTACGGGCTTGACGCTGCCGTCTGCATTAGTTCATTATAAGGTGAGCTATTGTGCGCGGAATCTCGCCAACCTTTCACGTGGAACTTTTTTTTTTCGCAAACTACTTCGCAGTTAGACCTGTCGTCGCACGTCCCTGCAAGTAGAAGCTGCTTTTAATAGCGCAAGCGCTCATGCGACTCCACCAATGACATGCAGCGGAGTAGTCACATGATGCAGAGCTCGCTTCCGTGCTGTTCTACCAGATAGAGTTGCTCTCTGCGCATAACTGCACATCCCTAGCACCCCTGTATAAATGCTGGTGACTTTCTCGTATTTGCCCAAGACGCGCGTACTTGCGTGAGTTGCAAGAGAGACATGTGGAACGTCTCACGGCCCCGAATCTGCCCAAGGTACTACAGTACCACTCAGGAGGACTGCGCTTTGCTCCGTTTGTCCTTATAGCCGAGCTGTTCTGTGTGACAGCAGTTAAATACTCCGAAATAAGCTTGCTATCCGTTCGTGCTTAGTAGTGCCGCGTCAAAGCGTTAAGCTCATCACTGGGAGGTCCACAGATCGTCGCACGCGTATGATAAACTTTCTTCTTGTTTATTTTAATTTGGATTTTTATATACCATTTCCCTTTTCCCATATGTAGTAGTTTTTCTTTTACTACTCTTCATCGCGAGGCCTGACAAGGAAGGTTTTTGCCAAAAAGAGCAAGGCCACGTGGCGCAAAGCGCGGCGACGGGAGCCTCGATGGGGACCATCCGCTTTAGAGGTTCCTCTAAAGCGCGCCAGCGTCATGCACATCCAATGTAAACACAGAGACCACGGAAGTAGCTGAGGCAAGCACTGGAAGTGTGGCCGGGTAGATAAACACGGCAGTGCAAATGGTATTGCCGTGAAAACGGCCTATATTGGCACGGTGTTGCTGCAAATTCGTTTTGATGTAAAATATTCATTTACAGGTCATGCTTAAGTTCTTGTTCTTGAGAGAGCCGCGCATGCGTACAGTTTGCCCATGTGGTAGGGGCTCCTCCCGTCGCCGACGAGCACAACACTGGCAGAGCGCATGCGAGACAATGCGAAGAGGCACACCTTATATTACGTGGCCCCGTCACACTGACACGGTCGAACCACAAACGGCAAACTACTGCTGCTTCATCATTACAGACTCTGTGGCGGCCGCTGTGATCCAGACTGGACGGCAGTTTAGGCAGCGCTTACACGGGAGCAAAGCGCACCGTACCCCATATTATCTATGCAACCGCACATTAAATACGAGAGACCCGCACAAGTCCCCAGATCTCGCAAACGCCTCCAGCGAAAGTGCCAACACGTCTCGCTCCCAATTCTCGAATCAGTGCGATGCTCGGACAAGTCTGTATTCGCATAGAGGAAGAAAAAAAAAAAGAACTAGGAGGGAGCGCACGTGACAATCTTGAAGCCTAATCAAAAACGTTTAGAGGAGTGTAATCGGTCGCGCACGAGGCCAATCGATCTTTTGCAGCCCCGTGGAAAAAGGTTATACTTAGTTTAAGTATAACCTCCTTGGCGCCATAGGCGTGGCCGCCGTCATTATTGCTCACATGTCAGCGCCCGCCCTTATGTGCCTTCTTATCGGTGTTTGCTCGCGTCTTTACAATGGCCACGGCGACTGCCGGCACGGCACAGACATAACAGCTATATTATTGTGTTTTGTCCGACTCAAAAAAGTCCCTTGAGAGATGTGGGGACTTTTTGCTGGAGAATCTTTTAACTTTTTTTTCGCCTCAAAATCTGCCTTTGTGCAAATATATACTAAGGAGGACGGCACGCTTTGCTTGGTCGGCTGCCTAAACTTCCGTCCAAACGGGATCATAAGTGGCAGATAAAAAGCGTAATGAAGAAGCGTCAGTTTTATGTGGTCATTTGTTTGCCCGTGTTATTGAGGCCAATGACACACCAGGTTTGTCGCTTCGCAGTAAGTCTTAGGTGCTAAGCGGGTGGCACGCTCGTCGGCGACAGGAGTACGTGCAACATGGGTACGCTTTGCGTATGAGCCACCTAGACATGAACAAGAACTTCAGTATAATGCGCAATGGAATATTCAACACTAAACGAATTCGAAGTAACATGTAATTATTCATTGGTCTGCGGCAGCAAAAGCGGCCTCCACCAAAGCACCCATGCACGCGTTTGTGTTGGGTCACTTCGCTCCGTAGGTAGGAAGCGTCCGTTTCAGGCGAGCACATGGCGAAACATAGGGGGGGGGGGGGGGGGGGAGAAGAGGCGCTGTACAAAAGGATAAATATATATATAGTAATGCAGAAAGACAAAAATAAAACTAAAGAAAGTTGAAACACTGGTTTTCAGCACACAGCACTTCATTCCGAGTGGACAGCTTTGGCACGGCGCCACAAAAGCCCGACGCGAGCTTGCTATCCCAGCGTATTTAATTGCCGCCCCGTAGTACTGCTCGGCTAGGGATAAACGGAGCATGGCACGCCCTCCATCGTTGCATGCAGCAGAATTCGAGGAGCAAAAGTCCCCACAGGTCTGTCGCGCAACTAACGCATGCGTGCGCACAAGGGTCGGACACACACGAGAAGGAAAGTCTCGTGGGCTCAGAAAACCGCAATTTCGGCCACCACAGTTTTCAGTGAATACATAGGCAATAAAAAATATTTGGTTAAAGCTTCAGAGGCAGTGAGTTTACGTACGTGGCTGGGAATTATGCATTTCGTCTGAATTGCAATGTTACTGCGTGTAAGCTTACCAGCTGAAGGCAACGAATGTAGCAACTTGGTGTTCGCTTTAGCCTTTTACCCTTTATAATCTAGTATTTACATCAATAGCTATGTGGGGCTGTTACGGCCATGCGCGTGTTGTCGTCGTTAACTGTATGTGCAACTTTGTTCGCAAATAGGCGTGCGTGCGCGCGTGCAAAAGACGCCTGTTTGCGACCTGCTCCGACCTGGATAGTATGTACCGACAGCTTAATTCTTGACGTCAGCGCTGATCAGAGAACTTGGAAATGGTTTCCTGAATAGTTACCGTGATAATTAATATGTATTCGCGTACATGTGGACAATAATGTTGCAATTTCTCCCGAGAGGCGAAGCATCGATCCCGACAGCAAATTAGTAGACAGCTACATGATGTAACGTTGTCAGTTTTATCGGCCGAATAAACTCGTAAACATTCGCTTACAAGCTAAATTAACAAGTATGCTGTCACGAGCGCACAAGCTAGCATTAACACATCTCACTCGGTGGCCGCCGAAACTCGCTGTCAAAACGCTCAAGTGAGGAAGCACAGCAGCTGGCAGGAGCGAGCGAATTAACCTTCATGCTGCCTCTCGCTTCAACGCGAGCTAAGCTGGGAGGACACAGGCCACACGAAACTATCGGCCTTCGGTGTGCGTGGGCTCCGTCCGCATCGCAGATGACTTTCAAGATAGCGCGCGCACGCGTAGCCGCGCCATACGCCGCAGCCGCCGGAGTAGAATGCCCAGCCTCCCTTCCTGACCACCCCGCGGTGCCTTATGTTGACAATAGACGGTGTGCTTCCTCCCAGCTTTCCTCCCTTGCACGCGAGATTGAGCCGCCTTCGTCGGCTCACCCTCGTATGCTTTCACTCGCACACACAGTATGCGGCCCGCAGGGGCGACGTTATCGCCTTTGGAATTTATGCGGAACATCGTGGAGACGCCGACGGTAGAGATGTGCCTGGAGTGTCCTTATAATTGCTATCGCAATAATAAGTGACTGAACGACCGCTCCCTGCCTGTTTGATTCCCGACCCATAAAGAAAACTCGCGGTGCCCGCTTAGTATTCACGTTAGACATCACTCTTATAGAAAGTTATGTTGTTCGAGTATGTATGTCGCGCTTGCGCGTGGAGGGCGTATCACTTACTTCCAGGATTCCGTGATACTTTGTGTGATACAATTTCCGTGATACCTTGTGTCAGCGGTGGCGCTCACGCTTTCTCCAGGTAGTGTTGGTCTGTAGTGCGTCCCTCACGCTCAAGAAGGCCCAGGAAATCGGACGAGCCGTACAGAAAGTCCACAAGACCTTCAAGCTTTTAACAGCTCGTCTGTTCAGCGCGTCTCGACGCAACGCCAAGATGGCGTCGACAGCCATCACCTTCCGTCGTGAAGCGATCATTGCCATTCCTTTAACTGTATCATATTCAGGATATGTATCACATGCATGCATGACATGTTAAGACGTGCATGCATGTCATAGCGTAATTGCTGTCGCCGGCAATTAGTTGCCCGTCATCGCCTGCAATTGGCTGTCCAGCGTTGGCAGTAGAACTGGTGCGTGCTTAGCGGATATGTGTGCGTGTCGAAATGTCGTAAACGAGTTCACCCGCTGTGCCGCCGAGGCGAATGAAGCTCGTGCGCAATCTCATCCCGCATACTCAAGCTTCTGTCGAAGTTCATGAAAGAGCACCTCTTCCCTATGCATTTCCACCCTTCGCTGTCCCATGTTCTACATAAGTAGTACTACGCGATTCCAGGCCTTTCGGGGGAACGTTGCTTAGGTGGCAGCTGATTGATGATTGTTCTCGATTCAGATTGTGTACAATGGCAGCGAGCCTCTGGAGCCTCCTGGCACACAGTGCACGTACTGCTTACTGTAAGAGGTCTATATGCTCCTAAATTGAGCAGGGTTGCGCGTACTTATGCCATTTTTTCCCACGCATTCCCAGCGCTGTTCCGTAAAGCCACTCATAAGGCGCGCCGGAGCTGAAGGTGGCACAGCGTCTGCACGCTACTGCTACCATGCCTTATGATGCGAAGCATTTCTTGCCTACTGTAGGCATGTTGAGTCTCTGCATCTTTCTGTCTCTCTATTTATCCCCTTGATCCTTCTTTATGCTGGAGGAGTCGTACTTTAAATTATATTTAATTGGATTTATTCATGAGATGAATGACATGACTTAACTGCATGGCATGGCATGATATTCATGCCATCAATGACGTGAGTCTCTTACGACGTCGTGAAGCGATCATTGCCATTCCTTTAACTGTATCATATTCAGGATATGTACCACATGCATGCATGACACGTTAAGACGTGCATGCATGTCATAGCAAAAATTCTAACGTGAATGACATGACATGCATTTTAACATGTTTATTTTCCCTCCAATTATGTCCCGGGGTGCTATAGCTTGGGCCACTAGGTATCCCCAGTTGAAAAAGACAACAGCAATTCCTCTCGCAACTACAGAAATTTCTGTCGTACGACAGAAGTTCCTAACGTTTATGTAGTTGCGACAGACATTTGTGACGTTACGACAGAAATTCTGCTGTCGCAACAGAATAATTGTGTCGCGAAGACCAAGAGTTCTGAAGTGGCAACAGAAACGTTCTGTCGCGACAACAGTTCTGAAGTCGAAACAACAGCTTTCTATCGTGATAGCGACTCTGACGCTACTGACGTTACGTCGCAACAGGAACATTCGGTTGCGACGGCCAAGAGTTCTGAAGTCGCAACAGAAGCGCTTTCCACCACGGCCCTTTAAAATAGTATGTCACTTTCGCATCGGTGGTGTACGCTGTACTTTTCTCTCGCGCGGTATTCAATCGTGCTTCTCTGAAGCCGGCAGTGCTGATAGCACTGGCAGCGGTATTAAAGTCGACGGGGCCAATTGTTATAATTGTGCCGTGACGCCGCGGCACCAGCAACGCCCTACTGCCTCCTCAATATCGGCCGCAGATCAAAATCATACCGTCTGCGGGAATGGCTACGGATCCGTTTTGTTATATTTGGTAAGATGGGGCACACAGGCCTCTGGACTTACATGTGCGGTTACACTGACACATTAATTAATTTCCCAGATATATTGCACAAGCTTACGCGAAGCGAAAAAGAAGTTTCGGGTTGTTCCACAAAGTTGCCTGAAAAGCTGTCTCATTCGGGTCTCATTAACCTGGTTCAGCGCTACCGTGAGAAGCCAGTATGCTGTCAGAATGAAGACTCATCCCCGAATGTTTATGTAGTTATTTTGCATTGAACACACGAATTATATGGGCGCTCAAAAGTGTAAGGAGCGAGAGACAACTGCCGAAATTAACACTAACAACCCTAACAGTGTCCCCGGTCGCCGTTGTCTATTTGTGAATGTCTTATTCAATATGGATATCGTACAGCAAAATCGATGTTCTAGCACTCCACGATGTACCTGTCTATGGTAACAACACTTTTGCTCTTTTAGAGATGCGGGAGTTGACGCGGTGGAGTGAAAACGCATCTTAGCTGTCAAAATGTAAACAGCAACGCAGACAGCGATTTTTACTACTGACATAGCCAAAATGTACGCTGACAGATATGTTCGGCGTGGTGCAGTGGTAAGATGGTCGGCTAGGGATCGTCAGGTCCCAGTTCGAATCCCGGGCGGTAAGTTCTTACTTTTATATTTTTATTTTTTACTAATAAATTTGCATATTTTTAAAGAGGTCTCTGTCAATTTTCAATTAAATATTGATCAGGAACTACAGAACTTTCGACTACAGGACTACAGGACGTCACACTACAGACAACAGAACGACAGAAACAATGTCACAAAATACGACAGACTGAGAATTTCCTGTTGTGTTTTTCAAGTGGGTTTGCTTTGCATGTCATTTATATTCATGTCATGGCATGCCATGTCAATCATGTGATGTATGTGATATTAGCCGTTCATGTCATTCGTGTGTTGCATGTCA
Organism: Dermacentor variabilis; assembly: GCF_050947875.1. Lineage (NCBI taxonomy): Eukaryota > Metazoa > Arthropoda > Arachnida > Ixodida > Ixodidae > Dermacentor > Dermacentor variabilis. Next base: position 182,629,426 of record NC_134569.1, read on the forward strand.
TCATTCATCATGTCAGGCCATGTTTCATTTTGCGCATGCACATCGTGACATGTATTTTATTCTATGCCATATTGTGTATGTCATGGCATGTCATTTATGTCGTGACATGAATGACGTCAAGCATGTGATTTACGTGATTTGTATTATTTCATGGGTGCATGTCTCACTTGTCAAGACGGCATTTCGAGCGACGCTTGCAATGTTACTGTTGTGTCACGCCTGTCATGTGGTGTCATTACATTCCACGTACGCGATTCATGTCATCTCAGTCATGATATCATGACATGACATGTCATGCGTCCATGTCATTGTTCTCACGTCCTGCTATTCCTGCTATTCATGACATTACATGTCATTAATGTGATGTCAAGCGTGTTATGGAAGCAGCGGATTTCGATGTCGATGGCATTGAAGGTAAGGAAAAGTCGATGACGCGTCTTTGAAGTTCGCTTCTGTGCAGTGCGGCGGAAGACTTGAAATTATTTTAGACCATGTTATGGCGTCTGCCGAGCAGCGGCGCCAGCGGCTAAACAAAATATGATCAACCATTCCCGTACCGGAAAATGGCTTCCCGCTACCTTCGCGTCCATTCCCACTTCTGCTCACGCCATCGCCCTTGGTGGGCACGCTGCTCTTCCTCAGTGCGCACAATACGCGTCCTACCCACAGCACAGCCACTACGCAAATACTGGTAACGTCGCTATGCGATGTTGACGTCACAGTAAAGAGGCGCACACATAACGTGGGACTATAAACGAGCCTTTAGAATTCATAGTTCGACATTATCGGGGCGAGATGCGAGCACAGCTTTCACCGCCGCCGCCGCCGGTTCTGGCGATGCGTCATCCGGCGGCGCCGGCGACATCGCGAGAAGCGAACATGATAATTGCCGACTGCCGAGTTTGCTGGGTTCAGTTAACGTTCGTTTGCAGGGCACGCTCGACCTTCCCTCTTTGTAACGCGAGCATGCTGCTTAAACTGAGCGTTTGCGCTGTTGTCTAAATGCAAATGTCGCGCAACTGAGTGCAAATGTCAATGTCACCGCTGTTCACAGGTCATGGTACACGTACATCTATGCTTCTGTGCAAATTGCATCAGATTAGCATCCTTGTTGCATTGAAAAGTTCTTTGTCCCTTTGGACAAAGAACTGAAAAGTTCTTTGTCTCGCTCTGGTCCTCCAGGGAGGTTATGTGAGCCGGACTTTCAGCAGTTCTCTTGCATTGTAGTTAGGTTAGGCCTCGTTTACTTGATGCTTTCTATACTGTATCATAATAATCAACGGAGATTATTGGATAGAGTATTCTCGTCGCGTAGTATTCCTCGTACGATACAATCTGGGCAAGCAAGCCTCGCACCGTCAGGAAAGAGTTAATTATTCGAGTGGACAGCTAGTATTCAAATAGTGTAGCTTTCATTACGCTTTGGATGTTTTCAGCTAAATTTTATTTGTTGTGCGGCGAACTTTCAGCTGGATATTTCAAGATCGCGCCGAGTGCTTAGTATGCGCTCATTTATGTACAACTGATTTTTCTCCGATTGTATTTCACGGAAGATAAACCTTGAGTCGTCACCTTAAGCCATCATTTCCATATCAGGGAAAGGTCACGTAGCAGCGCAAAAGCATTCTTTCTCGCCTCAAGCACGCCGCAGCAACAGTACCAGTGCGCCCGAAAGCCTCCCCGACGCATGAATAGCCCTTGGTTGCGAGCACCGCGGCACGGCGGGGGAGCAGGCCATGCCCACCTATGAAATTACGCTCTCTCCGTGCGATTGGGATGGCCTGTGAAAAACTAGCCAGCGCGCGCAAATCTCGGAGGCAACGGTCTGTTTAACTAGTGTAGCTCAAGCTGATAGTGATACCGCCGTGCTGAGAGACAACGTATGGCGGCAAGCGAGACGACGCATCCCCGAGAGAAGCACAATAAAAAATCCCGAAAGATAAAAAAAAATGTTACCGCTCAGTCCCGAAACTTCGAATAACACCTAAATGGACTGCAGGGGGAATTAACAAATTAGTCCACTGGCAACAGTTAAGTTTTTTGCCACCTACGAAAGTCCGAAGGGCGCTCTTACAGTGCAAGATGGTGCCAATTTAGGGAAGATTGGGAAACAAGCAAATGCCATGCCAATACAGGGGTTCAACCGGTAGGTAGTACCACGAGTGAAGAACTGGATTTGCCTGTAAGAAACTGGACAGGTGACAACCTTACACCGCTGCTACTCGCCCCTTTCCTTTTGTTCTCTCTAACTTCATCACACTGTTGCATGCGCTAACGCGTGCCTGCTTTGCGAAGCCCAGCTTAATCTAGCCGCTATGTAAGCACCGAGCCACCGTTTGGGAAAAACTGAAGCATCAAAAGCTGACGTACTGTAGGCTTTCAGAATGAGGTGGTCAGTCCGCGGATTCTTCGGCGCGTACACCACCACTGACGGGTAGGCATACTCCTGCATCACTTGGAAGGCGTCGTGGAATACCGGATTCGGTCGCGCCGACAGCCTCTGTGGGGCCACGTCAGGCACGTCCAAGGGAACTATGAGCCAGCACAGCGCGACCAAGCTGACCAGCTCGAGTGCCAGCGCAATGTAGTGGCGCTGCACCGACTGCAGCCACAGCCGACGCCTGACGACGTGGAACACCTTCGTCAGAGTCATGCCCGGCACGGAAATCCTTGTAGGCTCTCGACACTGCCGCTGCATTAACACCGGCAGGGTAAAACGAAGGTTCTTGTTAGCGGTATTCTGCAAAAGGAGCGTGGGTTTTTACACTGGGCCGCTATAACGTAACACTGTTTGAAACTTTTCTATTTCAATTCTGATATCAGCCTTTCACGATTGGTCAAAAAACTTTCGTACCACCTCCACCCCCCTTTGCCTGTCTTTCACGCGACATCATAAAAGCCGCGATAGCTCCGAATCTGATATTACGTGCACACACTAATTATGCATGATTAGAGCCAACAAAAAATAATTCTGATCTGACGCCTTTTCGCCTTTGACCCTCTGCTATTGGTCAAAAGCTTTCGGGCTGCGCCCACTTCGCCCGTCACACCACATTACAAAACCGCGTAAACTCACCGCGTCAAAGTGACGTGTACGCGTTAAAGATGCATTATATGCCGAACAAAACTGAAGTTTTTTTTTTCTGAATAGCCGCACACTGCCCCATTCGGAAAGGAATAGAAGATGGCTGCCCGCCGATCGCTCTGGCACTGGCTACTCGGAGCTGCTGGAGAGCATGGAATTATTTGCGTATAGTAAATATTTTCGCATGACAGTATAACATTATAAAACCCTTTCCGCACGTTTACGACCTCATTCCGCCAAGTCTTCTTTGCTGAGGATCCGTTTTAGCGGCATTCTTAACTTTTCCGTTGCATGCCGCCGCGATTTACGACCAGCCACCGTAATCTATGTAAGGAGAAGCGGTTCAATTGCAGACTCCGGCACCACCCTCCTCTTCCGGTTATATATTTTTACTGCTCCGGCCCGGCCCCTCTTCCATTGAGCGTGCACCACGCCTCTTGTCAGCCGGCTAGTTAAGAAAAACCACTCAATGTAGGCAGTGTTATTCGCTTTGAAAGAAAACAGAAGTGACCTCCTATCAAGCAGGAGAGCGTTTTATTGGGATTTTCAAACAACGCTGATAGTTACTGTCCAATGCTTCCGTCGGTGGCTACGTAAATTTCACGTCACGAGATTGGAATAAAAACAGACTGTAATACTTTTACGTTATAGGGCCCCTGGTCTGCAAAGCCTAAGAGACGCTTCGTGTCGAAAATGCCTGTAATGCGTCACTGTGATATATGCAATATATCACAGAGTGATATATTGCATATATTGCACAGAGAGATATATGACATTTGTGATATATACTTTGTGTCCATTTAGGTACTTCCCGTAGAAATAAGGTAGATTATTCCGCCTTTTTATTCAATTCAAGTTTATTCAACTTGGCAACCAAGAGGAACCAGTCGCACAAGAGCTGTTGCACTGAGAACAACAAGAAACTTATTATTTTGGTTCACAGTACACACTGCAGGCCGAGGAAGATTGGGCTAAAGGTGTTTGGCAAGCCTGAAGGAGGCCCAGCTTTTCTTAAGCGCTGTCGCGGCATTTACTGTGGTGGCCATCAGCTAGCTGAGCAATAAGACTGTACTCTAGAAAGGTGAACATCAGTCGGTCCCGAACACATCGGAGAAGCCATGTGCAAGGGTACGTTCTCGTCACTGGCGTCACCAAGTTCACGTAGTACTTGTAGGGCCCACGGGTAACGTGAAAGAAACTTCGCTCATTGGCCAACGCAGTGGCATGACGATGATAAAAGATCGAGAGAACCGGGTGCAATGTGCAGTCTTCTCTGCCAGTTTTCATAACGGGTTTTCCAGGATATTTTCGGCCCAGAGAGCCAATCATGGGCAAGTTGACGAGGTGCACAGGCTGCAGTAACGACGTGACTGGCGTATTCAGTAGACAAGTGGGCAGTCGAAGGGAGGAGGGTCTCGAATGGGAGTGCAAGATTTCGGCCCAAAAGTAAATAAAACGGAAAAAATCTGATGGTGGTGTGCCATGACGAATTATAAACAAAGGTAACAAATGGTAATGTACTGTCCCAATTCAGGTGAAACCCACAGCATCTCAGTTAAGAGTTCGCTTCAGGTGCTCGGTCAGTCCGTTCGTCTGTGGACGATAAGCGGTGGTGAGCTTTTGTTCATGGGAGCAGGCACGGAGGCCGTCATATACCCCTCTTGACAGGAAGTGCCTGCCGCGGTCGGTGAGGAGCGACCTAAAGGCACCACGGTGGCGAATAAATTCAGAGAACAGAAAATTAGCTACGGCTGTAGAGTAGAAAATTAGCTACGGCTGTAGAACACCTTGTCGCCAAAATGCGTGTGATGGCGAAGAGCATGGCGTAGTCTCTAGCGACGCCGGACGTAACGTTCGATTTAGACGGTAAAGAACAAGCGCCCGGGTCACTGCTTGCCTTACTTGTATATCGTTCCCGTGTACGCATCAGCGAGCCAGTCCCGCACGGTACAGGCGCTTACACGGCGTCCAGTCGTTTAATAATTGCTGAGCAATGTGAAATCTGATTTGCTCACTGCCAATAATTGACATCGCGCGGCTTAAGCGACAGCACTCACACAGGCACCTTGTAAAGCGAGTCATGTGATAGCAACCAACCAGCAACTCTTTGCAACTAATAGCTCGTCTTCGACTCGACCTAATACCGCACGCCGCCGTGTTTGGCACATGCAGCAGCCACAACGCTCCTCTGCAATTCATGTTATCAGTTACAGTAGATAGAGCTGTGCGTCTCCAGTCCCGCAACTTAATGTTGGCGTTGACGGGATCTACACGGCGTTTCGCTTAACTTGATCCAAACTTTAAAAGCATACAAATGCTACGCAGCTGGACAGAACCCACGGTAGTATAATTTGCTGTCGCTTGTAGATACTCAGATTATTTCTTGCATCCAGGCTAATTATATAACTACTCGTCTGTAATTATTCAACTTCTTAATTAATATACTTATCTAAGAAGTGCAAATGAGAAAATTGTGGAGCAACATGAGAAACTCCCGATACAGCCTTGTGTTGCTGAATGCGTGCTAGATAAAGTATTTTTCCGAGCGTGAAAGAAGCCTGTGAATACACGCAAAGTGCCTCGAGCGGCGAGTCGCACGGCAATTTCGCGTGTATTCGCGGCTTAACCGCTTAACTTAAGGCGTCTTACCAGTAGGGAAACCGATGCACTAAAGCCTGCCGGCGTACGAACTTTTGGCTCAGAATTCGCAGCCCTTCATATACTATAACCATGCAAGTACAGAGTTTGGAAGGACGCATTGAGCGAACGCAAGGGCTTGTACAGGCGGGATTGTGTTACTGTTCAAGACGTGCCCGTTTTAGCGGATTACCTGCTGCAAGGCGTCAGCATACTTCAGCTAAACATCCAAACTACCGTAGTACCTCCTGGCCAACGCTGCTTTCCCCATAAAGCGAGCGCTGCTGACTCACGCCTAGCTTTTATTGTTTCCGTCTTTGTGACGGTGATGTGGCTTTAAAGCTTTGGAACGGCATGGACTATTATGGGCTAAGGGACTAAGCTAAAGAAGCATCGTATAAAAATTAAGAAGCTCACCAGAAAGACAAGGCTTCAGCAACCAGGAAACGTTCTTTTTCCAGCATGCGCGTTGAGAACGTGGACAGTGAACAGCAAGAATTCTTCTTCTTCCTCCACTTTTATATGTAGGCGCATTCACGGACTGTGCGGTGTCGTATAACTGTGATAGCCCTGGCGAGGTTAATTAATTTTATTGCGATAAAATAACTATAGCAGAAATAGTAAACAAAAGAGGGAACACTGAGCTCAATTTGGCGAAATTTAGGTGCCGCTTCCTGCAGATTGTTGTTACAGCTGTTCCCTAGCGGAAGGATGCCACCGGCTGTAGCTGCCTGGCAAGGCATTTAGTGGTGGACAAACAGGAATCTTAACTGGCAGTAAAGATCTGTAAAACGATTGAGCGAAATAAGGAAGCGTTGTAATTTGCCATTCGGCAGTCACAAAAACAACAACATGCGACCAATGGTAATATGGAAATATTAGTCCCCCTTGATAGCTTTTCCGTCTAAATAGCCATTGGTCCTTGCATACATGGTGCCTGTCGTTGCGGACAGCTCTGCATACTTGCGATCTTTGACTATGAACACAGCCAATAACTGTTGTTGTTCACATATAACTAAGGTTGTTTGAATAACACAATTTTCAGATAGAATAGAATAAGAACATTCGAGAAAGAAGGACCTCCGAATATTCACTAGAATATCGACCATTCCCAATTTCTAAAACAGCGAAATGAAAAGTTCCGTCGAGACTGCTCCGTAATAAAAGTAACAGGGTTCCGAGCAATTCTACAAACCCATCGTCAGCACGTACGCTTTTGCGCCGTAACAAATAAGCAGCGAACTCAGTCTTCACGCCATAGCACAGAGAGGAAAAACCAGATAGCACTACGCCACCACCAGGTTCTCGCAGCAGCACAAAGGGCCAGCTTACGAAGTCAGATGAACCCTGAAAGCGCCTGCTAAACAAAAATTGATTTCGTGGTCACCGCCTGGATGGCCGGTATCCGTGCTTTCACCTATTACAGCTTGCGTTTAAAAAATGTCTACTGCGCATGCTTGAAATAGTGAACCATAGCCCTTTTTTTAACGTTTCGCGCATGATTGGATGAGCGAAAGACAAAGACGCCTACTATTACCGCGGTTTATGCGGCACGTAAATATAAAGTAGGAGGCGACACAAGCAGTTCCTAGGGCTAAGTTTGCAAAATTTTCAGTATCAAGATTTGGCAGTACTGACGGTTTCAATTGCAAACATAAAACATTCGTCTTCCCACTAGACAAATAATGGTGTCCCTCGCGTAAATTGGAAATCTCTCTCACAAAATTGCGCTGCCATATTCCACCGTTTAATTTATATCTACGTAGGTCTAGTCTGGTGCCGTTCTTTCTGTGCCATTTATACCTGCAAACGGAGGTTACTGGTCAGTTCTTATTAACCTCCTGTGGTTTCACAAGCCAGAGAAAAAGAAGTTGCCTTAATTAGGGTTCGGAACAGAAGGCCCACAAAGAATTGCCATTTATTGAATAGATGACTGCGCTGATGTCGCGGCTACCATCGTCGAGCCTATATTGTTGTTGTTGTTGTTGACTCAAAACCTGATGGCGCTAGTCCACTCTATTCTTCTTCCTCGTGGTTCTATGAGTACTGTCCACTACATGGCTACCCCCCCGCCCCCCAAACGATGTGGGCACTGCCGTTGAGCGGTTTAAGTTGTGGAGATGGCACTGCCAGACACTAGATTAGCCGGCTTCAAGCGGTCGATGGAAATTGTCTTCGCGTCCGTTGACAGGAAGTGTGAAAACTTAGCGTCACGCTTGAGGACTTTGAAAGCAACGTCGTAAGGAGCTTGTAAAGGAGCGCGAGTAGCGTCGTGACGGATAAATACAACTGCTATGAAGTAAAGATGGGCTCATGTAAACATTTCTGCGGTCGTTACGAAGCGGTGGTGGTGTAGTAGTGGCCATTGTAATGAGAAGGCGGTCGGCGTAGGATTGTAGGTCAGCAGATGACAGTTCCCAGGCGAACAGCTCACCGGGTACGCGAAGTGTCGTGCCGAAAACGACTTCTGCTTAGGAACACTGTGCATCTGCTTTTGGAGCTGTGCGAAGACATGGGAGAACCAAAGCCACGCGCTCTGTCCATGGAATCATGAAGTCAAGGACACGAAGTGCTGCTTTTAGTTCACGATGGACTGGTTCCCAGGAGTTGCGCCATGCGGTGAAGCTGTTCAGGCGGTTTTCTATCACCAAGTTCATCCGATGAGAGGAGCTCACCGGGTACGCGAAGTGTCGTGCCGAAAACGACTTCTGCTGAGGAACACTGTGCATCTGCTTTCAGAGCTGTGCGAAGACACGGTAGAACCAAAGCCACGCGCTCTGTCCATGGAATCATGAAGTCAAGGACACGAAGCGCTGTTTTTAGTTCACGATGGACTGGTTCCCAGGAGTTGCGTCATGCGGTGAAGCTGTTCAGGCGGTTTTCTATCACCAAGTTAATCCGATGAGAGGAGCTCACAGGGTACACGAATTGTCGTGCCGAAAACGACTTCTGCTGAGGAACACTGTGCATCTGCTTTCAGAGCTGTGCGAAGACATGGTAGAACCAAAGCCACGCGCTCTGTCCATGGAATCATGGAGTCATGGGCACGAAGCGCTGTTTTTAGTTGACGATGGACTGAGCCGCGGCTCAGAGTCGGTGGTGCGCCGTAGTAACTCACCGTTTAAGGGTATACCGTACTGATCACCGGGTGGAGGAGCTAGCATAATGTCGCGGGCCAAAGCTGCAGTGGTTTGGTTAAGCGCATTTATGACGTTGTCGCACTTGGCCGCGTGAGATATGACTCGGTGACGGCGAAACTGCGCCGCGATGTGGACCGACCTGGGTTCAAAGTCCGAGGGCAAGAAATCGGGAAGCTTCAGTGCGGCGTCGGAAGACGTCCCGTTTTCTTCAAGACGTCGTAGTTCGGCGGCCGGTTTTACGGCGTCGAAAAGAAACTTGGCAGACGTATGCATTTTTGATGTGGTATCATCTGTGGGTCACGTACTTCTGGAACGGAAGGCCCACAAAGAATTGGCGTTTATTAAACAGATGACTGCTTTCATGTCGCGGCTACCATCGTCGAGCCTATATGCCTGATGGCTGATGATGATGATGATGATGATGATGATGATGGCCTCATATTATGGCTCGTACCCACACTGGGGGATTGGCCAAGAATTGCGTGCTGAAGCGATTACCTATTCTTTTGAAGTGTTACTTATTCGATGAAAAAAATAAGAAAGAAAGATGAGGAAGCCTACACAAACTAATAAATTACATTACAAGAGAACAATAAAAAAGTTATTCCTTGTGTTGATTTTATTTATGTAACCGCAAACGGCATCAAACACGTCCTTGTGGCTGATCCCTATAATTGACACACCGAAAGATAGTATGATTTCTGATGATAACATTAACCCTAATTTAGCAAGCGGAAGTTATAGATGTCTTTTTCTTAACAATTTGTACCGCCGACATACCAAGAAGTAGTGATCTACCTATTCTATTTCTTGGCAGTATGGACGCAGAGGCGATAGCGTCAGACCAGCCCTGTGTAAATATAGGTTTAATGGCGGGACACGGCAGCGTAATCTCGCGATCGCTACTTCTGATCGTCTTGATGGGCACCACTGGATTTTCCACGGAAATTTTAGGTGCTGATATTCTGTCCATACTGTTATTAATTCATTGACATCTCTATGAATTCAAAATTTTCTATATCTAATTGCTGTTATGTGCACCACTACTGGAATAACCGGCATTTTAGGTCCACTCCGGTATGCTCGCGTTAATGCGTCTGCCATTTAATTTGAATGTAAGCCACAGTGGCCAGGTAGCCATAATAGTTTTAGACAATTCAACTGTGGAGGAACTAATGTTAGAAACGTCTTTAGAGTAGCCGAATTGGATGAAGATGTAAGCGAATTACAGACCGAAAGGGAATCTGTTATAATGACCACACTTACTGAGTTTGAAGGGAGTTTCCGAAGCGCTAAAATTACTGCTAAAAGATCGGCTTCCAAAACGGGCGTGAAATCTGGCATTCTCAAGGAGAATGACCAGCCAAGCGGAAGCGTGAAAATGCCTACGCCCGCCTTTTCGTTGTTCACTGAAGCGTATGTAGCTATTGTGTTATTTGTTTGTACGTGTACTAGGTAATCTTGCAACAGGTTATTTAGAAAAGTGGCTGATTGAAATTTAGAGTTTGGGGGAAAATGTTATCAAAATCTATCTTAATACTCTTATTTGTTTCGGTTGATGCAATTACCTCTCGAGTGTTCACATTCAGGCTGTCTAATGGTTTTTGTACAAATATAATCTGTGGAGTGTGAAAACGAGGCCAATGAGCTAGGAAAAAGAAATTTGGATCATTCATAAAGGCGTATTCAAATCGTGCAAGCAGCAAGCTGTAAAATTTCAGAAATGCTTGAATTGTTAAGATGCTAAATCTGCAGGGCAATGCTGGAAGGCGCGCTTCTTGATAGATAACATTATTTAGCCGCAGACCTGGGGAGTCCCAGACACAGGCGTAGGGCCTCGCGCTCCAAAAGAACCAGAGGCTTTATTTTATAAGCAGGGCCGCCTGAGAACAAGACACACCCAAATTCCAATATGGGGCGCATATACATTTTATAAATCATCAACAGTGAATCCCTACGTAGTCCATCTTTCCGGTTACTCATTCTGCGCAGTATACCTAAAGCACGTTGTGCCTTACCCGCTACACTCTCTATGTGCGGACTCCAGTTGAGTTTTCCATTATATGTAATTGCCAAATATTTTAGACTCAACCTGTGGAATGGGTTCTTGCTTAGAAGCTATCGAAATTGAAACCAGATCCATGACCGGAAACACTAAAATTGCGCTTTTGCTTAGATTTAATGATATACAAATTGTCTGAAGCCATATCTCTAGCATACTCATGTATCTTTGTAATTTTTGGTATAAAGTGTTAATATCAGCGTTGGGCGCAAAGAATGCAGTGTCATCTGCATGCATGTAAACGTGCGCATCCTGACAAATGGGGATGGAGCTCATTAATATATTAAATAATATTGAGGACAGCACCACTCCTTGGGGACATCGCGAGTCTGTCTGAATTTAGACGATGAACATCCGTTCTTGAAGTAATAAAATTCTCTTGATCGCAAACATTCGGCCAACCACGCGGTAATTTAATTGGGGAAATTACGACGCTGCAGAATATCCAGTAAAATTGAATGTTCAGCGCTGTCGTGAGCTTCAGCTATAACTAATTTCACGAAAGCAGAATATTCTCTCCTTTTCCGGGCAAGTCGGATGCGGCTCTATAAATCAGCATGGGCGCACCATATTGAGCAATTAGCTCTGAAGCCTGTTTGATTTGAACCTAATATTAAATTATCCGTCATCCAGATAATAATTCTGCAATGTAATACCCTTTCTATGAGCTTGATCATATAAGAAGTAAGAAAGATACGTCTGACGCTTTCAATGTTATAATCGACTCCTGATTTTTTAGGTATCGGTATAATTTAGCTACTTTCCAAATCCTAAGGTATCCAGGCTTTGTGTAAGGAATAGTTTATAACGTTTAGAAGGTCTCCAGGAGATAGATCGAATAAAATTTTTATCATGTGAACGGTAATTCCATCGGGACCAGGGGCTGACATGGGTAAGTTTCGGATCACTTGAGCTAATTCAGGCAATGTAACTCCAGTAAACTCTGATGACGGGGCTAATTTTTGCAATTTATAGGACATCGATGCCGTGAATCTACTCTCCAAGCCTATAGCAAGAAGTTCGAGAGATTTGCTCATTTCATCAGGAGACAGATTGACATAATCATTATTAGTTGGCGATGGAAGAATTTTTCGATATCTCATATAACTAAACAACGAATTTTCGTTTTTAGATTTAGAAAGGAAATCATGGTGTTTTCTATCACAGTCTTCTTTGGCTTGGGCAACTGTACGTTTAAATACAGCAGCGTGAAACTTGTAATCTGACCAATTTTTGGGGCACTGGTTGTAGCGGAGCTGCTTCCAAGCTGCCTGCCGGCGTCGGTGGTCTCGCGTGCCGTCCGCGGGGCTCTATGAGAGTGCTGTCCACTACAAGGGCAATTAAGTATATCTGTATTAAGTATTCCTCGAGCTTTTGACGCAGGAACGTATGCATGATCATCTCCGCTTTTCGTTGTGGCAAAAGAATATCTTGAAATTTAAAAAAATGTTTGATACTTCAGAAATTTGCAAATTGAATTTCAAATAATGTTTATACCTCCAAATGTGCCATATCTTTAAGGCACACATATACCTGTGCAACAATAAGAAGTGCTTCTTAAGTTAGCCTGAATTTTCTACTGAGCTTTTCTACAATTTCCACTTTGCTCTAGCCTTATTTATTTATTTATTTATTTATTTATTTATTTGTACACACTACAGTCCCATAGGAGGCTTATTGAAAGAGTGGGTAAAAACAATAGTGAACAAAAAATAAAGTGAAACCAACAATGACTCTTACAACATTTGTACGACAGTCAAAGAACTGGGAAACCGTTTTCATCGATTCTTAAAAGCAGCGAAAGAGTGAGATGCGTACTATGAAGCATAAATTAAACCTAATTGAAGCAGTTACACATACTGGTTTTCACAGAGAGCACTTTCGAATTCGCTTATCGGGAGTGAACGAAGGCAGCCAGGTGAGTGAGCGAAGGAACTTTGTTGTGAATGCCTGCAGAACGGTTAGCTTTCCCCTGTTAGGGATGGTGGTGGTGGTGAAAAAGTTTTATTGCTCTCAGACGAGAAGCACATGGAGGCACGCACATGGGCTGGTCCTTAAGGGCCCGGCCCTTAAAAAACTGGGTGGAATCCCTAGTACGGGACCCCAGTGGCGTCGGCCGCTGCCCGGGCGCGCTCGACCAAGGCCCTTTGGGCCTGCAGGTCATAGCAGCCGAGCAGGGCCGCCTCCCAGTCCTCCCGAGTGGGGTTGGGGTGAGGGCCAATAGGTGGGTTAGATGGGCAGGCCCACACCATGTGGTACATGTCCGAAGACTTCTCCGCACAGTGCGGACAACTGCCCGTGAAAGAACGATCAAAATGTTTGAGTGCTGCCGGGCACAGCAGAGTGTTGGTATACAGACGGAGTAGAAGCCGCTCCTCCGTCTTAGATAGCCCTTTACTCGGGCGAGGGTAAAGGCTATGGCCAGATTGATAATGCAGGACAATGTCTTTAAAAGAATACGCGGGATTGAATTCAAGATCCTGATCTAGGGGGTCGAGAAAGGAAGCCCGGAGAGAGAGCGCACGGGCGGCGGCATCGGCTGCCTCATTCCCCTCGAGACCCATATGAGCAGGAGCCCACACTATGTTCCGGGGAGCGGGGTCCCCGGTGTAGGTGCAACTTTGAAGTAGTCGGTAGGCTAAGTGTGGAGCCCAGCCTTGCTCGACGTTCCGACAGGCCCCTCGCGAGTCGGAGATAATTGTTTTGGAATCAGAGTGGGTAGCAGCCAGTGAAATGGGGACCTCCTCCGCATGAGTTATGTCGCGGGCAGGCGTCACCGTGACGCGGCCATGACGTCTTCACGGCGTGTGGCGCCTCTACTTCGGCTGCGGCCGCACTACTCCTTTTGGTCTACGGCGCCTGCTCCTTTTTTGGGGTGGCAACCTCCCTCCGGTTTCGCTCGATCGTTGCCTTTCGAGGGCCACCGAGATCTGCTGGACGGCCTGGGCTTGGACATTTTGATCATAGCACCTCATTGCAGCCTCGAGCCGCGGCGGGATCGTCGTTATCGTTGCAGCTTCGTGCGGATTCTTAGCACAGTCCCAAAGGATGTGAGCTGCAGTGGCGCTTTCCTCTTGGCACACACCAACACAGGTCACGTACATAAACACTTGGACACACGTGCCTCATTAGCACCGGGGTGAATAACGACCCCGTTTGAAGTTGTCGATATAAAACCGCTTCCTTACGGGTCAAGCCCGGATGAGGTGGCGGAATAGTCCTTCTCTCTAGTCTGTACCATTTTACAATTTCGTTGTAAAAGGTCATTTTGTCCTTTGTTTCTCACTACCACGACGGGTAGACCGCAGTAGCAGCGGCATGGTTGGTTGGTCCTCGCGTCGCCGCGTTCGCTGTCTCGTTGTGGTTTGCGTTGCCGCGATCTGACACATCACTGCCCTTGTGGGGCGGAAACCACTTTATCACGACACACTGATTTTCACTCGCGAGATCGACCGCACGCAACACATGCGCGGCTTCACCACACACCCTTGCTCTGGCGTAATTTCTCACTGCCGTCTTAGAATCACAGAGCACAGTCGTGCACTCGGGGTCGGCGATGGCCAGGGCAATGGCCACTTCCTCGGCTGGATGCGCCCCTCGAGTCCGCACACTCGCTGCTGTTCTCGTTGCACCGGTCGATGCCCCGACGACTGCAGCGGCGAATGCCTTTCCGTCATGTGGATACTCTGCCGCGTCCACAAACCCGGCACCCCTGTTTTTGGTCAGGGAGATCAATGAGCGCCTTGGCCCTCGCCGCCCGCCACTCTTTGTGGAACTCAGGGTTCATGTTTCTTGGCACCGGACATACCCGTAGCCGTTTACTAATTGCGTCCGGTACAGGCACTTCTGTATTTTCGGGTCCCCTTTCCTTTGGCCCCAGGCCTAGGTCAAACAGCACTTGTCTGCCCGTTCTTGTTTCCGATAACCGCGCGAGCTGGGCGGCCCTCTGCGCCTCAGCGATTTCTTCCAGGGTGTTATGCACTCCCAGGGCCAGGAACTTGTGGGTGCTTGTGCAGTCTAGAAGTCCGAGTGCTGCCTTGTACGCTTTCCGTATGAGCGCATTGATCTTATTTCGCTAGCACTGCCTCCAGTTGTGGAAAGCAACAACGTATGCAATGTGGCTTAAAGCGAAGGATTCCACTAGCCGGGTGAGGCTTTCTTCATTCATGCCTGCTGTTATGTGTGACACCCTCTTGATGAGGCGAATGACCGTGGCGACTTTGGCCGCAAGCCGGTTGACCGTCACGCCGTTGACTCGTTTGCGCTCAATCAGTATCCCCAGCACTCGGATCTTCTCGACATCCGGGACCGTGTGACAGGCGCTCGTCTTGATCTTTATTGTCTCTTGCTCTCTCGCAGGTTCGTTGCCTTTCGTCTTCCTAGCTGCTCTTTTCGGAGGATTTACCAACAGCTCAGACTTGCTTGGGGAGCAGACGAGCCCAGACCCGTCCAGCTACTCCTCGATAGCGTCAACCGCCTCTTGCAATGTACTCTCGATGTGTCCGTCGCTTGCTCCTGGGACCCAGAGCGTTATCTCGTCGGCATACCTGGTGTACCATATCTGGTGTGCCAACCATATCTTTAGAAGGTTGAAAAGTAATGGCGAGATGATTGAGCCCTGAGGGGTCCCGACACTGCCGAGCTTCTTCTTTTGGAGCCGCAGGTCACCGGCGCTGACTTAGGTAGTTCGCTCCGTAAAAAAATCCTTGATGTACGCATATGTTCTCTTGCGCATTTTTAGCCATGACACCTGGGCCAGGATCGCAGAGTGTCTCACTTTGTCAAAAGCGCTCTGCAGGTCCAAACCAAAGATGGCTCGCTTGTCTTTCGTGTTGGTAGTGTCATCGAGGATTTCATTTTTCAGTTGTATCGTGGCGTCCAGAGTTCCGAGCTTGTTTCGGAACCCGACGACGGTGTTTAGGTAAAGCCCCGAATCTTCCAGGTACCTCTACCACCTGTTCATGAGTACGTGTTCCAACGCTTTGCCCACACAGGACGTAAGCGAGATTGGCCGGAGGTTCTCAATGTTGGGTAGCTTGCCGGGCTTGGGAATCAAGATGGTTTTGGCTGCTTTCATCTGCCGGGGTAGTGACCCGGCTCGCCAGCAAGTGTTCAACTATGCCGTTAGGTTTTCGATGGCCGCTTCGTTAAGATTCTTAGCGCTCTGTTCGTAACGCAGTCGGGACCAGCGGCGGACTTGCTGTTGAGATCGTGCAGGGCAACCTTTACATCTCATACCTCAATGACTCGATCTAGCCACTTGTTTGCTTGGCCTAGGTAGTCTGGGTGCGTTTCTGTGGGAGTGACCGGCAGGTACTTGTCGTCGAGGCGTTTCTTCACTTTGTCTTCCCCGTGCTCGGTGAGCGCCCTGTGGATGAACTTGGCCAGGTTGTGGTGCTAGTGAGACTTGGTCGTGGTCGGATCCAAAAGATGTCTCAGCATACTCCACGTCTTGGCGCAGTGGATCTGGCCGCCCGCTGCGTTACAAACATCATTCCATTGCTGAGTGCATAGCACTCTGCTGTGGGACTCGATCTCCTGGTTGTGTCCGGCGACCTTCTTGCGTTCATACTTCTATAATGCGGGGAAAGAAGCTGTACTTAAAACTATTTGTTCGGGCATAGAAAGGGTTAAGATTAAGCTCGTGGAAGTTACGCGTGCATAAAGGCTTGGTGAAAGATATACAAGTTGTGTTTCAAGTATGATAGGACATGTTAATTAAGTTGTGCAAAATTATTAATTATTCCACATCATGACGTACTGAAAGTAATGTTATTTTCAGCGTAGGCAGGGCAGACGAGGGTGAAAAATAGCGGTCATACCGGTGAAAAATGAAGCGGACAGCTTTTTTCTGAACTGCTTCTAGTTTGATTATGCTTTTTGGTAATGGGCTGACCAGACTGTGATGGCATAATCGATAAGGGGCAAACAAGAGTTTCATACATTAAGAGTTTAGTTACCTTCGGAGCCTTCAGCACAGTACGACGCAAGTATCCAAGTTGTTTTAGGGCTTTTCACCATGTTTGGTCAATGCGTACAGTCCATGAAAGATTGGGAGTAAATGATACGCCAAGGTATTTGTATTGTCGAACTCTGGTTAAAGATGATCAATTCAACAAATATGTCGTAAGTACAGGTGCCACTTTTTTCCTGACGGAAGAAACAAGCGTTTTTTTTTAAATTCTTGTTCATTTTTTGTTTTTCACATCAAGCGCCAGAAGAGACAAAGAAATCGTTCAGTCGCTTATAACTAGTCGCAGAGTCAATCACATCGTATAAGACGCAATCATCAGGATAAAGACGAATACTGAAAGAAACATTTTTGGGGAGGTTATTGACATAAAATAAAACAATAAAGGACCCAGAGCTGATTCTTGAGGAACGCCAGAGCATACTTCAAGAATGGATGAGTTTGCAGAACTAAAGTCGACATATTGGGACCGGTTAGAAAGGAAACTAGCAATCCAATCGACCAGACGGGAATTTTTAGAATCGCATTTAATTTTTCCAAGAGGTGAGAATGAAATAATGAATGAAAAGGTTTAGAAAAGTCAATGAAGATAGCGTCAATATGTTAGCGGAGGTCTAATTGCTAAGCAATGTCATGGGTGAAGTCGGTTAACTGCGTAATAGTACTGAAACCACGTTTAAAGCCATGCTAAACATTGGTTAGAATGTTGTTCCACTCATGAACAACTATTATGTCTTTGTAAATAATATGTTCCAGCATTTTGCACGAGTGTGAAGTTAAAGAAATTGGTCTGTAATTAATTACGTCTCTCTTGCTACCTGTTTTATACAAGGGTATTATTCTGCACGTTTCCACGATGAAGGAACGATTGCTGTTTCTAGAGATTTATTTAATATAATTTCAAGATAGCGCGATGTCCATTGTGAATAGCGAAGAAAACGAATTCGGAATACCATCAGAGCCACTATACTTTTTTGTGTTTAAATTTAATATCAAATTAAGGGCGCCATTAACTATAACTGCAATGATGAAAATAAAAAAAATCTGAATCATTATAAAAAACAGGGGAGGCATGAGAATTGTTTATGCACACACAATGGAAATATTATTTGAATACATTGGAGATGCGTGCAGGATCGTTTACAATTTCATCACTGATAGTAAACTAAAATGAAGAATCAGTAGCAGGCATGACAGAACGCCAGAATTTCCGAGGATTATTTCTTAGCAATCCTGGCAGCTCGACATTATATATATATATATATATATATATATATATATATATATATATATATATATATATATATATATATATATATATATATATATATATATATATATATATATATTTCGCCATAATAATTTTCAACTGTTCTACAAGCACTGCGCAAAGTGAATAATTTATCTCTTGAGTTTTATCTGCCCTCTTCCGTTTTACCTGCCATACATTAAGGGCAACAACAACAGCCGCCTGATTCATGTCCAATCATTCGTAGTGGGTAAGCGCCATCGTATTTAAGGAAGAAGCAAGCAACCAAACAATCACGACGCCACGCTTGTGAGCCGCTCTGTGCACCTGAGCCACGAGCCGCTTCGCCATCTGTCATCGGCAGCCTTCCAACCTTCGAGCGGCGCTTTGCTCCGACATCAAGGCGGCGTCCGTGGCAAGAGCGCGATATGGCCGCCATGCAAGACGCAGCAGGTCCCAGTCGTTCG
The DNA here is from genome assembly GCF_050947875.1 of Dermacentor variabilis. Lineage (NCBI taxonomy): Eukaryota > Metazoa > Arthropoda > Arachnida > Ixodida > Ixodidae > Dermacentor > Dermacentor variabilis. Next base: position 182,648,037 of record NC_134569.1, read on the forward strand.
TCGGGCAGAGCCCCAAAGCCTGTCACCATCAGCGGCGATACCAAGGCGGCCGCGCTGTTCGGACTCACGCACGAGGAAAGCGCCGTCATCGGGCAATGGGAGCGCAAGTGTGTGTTCTGCGCCACGCTCATTCTGCTGGCGCTCCTAATACTGGTGCTCGCGATCAGCCTCTATTCACCGCCAAGCACACGCACGCAGGGCACGAGCACGGCTGCACCGGAGGCCCTCGTCCGCTGGCGAGCGGTGCCGGAGACCGTGGCCGCGGCGACCGACGATGACGACGAGGCGTTCGGCCAGCGTGCGACCATTCGCCGCGTTGGGCCGAGCGAAGGCGAGCCTCCTGACGCGACCCTAGCCGACGAGAAGGACACGAACGTGACGGCCATCGCCGAAGTCGGCAACGAGCAGCAGGCGCCACCAGTGAACGAGATGGGGAAGGACCACGAGTGGGGCTGAATTCGCGCGATCGGTGCAATGAGCGTGATGCAGCGAAGGCACGGCGTCTCGAACAGATGCGCTGCTACCGTAATTCACGATCTTTCACACATTGTTCTCACAAAATACCGATTGGGAGTGTTCAGCCGCAAGACTGCGGCGTGAATAAATTCGTGAAAAACTCCTGCTCTGCTTAATGCAACCAATCCTATTGGTGTTCATTGGAGTGTAGTGAACATACGGTGACACGCATTGTAGCTTTTATTTGGTATTGTGCTGCACCTACACTCATTCACATGTCATAAACTTCAGCTTCATATCTGCAAGCCCTAGCTAGCTGTTTATTTGACATGATCTGCCAGCGCTGGCGTCGCAATATCGACTACACATCTAAATTTAGGTTTGTCGTGACCAGGAATTAGCCCATGAAACCTTCGAATTTCCCTATTCTGAATTTGAAAAGGAATGATAGTTTAACGTTGAGTAGTGATACTTAGTGTTTGCGCTTGTAGTGACCGGAAGGATACGGCAACGTTGGCAGCTGCTTCTGTGTAGCAGTAAATATTATATTTGACGTGTGATGGTCTTCTTGGTGATGTTCCTTCTTTTGTTGTTAAAATAAATTCTGGCGCTTTACGTGCCAAAACCACGACCTGATTGCGACCTCAGACATGTCGTAGTGGGGTGCTCCGGATTAACTTTGACCCAGTGGGGTTCGTTAACGTGCACCCAATGCACAATACAGAGGCAATTTTTTTGCATTTCGCCCCCGTCGAAACGCAGCTGCCGCGGTCGGGATATGATCTCGGGGCCTCGTGCTTAGCAGTGCAAAGCCAAACCACTAAGCAACCACGGGGGGTGATCTTCCGCAGCGAAGCTGTCTATGGCTAGGATCCCGGGATTTCTTCGTGGCGTAACGTGGACAGAAAACTATCATCATCTGTGGTCCATACCCGCACACTCAATGGCTCATAGCCCGGTAAGGTAAAGTAAAGCGAACTAGGCACACATCCTTTGGAATCACGCATACAACACACAGAACAGCATATGTTTCATTAAAGAACAAGCTCCAAACAAGCATCCGAGTCACAAAATTAATGATAAGGCCCCCCTGCGCCTACATACAATGAGAAGCACTTAGCGATCCTTGTATACGTTTCCAGGCAAGCTGCCGCGGCGACGGCAGCTTGACTGTAGCATACGAATCAGTGAGTGACGTAACTGCGCTTTCTTGCATAAAATGCGAACCTGCCTAGCAACTGATTTGTGTTGTGACAGTGCTATGGGAAGGCCACGTATAGTGAGAACTCCTGAACAGCAGCGTCCATAGGATGCGCGGCGAATTTCTCTTCTTTCGACCTGATCAACTTTATCCAGGTGCACGAAGTGGCGGCGCAAGCAAATTCGAAGGCCGTCGAAACGTCTCAGGTTAATAATTAGGTAAAGTGCATGTGAATGTCGCCACGTGAAAATTTTCAACCTACGTACGTCGCAAGAGGTAATCGTTTCCAGCTTCGTTATTCAACCGCCTTCACAGTGTGGATTAGAGACCTTTTTTTTTTCTTTGTACTTCGAAGGTGCGGGTTCTAAGAATACTCTAAACCAAAGCCGCAATGCGCAAGTAATGATCTATAAATGATTGAAACTATGTTCAAGAGGCTAGCAAATATATGAGGGCGAAGTTTAATGTAGGAACATCACTCGAAGCTATTGGGGAGATCTGCACTACTGGAAACGGCACGGCGCGGAAGCTGCACTGCGGTCGGCGTGACCTGATATGAGGGATCACGTGGATACAGCAGCCGCGTCGGCTGCTTCGCAGGCGCCGGAGCAATCTGAACACGAAAGTTTAAAATTCCACCTGCATTGCGGTTCTGATTAAGTGAGGAAATTTTCCCGCTTCGGGTGTCTACTTGACAACACTCGAAATCACTATAATACGTAGTGGCTGCCTTTGGCGTCCAACATAGTAGGCTGCTGCTTGGTGCTGCAGTGCCGGGCGCACGCAACGGAGCCTGGTGTCAGCCTTCACACGTACCCGCGGGACAAGAAGCTGCGTGAAGCTTGGATTGCGAAATTTAGAACCGTCGAGCGGCTATAGGGTACAACTCGGGTGTGCAACTCGGGTATAATTAACCTATAGTTTGCTTTCAGCGATTGCCTACTTTTCACGCTAGAAACCGTCTCGGGGGAATTCATCGCGGCGACCGCGCGCAGTGGACGTTCCCTGTACGTATTCGGTAAATATATAGCGTCTGTAAACCATTAGGTGCTTTCTGCTTGCCAAAAAATATTATTTTTGACAATAAAGAACTTCTGTCGTTCCGAGAGTACTTACAGAAATGTCCAGCGTGGTGTTCTTATTGAGCGCCGTCAGCCAAACCTACGGGGAGCGCGTCGCGTCACATCCCTCTTACTACACAAGCGTGGCGCTTCCGACAGACGGCGACTCCTAAAGACCTCGCCGCGAACAGCAATCCAAGCAAAATTAAATGTACACGAGTTCCTAGAAGGCGAATCTCAAACCCCTCTTTCCTACAACACTTGCGAGATGTTTCATAGATCTGACATGAAAGGCTTTAGTAATATGCCTGTAACGTACAGTCGAGTGCAAATGTCTAGAGACGGAAGCATCAGCAAAAAAAAAGTTTCTTATAGGACAGCCGTGCAACGTGCAACTGTCTAAATGCATGACGCTGGTCAAACAGGCGCACGTAGCGGGTACTACTTGATTTCCACCTTTGTGCCGAGGCTGCGAAAAATATTTTAGCGGCACCTCTGGTTTTTTAAACTTTCGCACAGATTCTACATACATACATACATACATACATACATACATACATACATACATACATACATACATACATACATACATACATACATACATACATACATACATACATACATACATACATGTGTTTATTAGGTGTCCAAAAGATCAGTAGTGTTACATACGTGGTCCACAGTAAAAACTGCACAATAACATGCCAACGACCCATTGGCGGGGAAAAAAACAAAGGCCACTGAGAAAACAATTACCCACTATTTAGGAGCAACGAGGGCCTGGTGTAATGCACTGCATTAGGGTATGGAGTTGAATGAGCTGGTGTATGTCCTTAGCGTGAGCGTAGTGGAAAGCAATGAAGTGCGATAAGATGAGTGCGTGGTACCACACACGTATCTTCTTGCACTTAAGTGCTGGCCTTCATGCCGTGGCCTGAGGGTAGGCCTTCAGCTATCGATGAAATCGTTCCACAGAGCCGATCTCTGAGTATCTGAGTTGAGAGATGTTTATTATATTTTTTGCACCGTAGACGCCAAGCTAGATGCTCATAGCCCTAAGAGCATACATGTGCTAATCGATCATTTCTCCACTTTGCCGCCTCAGCTCCTGTGGTATCGAAGTGGCAAAGCAGAGAAATGGTCCAATCGCGTATGTACGCTCCAGAGCCATAGCCATAGCCATGGTCACGGACCCCCGAAAAACACCCATCACGATTATCACGGACTCACACAAAGCATGTTGTGGCTGGTAGAATTTCCCGAACGGCGGTCGCCATCTTGAGAACATCTACGCTTCCTGAAATGGCCACAATAGTATGGACACCCGGACACGATTCTCTCGCTGGGACCATGAGGGCCCACGACTCAGCTCGAGCGCACACTCACCGAGCCTCAAGCGAGACAGCAGCGATAAGGAGTGTTCGGAACCAATCCTAAAACGATTTCATGCTTCAGTACTACAGACTACAGTGCAGAAAATAACCCCCCACCTCCACACGACTCCCTCACGCGCGCCAAGGCAGTTTCGTGGAAGCAGATACAGACAAAGACTTTTCCGCACCGCACGTTGTTTCACGCCATCTACACCACACAATACCCGTCGGGCGGCCGCAGCTCATGGGGTCCTCGACTGAGGACTCCACCAACGCCCAAGACTTGTCGAAAGACCCTGCGGTTCTTGTTATCTTATAAATGTTTTTTCTGTCTCTCCCCCTCTTTGCCAACCAGGGTAGCTGGTAACCGTTATATCATGGTCGCGGTTGACTACTTACCAAATTTACCTGCGTCATTAAATCATACGGAGGTAGGACCTCTCAAGAAAGCCCATATACGGTACGCTCATCACTTTTCGCATTGCGCACTGAGTCGAGCATGAATGGTCCTGTTCGACCTTTCCATTAGACAACTTCCTTTAGTGTGGTGCGCTGACGTGAAGCAGCGTTCAACCTCAGCTCCGCAGGGATGAATGCAGAATTCCCAACTGTGCACTTATATCTGGCCAGTAGGAGTTTCGTGTCAGAGTTCCACACGCCAGAAAATGTTCTGGCGGAAAGGCGAGACGGACCGTCCAAGCTCGACTCAACCTCCACCGTAACAAAAAGCCGTCAGGAGCACACTAGCACGCGTAGGCCGCACAAACTTGGTGCTACACTTTCCCTTGATATACCTCTCAGAATTGGACTTTGATGACAGTATTCCACAACATTCGACAAGATGTACACGAGAGAGAGCCACACGCAACAAGCGCACAAGCGGTACAGCCACTACCACAGGACCAATTCAGAGTCGAAGACTCGATGAAGTCGGGCACAGAGTCAAAGCTACACGCGAAATACGAGGGAGCTTTCATCGTCACTGAACGCCTAGAATGAACATTTGTCAAGTCGGCTTTGGAAACGCGCGCAGATAAAACTTTTACATTTTACCGTAGATGCGTCCAACCGCTAGAAACTTGGTCGGCAGAACGGGTGTGCCTGTGCGACCCTCTCTGCTTTCTTTCAGACGTCCATGTACGAAAGAGGCGCACTCAAGCCAGCGGCACTGCAAAAAATAGTATATAGAGGGTGTCCAAACTATCGTGCACCAAGGAATTAAATATATGTTAGTGACACGTTGCTGGACAGAACCAAGGTAATGTCCTTTGCTGTCGCTTGGAGATAATCAGATTATATTTTGCATTCCGCCTCATTACATAATTAGTCATAATTAATGATTCGACTTATCAAACATTGTAATTATATGAAAGATGCCAATAGCAAATTGTAGAGCAGCGTGAAAAACTCGCGATGCAGCTTTCTGTTGCTCAGTACGTGCTATACATACAAATGTCTTTTTTTTTCCGAGCGGCAAAGAAGCTCGCGGATACATGCAACATTGCAGCACGACTGGCCACTCGAGGCACATTGAGTGGCCTTGACTCGCCAGTCGCGCTGCAATTTCGCGTGTATTCGCGGGCTTCTTTCCCGCTCGAAAAAAAAAACATTTTTATGTATACCACGTATTGAGCAACAGAAAGCTGTATCGCGAGTTTTTCATCCTTCTCTACGATTTTCTTACTGACATTTTTATTCTATGTATATTATTTGATAACTTGATTAATTAAGGCTAATTATGTAAGCATGCGGAATGTAAAGAATAATCTGAGTATCTCTAAGCGACGGTAAACAACATTACCTTCGTTCCGTCCTGCTATAGGGCAGTTGCATATCTTTGAGTCTTGGTGCATGGTAGTTCGGACGCCCTGTATTATAGAGAAGAAGAGAGAAGGGAGTAAGGAAAGTCAGGAAGGTCAAACACACTCAGTCCAGTTGGTAGTCTGCACGCGGCCAGGGAGAAGGGGAGTGAAAGAAAGAGAGAGAGAAGACATGAGGCAATGTCACACCTTCACAAGCAGTAAGCTAGGTGCAGGTTGTCTACAGTCGGGCACCCGAGTCTGTCGCCTTCAGGTACACCCTGTATAACGCTGCCTCTGTACCAAGACAGTCATTCTTACAGTTAAAGGCTTGGTAAGCCCAAACAGACGCAACATATCGAGCCGGACGAAGGTAACCTGAAGCGGTTACACCATTCCGTGGTGATGTCGCGGCTTCTGCGCGGTTTTCTCGGGTCTAATTTAATGTTCATCGATAAAAGACGTTATCCAATTCTACAGAAACACATAGAAACAACATATCAACTTTTAGGAACAGTTTTTGTGTAAGAACGGCCATAGTTCGAAAAAATACGTCAAAATGACATCAGGTTGACGACTAAAAGTTGTCTAAATCTCAGTCATATCCAGCTTTTCTGGACACGACCAACTAGCGCCCCAAGCGGCCCCAGCACGAAGCTAGCGCGTTTTCAATGGAACGAGCGGGTTTTTAGCGAAGAACTAAAGCTCTAGCAGACAAGTTCTAACACATAACTACTTCGAATTCGAGGAGTTACTACTTACAAATACATGGGACAAGCATGGGTACGCCTTTTGCACCAGCGTACGCGAACATGTTTATGGGGATTCGAGAAACAGATTTCGTATCGAGGTACTCTGACCAGAGCCACACATACCTACGATACATATTTATTTATATATTTCTTCAAATATACTAAAGGCCCGGCAGGCATTACATAGGGGGGGAACAGCAGTAAGTACAAAGCAACGCAGTACTCGACCAACGCAGTACCATTAACAGCATGTTGAAAACAAAAACTTAAAATATAAAGACAGATAGCAACAATCATCAACAAACATTCAATTGTTACATAGAGTAGCGTTATATATACACACATGTATAAAATGGGGAGAGGGGAAAGATGAAGGTTACAGCTCAAGGTGATGTTTCAGGCTGGTTACAAACGCTTCGTAATCAATGACAGATTCAGTGGTGCCAGGCAGAGGATTCCATTGACGGATGGCTAGGATGAGCGGCAAGTGAAAGACGACATATTACAATAGACGACATATTCATTCTATCGGAACATGGTCAAGACCGTCTAGATAAATATGTAGCAATTCCAAATTTTTTGCCCCCAACAATAAAATTCACTATACATTGACAATGGGGCACTAAAGACAACGGTGTATAGGAAAGCTTTCGACAAAGAATGGTACCTAGAATATATGAGCCATGTTTCATCTTTACTCTTTCATGTTTTTACGTTTCTATCAATTGTACGACCCCTTTTTCCCAAGTACACCTGCCCCCACCCGCTTCTGCTCACATCAGCCTCCTATTTGTAATTCCGGTTTCGGTTCCCCCCCTTTTTGTCTGTTTTTTTTATTATATCATTTTTGAAGCACCCTCACCAGCAAATTCCAAATTCCCAGAATCCCGGTTACCCTTTTCGGCGCCTCTGCCTCTGCCTCTGCTATATACCACCGTCACGACACCTACAGTGACCTACTGGGGCTAACATCTCTTGAAAGACCATGCCACTGCCTTCCAGTTATCCCATGCATTGCACCGCAGACTCCTTGTCACCGTCTTAACTGCTTCAAAATTACTCAACGCATTTCTGCTACGCTACTAAAGTCATTCTTTCAACTGATGTCTTTTTGGTTCTTTTTTGTTACGCGCGCACTGACCGCCTGACCGACTCTTCTAAATTCACAAGAACATGCCGCCGACGAAACCCCTGAGTGCTCCCTAACCTCTCGCTTCCCCAACACCCAACCATGCCCTTCTTTTTCTTTTCTTATTCTTTTTTCCCTCTTGGTGTCTTCTCTCTTTTTTCTCGCCCCTTTTCTTTCTGTTTTTCTCCCCGCCTTCCCACTCTCCCGCTCTTGTCCACTCGTCTTAGGTACCAAGTTCACAGACGTCAGGCGACAGCCCTCATCCTCTTTGAAGTCTCTCCCTTTACAACCAGCCGCCACCGACAACAACCGCACGTGACGTCACTGTAACCTTTCAAAACTTACATGATGAGGCCGCCTTTGACGAAGATAATACTCCTACCGAAACGTTGGCCAGCCTTTCTGAGGCGCCTTATTCCTGTTTATAACCTTTATCATCATCAGCCCGGTTACGCGCACTGCAGGGCAAAAGCCTCTCCCATACTCCCATGTTGTCCCTGCAAACTTCTTAATCTCATCGGCCAACCTAACTTTCTGCCGCCCCCTGCTACGTTTCCCTTCCCTTGGAATACAGTCCATAACCCTTAATGGCCATCGGTTATCTTCCCTCCTCATTGCATTTCCTGCCCATGCCCATTTCTTTTTCTTGATTTCAACTAAGCTGTCATTAACTCGCGTTTGTTCCCTCACCCAATCTGCTCTTTTCTTATCCCTTAATGTTACACCTATCATTCTTCTTTCCATAGCTGGTTGCGTCATCCTAAATTTAAGTAGAACCCTTTTCGAAAGCCTAAAGGTTTCTGCCCCGTACGTGAGTACTGGTAAGACACACCTGTTATACACTTATCTCTTGAGGGCTAATGACAACCTGCTGTTCATGATCGGAGAATGCCTGCCAAACGCACCCTAGCCCATTCTTATTCTTCTGACTATTTCAGTCTCATGATCCGGGTGTGCGGTCACTAGAGAGAAGTAGTTCTTGTGGGGAAGGAGGAAAGGCTAGCACTATTTTCTGCAACCCATGCGGGAGCGCGGCTGCGCGGCAGCAGGGTGCTGAAGATGGGATTAAAAGAGAGAGGGGGTAGGAGGGAGAAAGGTAGAGGGTCGTAGAGATGAAAGAGAAGTAGTGGCGGATCAAGAAGCCCGAGGTCACTACCTGTCCTAAGTAGATGTAGTCCCTTAGGACTTCCAGAACCTCGCTACCTATCGTAAACTGCTGTTCTCTTCTGAGACTGTTAAACATTACTTTAGTTTGCTGCAGATAAATTTTTAGACCCCCTCCCTTCTGCTTTGCCTGTCCAGGTCAGTGAGCATGCATTGCAGTTGGTCCCCTGAGTTACTAAGCAAGGCAATATCATCAGTGAATCGCAAGTAACTGAGGTATTTTCCATTAACTATTAACCCCAATTCTTCCCTATCCAGGCCTCTGAATACCTCCTGTAAACATCTTTTATAACATTTATACCACAGGGAAATCAGGAGGTTGATGAACGGCAAGAAGGCAAAAGTTTGCAAAAGACCTGCAGAAAATAAAATAACTTGAGCAGTGTGGTTAGGGGGCCGTGCTATGCTTTCAACGTCTATTAAAATCCCTCAAAATATGAACAGAGGCCGACAAAAATGCAGGCATGTTAGGAAAGGTGAAACCACTGGAAATCTCAGGACAGCACTAGCTTAAACAGAAGATATGACCTAAACATATAAAAAAAACAACGTTGACAGGGTGGCCAAACTTCGGGACATATAAATTGGCTGTTGAAGCATTTCAGCTGCAACTAGATGGTGCGAAATGAGGCCAGAATGTCGGCAAGTGTTGAAGGGAGGTCAAGTATGTAGGTCCTGTGGCCGGCGCCAGCGCCCGCATGCGGTCAGGCGATTGCACATATAAGCAAGATGCCCGGTCGTCGGTCGTTACAGGGTGATTCGGGTCAGAAATTTGGAGGCGGACTCCATTACAATAAACACAGCGTACTCTACACTGTCCTGCTTCGACGGCTCGTAGTGATTCTCGCGCAATGAAGATGCGAACAAATTGCCTCGCGTGCCGACTGTCTCCATCCTCGAACTTTCAACATTCCTTACCCCCGTAGCTGCTTAGCTTTTATTGGGTTCGGCTGTTAATCACGAGGTCACGGGATCTAATCCAATCTACGGAAGCCGTATTTCGATCGGTGTGACACCGGTGTATCTAGGTTTAGGCGCACGTTAAACAACCCCGAGTGGCCCAAGATATTCCGGAATCCCCCACTACGCCGTGCATCATAATCTGATCGTGGTTCTGGCACGTAAAATCCCACAATTTATAATTTCCCATTCTTTAATGATGTCTTGGCAGTCACACAACTCTTGAATAGAATTAAGTATTAGCAGTTTTGCGCGAGGTCTTTGAGTATCGGGGTAGCCTTTATTCCGTTTGATATATGCTAGTCCACGTTGCAGCTATATTATAAAGGCAGAATGGCAACATGTTAGACAATATGGAGAGCAGAGAAATCCTGCATATATTATGGCACAATAATCTTATATAGCGTCCGTCCTTCACGCACGTGGTTAACCGTGACAGAAGGCTAATTTGGGAACTAACTGCAACTACTATATATGTCCTACCCAAAGGTGTACCTGGCCCGGTGGCCAGTAAATGTGACGTAATATTTCGAGCAGCTTCAGCCATAGCCTGGCAACGGACGACTGCACAGACACTGTTTGCACAATTCTTGTGTCATGCCTTTTGCCTCAAGGTACAAAACCGACCTATCCACGTATATATATTTATACTTAAGCACATCTCGATTTGCAACTGCTGTAGCCCAAGAGTGGGGATAACAACGTAACTAGGGAAATAATTACCAAAATCGATAGGTCTAAATCAAAAGCCGTCCACGACGGCGCCAATTGTTGACGCTGTGCAGTGTTCAGACGTTAAGAATGTGTGGCGACTGAAGAAAGACTGCCACGGAGTGCTTTTGACGATTACCCTAGTTGTTTACTACGTAGCATCAAAAAGAAAAAAAAAAGAGAAAAAGAAAGAATAACCCTATCGAAAGCCCAGAATCAATCATCGCTCGACGCGACTAAACGCTTTTAGGATAATTAATTTCCAGCGTGCGAGTGGCTATGCTTCATCGGGACCACAAATACCACCGGCGGGATAACCATTGGGGCAAAGTTCAATGCGCAGGGATAGCTTTTAATTATTTTATTTTGTATTGTTGACGTCACCACCGCCTCACCGCGGAAAGCTTGAAAAGTTTAAGGTCAGTACGCCACATTGTGGCACTCACGCTAACTAAACCCTCATGTCAACAAAAGCTGGATATATTCTTGTGAAATTTCTTTGAGGGCACTTTTTCGAAAAACTATTCGGGAAGCTGATTGATTGGTTCATCCTGATGTGGCCACTACATCCACGCGCATTCGCAGCAATAGAAAACGTAAAATTAGAACACTTGGAATGAAATCAAACTGGGAAACGTAAGCTTTCCTTGACTACTGGTTTCTAGCCAGTTTTAATTTGCACAGCGGCGACATCAGGGAACATCCCCATATGTAGCTGAGCAATCAAAAATTTTTCTGGAGCTCTTATTTGAGTGGAACTGGCGTCTTAATAATACGCGCAGCACCGGGCTTCTAAATTTATACGTGATCCCAGTGACGCATAACGCGGCCGATCATACTGTCCATTTGACATAGCACTTTCCTCAAAGGATCATTTGAACGAACTCGTCGCCCTTCGTCAATTAAATACAATAGCTTCAATTGTCCTTATATTTCCTTTTATTCTTCCGATTAGGTTTCCCTATAGATACTTCGGTTAGCGCAAAACAACGGACACAAGAAAGGCGAGAGGACAAAGCGCTACTCTCAACTGCCATAATTTTATTGCGTCACTCCTTTATAGACAGCAGAAACTAGAGGAACATGCGCAGTGAGCACCATGTGCAGGAACCACCAACATCCGATCACAAGAGCGCACTCATGCGACAGAATCTAAAAATTTATATTCAGCACTGTACAAGTTTAAAGAAGGCACACCAATGCACTGTGACCCTAACGACTGTATGAAGAATGCTTCCGATACCACCGCCCCAGAACTCTCGGGCGGTGGTATCGCGGCTCTTTTTCAAAATCGTGGTATCACGAAACATGGGTTTGCACTTGCATATCTTACAATGTTGAGCCAAATGGGAACCTGTGCCTGTTGGTATGGATCGCTCATGTTCTCTAAGGCGCTCGTTAACACAGCGGCCTGACTGCCCTACATACACTTTGCCACATGACAACGAAATCTTATAAACCACACCGACGCTGCAATCTACAAACTTCGCGTGGTTCTTTTCACGATCTGGTTTTTTACTTGTTTTAGAAACACGGCTGCACAACAATGACAGTTTCTGAGGAGCAGAATACACTACCTGAATTTGGTATCTAGTGGAGACATTCTTTAGATTGTGAGCCACTCTATGGCAATACGGCACAACTTCAGGCCTCTTTTGTGTACTACAATTATTTCGTGCCGCTTTCCTTTCAGTTTCTGAAGCAATACCTCTGAGACCGACGTCACCACCACACTTGGGTATCCCGCAGCCTGTAGCCTATTTAACTGTGCAATGAAACTCTGGTTCGCAGAGTGATGACAAGATTTCATTAGCCAAGATTCTAGACACATCAGAGCAATGGCACGTTTCACGGTTTTTGAGTGCGCAGACGCGTAAGGTAAAAGTTCCTTACGTGCACGTGGAGAGTACATCCAACAGGCGTGACCTGCTTGTAAAGATAGCTGCAAATCTAAAAACTGGAGTTTACGGTCCCTAGACAGCTCATGTGTGAAAGTTAAACCTTTGCCATTGCCATTGAACTGAGTTAAAATGTCAGCTACCGTAACGGAGCATTCGTTGTTAGTCTGTTTTATCACAACAATAAAATCGTCAACATATCTAAAAATTTGAACTGAGTCATTGTTTAAAGCACTCTTAAGAGCGCGGTCGAGAAACGATAAAAATATAATACAAAGAGCAGGCTCCACATAAGAACCAATACAAACACCATTTTTCTGAATAAAAAGTTTATTTTCGAACCAGATAAAAGTTGCACTTACATAAAATGCAAGAAGGGACATAAAACTTTCCGAGGACAACCCGGTCGCATTGCGAAAAGCTACCTCGCCACTTTCTTCGATGTACATCATCACACTGCGAAACAGCGCATCGTGTGGTATTGAATAATAAAGATCTTCAACGTCAACAGAAAAAATGTCGGCTACTGAATGGTTGTCTTCCAGAAAAGAAACAACATCGAAAGAATTCTTTATGCCGTAAGGATCGTCGATAGTTAAATGCTTCAACTGTTTTTGGAAAAAGCGGCTAACCAAAAGCTGCCAACAGTTGTTTTCACTCACAATTGTACGGAAAGGCAAATTCGGTTTGTGCGTTTTTGCAGCGAAAAAAACATCTAGAGCGAGTTCCTTACATTGTTTTACATCTTTCACAATCATGGTGAGGCCTATAATTTCCAACAAAGAAATGGCTTCGCGTTTTACCTTCTGAGCTTTTTTCGTTTGCCAGAATGAAGTTTTTGCCGACAGCCTGAATGGCTTTTTTGGTGAAGACAGCAGACGGAGCTATCACGAAACCGCCCTCTTTGTCACTCAGTAACAACCGAAGTTCATTGTCTCTAAAAAATGATACTGCTTTCTTGATCACAGCTGTCGAAGGTGGTGCGTTCTTGGTGACGGTCCCACGAAGGCAATGACAGTTTCTGCTCCCCAGAAACTGTTATTGTTGTGCAGCCGTATTTCTAAAACAAGTAAAAAACCAGATTGTGAAAAGAACCACGCGAAGTTTGTAGATTGCAGCGTCGGTGTGGTTTATAAGATTCCGTTGTCATGTGGCAAAGTGTATGTAGGGCGGTCAGGCCACTGTGTTAACGAGCGCCTTAGAGAACATGAGCGATCCGTACCAACAGGCACAGGTTCCCATTTAGCTCAACATTGTAAGATATGCAAGTGCAAACCCGTGTTTCGTGATACACGATTTTGAAGAAGAACCGCGATAACACCGCCCGAGAGTTATCGGAAGCATTCTTCATTCAGTCGTTAGGGTCACAGTGCATTAGTGTGCCTTCTTGAAACTTGTACAGTGCTGAATATAAATTTTTAGATTCTGCCGCATGAGTGCGCTCTTGTGATCGGATGTTGGTGGTTCCTGCACATAGTGCTCATTGCGCATGTTCCTCTAGTTTCTGCTGTCTATAAAGGAGTGACGCAATAAAATGATGTCAGTTGAGAGTAGCGCCTTGTCCTGGTCGCCTTTCTTGTGTCCGTTGTTTTGCGCTAACCAAAGTATTTATGGATCCGCACCAACTAGCCCGCCAACGCATTGTGCTGAACTAGGTTTTCCTGCTCTAGAATAATTTGCCACCTGAAAATGTCATTAGTCTTCTAGTCGGTGCAGACGCTGAGCTAACATTACATGTTTTTTCAGCAACTCTACACATTAAGAAGGACAGCACATCACAATAAAGGAATGAGCACTTTTCATCTGGTACGGATGCCGTCAATGTCATTTACTTGGCTCAACTATGACTGAACCTCTTTTAATTTCGAATATCGGAGATTGGGGCTGATACAATGTGTGTAATGCGGCTGCATAAGCACGAACTTCCTGACGAATGTCGTGTTGGGTGCGAATCTTCAACGGTCATGAGGTCTAACTTTTTGCAAAGATGAATATTTCTTACGCATTCTCTTATCGTATCCCCATTGTCGAGTACTTGGAGGTTCCCGTCGCCATTGTCGATTATTGCACTGACATATCTGACAACGCCTAGAGTCTTCATTCAGTCCATTTTGCGGCAAGTTTTAATATTTTTCAAATAGTAGTAGTAGCAGTAACTGTAGTTGCCGCTCTGATTTATATTTCTCTGCAGACAATGTACTTACAACAGTATTTTATGCATCCTATGGATTACGTATTTTCACTGGTATTCTCCAGTTATCGTCGACTAGTTGTTAAATTTTCTTTTTTGTTCATACGCCATGCCTGAGAAATCGCTGCATTTACGGGAAATGTCTTCTCGTTCTGTCTCTTTTTATTTCAGCTTATCTTCTTCGCTGCTGCTTCATAGTGCATAATTGTATAATGAAATTCAAATGTTACCCAATTAGATAACTGTATTTGGGTAGTAATAACTTCATTATTAAACTTTTAAACAAACTTATCTGTAGAGGACATGCAAACGTGGTGAGTACGAACAGCACCGCCGGCCAGCGCTGCGATAAGAATCATCGGCACACCAGTTGTGAGGCAGCAGCTCCTAAATATTTGAACTGTGCAGCACCACATGAGGCTACATCTAAGGATAGCCTGTAAATACAAAACGAAACACGCACTTTGCACCGAATGGAAAAGGATATTCTACATGCAGCGAAACCGCCAAATACGTGCGCAGAAGAAGGCACAGCTCGCGACGAAAACATCAGAGGAACAGCCATGAACTTAGAGAGAATGAATCTGACGCAACATGAAAGGAGGATCCTATACCCGCGAAATCTATAGTAGCGATGAGCGAGGACACTTCCGCTGCTGCCAATATGTCAAGCTCGACTCAGGCACCTGCGGAGATCGAATGGCCTCTGCCCTCAAGACATACTGAGAAAAGCAAGGCTTACGACAACTTACAGCGACATGGGGAGAAAAGGCTTCAGGAAATAAGGTTCCGGATATACTCCGACACCTGTTGACCTTAGTGCGAAGCGTTCTTAATAATCTACAGACACCTTAGGCATTGGCTGCGGTTAAAATCCAGGACACAGTGAAGCCGCTTCTAGCGGCTTTTTCACTAGCAGTCCATTATGGTGCTACTAACATGCCCTCTGTCATTTGAAGAACGCGCGCGTTGTGTAATTATAATGCAGCCGAACGCTTGTGGTCCCCGACTTCGTTTTCCGTACTTCCGACAAAAGCTATTAAAGTATCAGTTTCCAGTCGTGATAATCTGTGAGCAAAACTTGACTTCTTCTTTTCGATTGTCTGGATACTTGTTACTCTAGTGCCGGTAAGATTCGAAGTGTTTAGCGTGCACCCATCGGGACCTTGTTCACATTCCGCATTGACTTCCTGAGCACGGTTCTAATGAGCACATCTGCAATAACGTGAAAAATCAATGTCATGTATTTTCTATCATCGGCGTCTATTGACCCCCGAAAATGAACATTGACTTTCAATGCATTGGTTTAGTTATCCAAAGACATCCTTGCCCGCACATACTCGTCAGTGACTTCAACGCCCACCAGCCACTTTGGAGGAGCACAAGAGTGACTTGACGTGGAGAACATTTATCCGCTATACATATATCACAGCGGTTTGTCCACCATAAAGGATGGTTCGGCCACTTTTCTCCGAGGTTCATTCTAAAGCAGCTGCCTGAATATGACGTTCGCGTCAAGAGCCGTTCTGTGATCTCTGGGCTCTCTTAGGAACGCACGCAAGGGACCGCATATACTGACCTACGTACACTGAAATAGCTCCTACTATTTGTTCCGCATCGTGTTCGGACTGCGGAATGGACTAGACTCAAAGAATACACTCAATGAATACTTCGAATCACTTTCCAGGCGTTACCCACTTCATCTGAGGTAGAAGTATTCATTGTTTCAGGAGAAAATAACATATGTCAGGACGGTGACTATTAGGACCCTTACAGATACTCATTATGAACCGTTTCGCGCTATTCATCGACGAACAGAGAGAAAATATCAAGGAACGATGTCATCATCAGACCTAATTAAGAGTAAAACATTTCAACGCCAGATCCGCCATTACCTAGACAAGTTGAGTAAACGACGATGTAGAGGATTCTGTGCCTCTCTGGATACGCGAAAGCCTCTCCGCAGAATATGGCAGTCTGTATGGAGCGCGCGCTTTTCACTGGAAGAGAAACATCCTTTAAGCACACTGGCTCTTCTACAATGCAGAAATGAAGTTGAGATCTCTGAAACCTACTGCAAAATGATTGTCACTTCTTTTGATATTTCATTGCCACATCAAAACCGTCAAATATAGACACCAAAATATGACCGCGTTAACATTTTTTTTTTACTGTGTGGGAACTGTAAGTTGTCATCTCTTCATAGACGCGTTCATCGGCACCTGTTCCAGACAGCACTTCATACACAGCGTTTTATTTGACGCTGGAGAAGGGGCCCACAAGCTTCTACTT
Source organism: Dermacentor variabilis (assembly GCF_050947875.1). Taxonomy (NCBI): domain Eukaryota; kingdom Metazoa; phylum Arthropoda; class Arachnida; order Ixodida; family Ixodidae; genus Dermacentor; species Dermacentor variabilis. The sequence goes on from NC_134569.1 coordinate 182,665,024, forward strand.
TCTGCGTACAATGCACCATGGGCATCTGGCATTGTTGTGTGAAAACTGGAAATGCGGTCGCGTGGTCACTCTCCTGAAACCAAAAAAGTACTCCCTGAATCTTTTATTATACGGACCAGTGACTCTGACAAGCTGTGTTGGTAAAATGATGCAGAGTATGGCACTGATGAGACTCATTATCATCATCATCATCATCATCGTCATCATCGTCATCATCATCATCATCATGATCTGCCTATTTTATGTCCACTGGAGGATGAAGGCCTCCCCCTGCGACATCCAATTACGCCTGTCCTGCGCCAACCGATTACAACTAGCGCCTGCGAATTTCTTAATTTCATAACCAAACCGTGTCTTCTGCCCTCCTCGACTGCGCTTCCCTTCCGTTGGCAACACCAGTTATCTAAGCTACGCAATACTTGACTTGCGCAGCTCCAGTTCTTCCTCTTAATGTCAATTATAATATCGCTGACGAGACTACAGTGATTTATTCACATTTCCAGGCTTCCAGATATCAAGGTTCTATCCAGATTCTATGATAGGATTTCGGAAAGGCACATCATCCGTAGGCAGCGTCGTAGGTCTCATTTCATCTATGCAACAGGAGAAGAAACGCCGCCGTCTATGGGGCGCAGCATTCTTGATTATAAAAGACGACCATTGCAATGTTTTACACGAGGCAATACTCGGTGCTTTATGACAAATAGGCATTGTGGGTGGCACGTATACTTCATGAATTCGGCGTCGTCTGTGAGTATTCAGCCCTACGCTCTTTATAACGGAAATAATTGGGATTCCTGCGTGTTTCCTGGACACCATCTGCATTATTCTACACGCAGACGGCGTTTGTGTTTGGAATTCTGGTGTATTCACATCCCGACTGCCCACGAGACATCAATGTGCAGTTTTTGCTATCTCGAAGTAGTTGCGCCTTCGCGGTTTGCAAGTGGCAAGTGCCAAAAGTGCTGCGCTTGTTTTCCCTCACATGGAAATGAGTCGGCATGCCATTACCATCGACGGTGCCGTGGAATGGTATGAAAGCCGTCACAGTATATTCAGCGACAGTGACCTGTCTTCGTCAAACCAAATTAAGATGATTAAAGGAAAAACTTGTAAGCTTCACGCACGTTTTGAAATATGTGGAAGGAATTGAATTGGTGCTGGTCTCAACGATCCCTGCTCCAGCTGTACCAGGCGCTGTTCGTATGTTACCTGCAACATAGCTCGCCACTTCCTTCAGAAATACGATCTTCCTGCCTGCATACTTTAAAATGTCTGTAAACGCAAGTGTTACTTCTATGCCAGGGTGTACAACGCCATATATCAACTAACGGCACAATTACTGAAGCAGGCGTCTGTCATATCGAGGCATACCGCTGCTGTAAACATCTCCGAGTATACCTGCGATTCCTCAGCTATCACGAATGCAGCCCTTTGACGATGGTCCGTAACATGTGTCCAGACTGCGCTTTTCATGAGCGATTGCTCATTACGAATGCTTTGTTCCCACGAGATTTGCTCTGGCTAAAACATCAAACACCTCAGCATGATTGTTCTTCAGACCACTAGTGCGCCTCCCGATCAATGGCCTCATGAACAAATTTGTGTGAAATTTGTGAATTTGGTTTGTGAAGCGGTTCGTTACATCTCTCAGGAACCGCCTAAAGGATAGACTCTCTCCTGTGACCATAAACCAGCATTTCAGATGATCGACTCAGTGCTTAGACGCGGACTTTATAGCTTACTTGCTCACGAAGTGAACGAGCTTTATTAGCCTGCCTTGGGAAATAAGTATGTTCGTTTAATATTTTAGTAGGTTCCTGGACACATTGTGATGACGGGAATGAGTTCGCCAACGCAAGCGATAACTTCGCTCTTCCTAATTCAGATTCCAGCTCAGTCTTATTTACAAGTACAAGGACCGATGCCAACGCTCTCTTAACCATCATTAAGACAACGTACTGGTTATCAGCATAAGACCGTTATCGCCGCCTTCATTCGCTTGATCGGGTGCTTCGATTCAGGATACCATGCAACATGCAAAGATGCCGCGGAAGCCTTCACGTACGGACACTTTTAGTGGACTTTACACAACACCATCGTCATCTTCTTGGCCATGCCGAGGCCCGGAGTCTGATAACTGATAACTTCGCAGTGTCGGAGATGATATACCATGTGCTTTGTGTGTTCCCTCTAGAAGTGCGAGAAGGACATTCAATGGAGAAATGTTGAGCAAGCATCGATAACAGGCCACTTTGTAAAGGCCTGCTTTTTGGCCTTTGGTCAATGCACTCCTTAGCTCAGAGCGTGAAGGCGATTGTGGATTTTTTGAGAGACGCTGGACTGCATTTAATCTTGTAATAGGGCTTTCCGGTGAATTCTTGTTTTTTACTTGTTCCCTTTCTTTTCATGCCATCTTTGTCACTTTCTCCTTTTCGTTTAGTTCGCATTTCCCCCTTCCCTAACGCTGAGTAACAGGCTAATATAGTAGTTCAGGCTGACCTCTCAGTGTTTCTCTCATATTAAATCGTTCTGTCTCTCTCTCCTTCTGCACATTGTGGTTAGTTGTTCTCGTACTAGTCTCTGTTTGGCTAGTTGGTGCATGTGGAACACAATGATTTTAGCGCGAGAAACACTACAACGAGAGGCGCGAAGACGAAAACAGGATGAGTGATTTTCTATTGTTCTTGTCCTCCCTTCTCGGTGATCGTATCTTCGGCGCGAAATTGATTAGTGGTTGTTCTTGGTGAAATAGTATTTAGATAATCCATAACTCCTCTATGACGTTCTTTTTTTTTTCTTTTATTAGTACGTGCTTTCGCGCGCAATATGATTTGCAACATGTTACACTACGTTTTACCACGCTACGGAAATTGACGGGCGCTTTTTTTTTTCTGGTAAAGGAGGTAGCACCAGTGGATAGAACGCCATTCAGTTCTCCAAGTGTTCCTGTGATGGCGGGCCCTGCTACAATGTTCGGAGACCATTTTGGCATTTAGCTCCGTTGTTGTAATTCAAATCGCGATCGACAGTAAAATGCTTTAACTCCTATTTGCTGCGCAAGTGCAGTTTCCAAGCACTGCGCTTTAATTCCTTTAGAGTGCGAGTACAGCGACGTGTGCTGAAACAAAATTTTCCCCTCATTTCAAGATCATTTTATTCATTCAATAACGATGATAGCTAACACTATAATCCTCAGCCTTCCCAAATCTAAACAAAGAGTGAGAAGTGCCGGAAGCTTCAGAAAAAGTTTTCGAGGACCCATTTGATCCCAGCCATGGCGATAGCGACATCGTCGGTGAATATCTTGCGCTTAGCAACACATTCCTGTAAAGAACAAAGAGATATTGTTTCTTTGGCCAAAGTAAATCAGCATTTTGCTGAATTTTGCTGGTGCGTTTTACTGTCCACACTAATAAAATAGCTCATGCACAGGAAGAAAATAATATTACTCAAAAGAGACGCGCGAGTTTATATACATGGCTGCATATATATATTGACGCCGTTGTAGTACAGAGTGCACCTTAAACAGCGACGGAGATGTTGAGCATAAACACTGAGATATCGTGTAGCCTTATTTCTATATATTCCTGAGGTACTGCATTTTGTTTAACGTATTTTAGAAGTGAGCTTTTCCATGTGGCTTCGTCCCATGAGTGTGTAAAGTATCGCTCTTATCTTGACCGAGTACACTCAGAGCCAACTATGTGTACTGCGATCATGACCTGCGTGACATATAGTAGAAAGTTGTGCATGCGTGAACGCTTCCGCGTTCCGTCCGTATACACTGTGGGCATGTTGCATACAATCATTCAAATTACGAATGCATGCATTCTTAGTAGCTAACGTTTAGGGTAGAGCGATGTTTGCATTGCGTTACTCTGAAACGTATATATGTAATACGATACGATATAATACGATACGATATACGATACACATGGTATACAAGGGGTGATCATTTTTAAGTTTTGCGCAATGTTGTAAAATTGACTGCGGCTAATAGCACAATTGATGTCCTAGAGCTGTGTCATTGGAAGAGACAGACATAACTAGCACGAGAAATTGAAACACATATCGAAATAATTCACAGGTATGCAGCAATTACCTTCTAATTATTTCCTTTACTTCCCATATTGCAATTAACGAATTGTAGACTGTGAGTTTGAAATACGTATCCACTTGATTTTGAATTTCCAGGAAGACATCAGTTTCGTGATATTTCACAAAGTCTAGGACGAAATACATGGGCGTTCGAGTTCCTTTTGTGCTTTAATGCATAAAAAGAGTTTCGATATAAACGTAACTGGAACAGCAGTGCATTTTTAGGACGAGTTTGATGACGTATGAGTAACAACTGGTGTCTTTGCGGAAAAATAATTCCAAGTGAATACGACTTACAAGCTCGCAAGCTACAATCCGTAAATTTCAATATGTGACGTAAAGTAATTATTAAAAATGTAATTAGTATTGTTGATAGTTAGTTGAACCTGTCTTTCAGTTTCTTCGGCAAGTAATGTCCGCCTGTCGGAATAATCCAGCTCAAGGACTAGAGTTACGTCATCTGCAGCAGGCGATTTTCAAACATTCCCTAAAACTTCGAAATGATCACGCCGTAGTATTAAGCGTGTCCCAACTATCATGCACCAAGATTTCAAAATGTGCAGATTCCGCGTAACTGGACAGAAACAAGGTAATATTGTTTGCCGTGGCTTGGAGATACCCAGATAATTTTTTGAACTGCGTTTAATTAAGTAATTTGGCTTACTTAATTAAGGAGTTTTCTATTAATATAATTAGATAAAAAGTCTCAATGAGAAAATTGTAGAGCAACATGAACAATTCTCGATATAGGTTTCTGTTGCTCAAAAACGTGCTACATAAAAGTGTTCTTCGGCGTGTTACAGAAGCCCGCGAATACACGCAAAGTTGCTGCGGGACTGGCCGCTCGAGGCACTGTGAGTTACATGTTACTGTGAGTGATTTGGCATCTTCAAATAAAAGGTTTGTGCTCAAAAAAAGACCATTGCTTGTGTTAATTGTTTCCAAAGTTAGCAGAAGAAGTCAATACTTTAAGCTTCCAGAAAAACATCGATTTGTCCCCGGTTTTCGTGCCAGATAGAAAACATAACAAACTCGATATATCTCTTTCCTTACTCTTTAAAAATAGCAACCAATTTTCGCTCCTTCATTTCAAAAATTGTAAAACCCAAGAACAAAGGACCCTACGTATATACCTAGTCGTTATGCAGATATTTAGTAATATTTAGAAATTCGTTTTAAATAGAAAAGACGGTTCTTTCAGAGACATGCCATCAGTGGTGTTGCGACGGGGTCACGGTGACACAAGGAAATTATTCGCTAGTTAAAGAACATGTCATAATGACCTTTTAAGCATTCAGCTTCAGCGGACTCATCATAATTGTAATTTAAAGAAAATATAGAGATAGAGAAGTCATAAGGGAAAAGCAGGGAGGTTAACTAGGCTAAGCTCGGTAGGCTACCCTGCACTGTGGACGGGGGAAAGCAGATTGAAAAAGAAGGAAAAAGAAGTTCACAATTTGCACTATGAATTGAAGGACGTTCTTGCTACAAGCCATATCAATTTTTGGTTCTGGAAGAATGCGATTGCCCACGGAAATGTGGCTCGACGAACTTCAGTTTGTGTGTATGTGCCTGCGTGTGTGTGTAAGAATAAGAGTATAGGGCACACGTCGTATGTTTGCTCACTACTTCGGAGTTTCAGTCGGAGCATTATGTTCTGCTTTACAAAATTGATGAGAGTGCAGCCTGTTTTACCATTGTTGGAATGGAAAGGAGTGGGGGTTCGTACTATAGCGTAAAGAAAGGTAGAAAATAGTCGAGAAAAGTACATCTTAAGCGTGGTTCGCAAGAAAACCGAAACAAGTGGCGCCTTCCTTGCCTCCAGGGCTGTTCGCACAAAGGTCACATAAAGCAAGAAAAAATCTTCGAACGTTGAATATCTAATGTACTTATGTATACGGAATCCACACTATTACTCTTTAAGGAAACCGGAACACCTTGTTTGCTTGATGGTACCGAGCACGGTTGTGTTGCTAATGTGGCACAATCTCGGATTTTTGCCGTGACATCAAGTACCAGGCACAGACCTTGCTCAGTAGCAACAGTTTATTCATTCACTCACGCTCGTCGTGCTGACATACATTTACCAGTCAGTAAACGAACAAGTGAGCAAAGATGCACATAAAAAAAATTCTGCAGATCCACGCACAGTGGGAATCGATGTTACGCAAAGCGTTTTGCAAGTGCCTGTCTATCCAGCATTGCGTGGGGTTCCGCAAACCGTCACAAGATGAACCAACGTGTTTATGTAAATTGAATTGTTGTTTGTGTGTGGGCCTCGAGCGTACACCTTACGTGTCTTTTACTAGCTGAGCACGACGAGGACAGCGTCGAAGGCGCTCGTATGGCTTCAAGCCGGCCGTTAAACACGCCGGCTGTTCGACGCGAGCTTACGACATGACGATTGTTGGGTTCTACATGAGTAGTTGACGATAGTAAGCTAGGGAAACACGGATTGTGAAGTCCTCGGCAGCAGTGTGTTATACAGCAGTACTTACTTACGGCTTTGTCACGGGGTGTATGTTAAAACGACTTTGGCATTCGAACTCCGGCGAACAAATTATAAAACGTAAGAGACTTGGTCGATTATGAAGTTTGTACAACACGGCAGACTTTCTACGTAACTTAATCTGTTACGAGGAAAGCGCTGGGCAAAGTGGGCCGGTCCCGGACGTAGTTCAGTCTAACACAGTGCCTGAAAGGGCAAGCTGTCTACAGGGAGGAAGACGAGAAAGTGGCACCTAGCTCATGCGCCGTGTATTACAAAGAGCTGGCTGCGTTTGGTGCGAGAGAAGCATGCGTGCGATCGTGGCCCAGTCAATAAAAAAATATTCATATAGAGCTTTCAGTCCTTGACCGCATAGAGGGTATAATATGGATCAAGTAGCTTTTCTTCCGACTGACCTCGTCAAAGCCATTCACAAAGTATGACGTAATTTTTTTATTTCGACTGCTGGTGGCATGTTCAGTTGGATAATGTGATAATACACAATGGTATTGTAATTCTCTGTAAACAGCTAACTATAAAGTTAATCGTCAACCATATCCCCTCAGATATATACGTCTGTCACTGGTCTCGGGGGTGCTGATGTCTGCGATATGAGTGCAGAGACGCACAATGGCACTGCACACCGGATTTTATATATATATATATATATATATATATATATATGATGGGGTTTTACGTGCCAAAACCACTTTCTAATTATGAGGCATGCCGTAGTGGGGGACTCCGGAAATTTCGACCCACACCACACCGCAAATAAAAATAAATATAATAAATGAAAATTGCTGCGAACTAACATGTACAACACTAACAATCAATTCGGTGACTCCTTAATCTCAGCACAGCCTGGAAACGTCCGTGCCCGCCTCTATGTTGCGGATAGGATCGAACACGCTCGCTTTCTGACATCGACTGTGTCGTCGGCAAAGTCCTATATTGGCCCCGCTGCGTGCCTGGCCGGCGCTCCTGGCAATCCTGACGATGTCGTCGTTCTTGTCAAAGCTGATTGAGTCCGCTGTAACCGTCGCCTTGTGTCCCGGTCGTCACCGCTGACGTAGCGATAGGCCCGCAGGGTTAGCCATAATGGCGGTAGGTGCTACCTGCGCTAAGAGCGTACGTGGCGCCCTGGGGACAGCCTTGCGTGACTTTGCTGGCTTGCCTTCGAAGGGGATCGCTGCTGAGGTGCTCGCAACTACCGTGGTCAGAGGACCCTCGCTCGAACTTTGCCGAGGTCGACGGCCACGCCTCGAAATGCCAGCGTCACGGCTTCCGGAGCCACAAACCCGCTACTCTCGAAGCCAGTACGGTGCTGGCGAGAGTACCTTCTCCAGCCGCAGCCAGGCAGACAATGCCAGCTCGGTGCTGCTCCTCTCCCGATCACGGCTCGGCTCACGTGCTTCCAGCGGTCGTGCCGTTCCTAACGCTTCGCTCTTTTCGTCGTCGTCGTTCTTCTTTCTGCGCATTTCCATTACACATGACAACAACTTCGAGCGGGCATCGTGGCCCCGACGCTGAGCCCCTGACTTCACGCTCGCGGTCGGCGGGGCATAGTATAGGTGCAGTCATCCGACCGTCAGGATTGTCCGCTTTTTAACCGCTTTACTTAAGCGTGCTTCGTAACGCAAACAATAAGTATCGAGGTACGCAATTGAGGAAATTAATCTGTTAGCTTATCCAGATGACATTCCCCTTTTTTATGTTGATCAGCCCGGTAATACTGAGGCACTAAACACTACCTTTCGATTCTGTAAAACTGCAGGAACTAGTCTGAATTTTTATAAGAATATGGAGTTTTCACTAGACATTTGGGATCTAACTTCGTCTGCGTTCTGAAATATTTTTACAGTGCATTAATACAGGATCGCTAGCGCAAGATGGAGACGAATAAGAATTGGTATACTGTCTCCCGGAGCTGTGACCTTTGTACCAGCGTGCTCGATTACCACGAACTTTTCCTTGTGTAAAAGTTGTACATACATTTGTGCATCGGGCTTCCTATTCGTAATATTTGGTGGAGGTGTGGCGTAACGACTCTGAACAGAGCTTCGCATTCACAGTGGCCACCGCTTTTGTTCTTCACCGAGGTCGCAGGAGACGGTGCCGAGTTCGGCAACGCCTGCGCCGACTGCGTCGGCTGTCATACTCACGCATCCGCGTGATCCAGGAACCATCTGCGGCACCGATGGCACCAACGTCGACGACCGGCTAGAGATGATTGAGTGCGTGACCAGCCACAACAAATGGGATCGCATAGTGATGCAGACGAAGATAATTTTTCCTTGGCGGGAGCTGCGCGAGTGTGTTTTCAAAACCACGAAGAATAACTCTTTTGAGAGAGATACCTGCAAGCAGAAGCTGCGAGATCTCTTCGGAAAACCACTGGGCCGGAAGGTTGTCGCCAAGAAAGAGCAGGAATCACGAGTTCAGACGTGTCTACCAAAAGCTACGTCACCTATATACAAGACATGCTGGCACTCTGCCGCGTGGCCGACGCTGAAATGCTGGAGTCTTAAAAAGTCGGGCATGTCTTAAAAGGTATGCCCGATGACGCCTTCAATTTATTCATCTCAAAGAATTGTACTTCAGTTAATGACATTATCGCGGAGTGCAAGCTTTTCGAGCACGTGAAAAGCCGTCGTATCAATCAGGCGTTAGGCACGGCTTCCCAATACGGCTGCAACATCGCCTCGTGAAGTCCGACAGGACTCTCCTCCGCGGCAGGAACAGCCTTGAGAGCAGCTGAAGAAAATCATGCGCCGTGAGCTGAAAGCCATCTGTCCCGCGGCTCTGTAGCCACCTGTCAACGATACATGCGCTCCTGAAGTTCCTCTTGTTCAGGCTGTTGTGCGCCAAGAATTCGCGAACATCAACTCGCACCGCGGACGGTTCTCGGCCAACTGAACGTCCTTCGATCCTGCATACTCAAAATGAATGGATCTCTTGATGTTCTCGCAACATCGCAGAGTGGCGAACGCCGGATAACCGACCTATTTATTTTAGTTCTCGCTGGGTTGGTCACACCGCCTGATACTGTCGCAAGCACCGGTACTGGATGCCATTCTAGAACTGCCCTCGTCCAGACGATGGTCTTCGCCATATCCAGCCGTAAGGCAAGGTGAACCTGCACGCCACTGACGGTATGACCGCATGGCGCCGTCGATCACTGTGGCCGAGAAGTCACCAGTGCCGTTCGCCACAAAGTCGTCGCATGTCGTCCAGGTCACCCCAGTCCCGTCGCCTGTCGCCGTCAAGCCGACCTGGGCGCACACCTTCGGAAAACTAAAAGATGCAGCTCCTGGAGGTCACGCTGCATTGTCGACGTCTCCGCCAAAGCCTCTTACCCTAACGACCCGACAAAATTTAATGGATGTAGAAGTTGGTGTACTTGTCCCAGCGCTTGTCGACAATGGAGCCCACATGTAGGGGATGAGTACCATCTCCGTTGCCGCCTGAAGAAAGTCCTCACACCTGCCCCATTTTGCGCTATCCGGGTCGCTGATGGAGCAACACCAATTATCATTGGCATGTACACTTCCCGAACAACTGTTGTTGGCTTCAGCAGATCCATTTTATTTGCTGTTCTGGAACAGTGTTCCCATGACTTGATCTTCGGCCTCACATTTTATAGGGCCATTCAGCACTGATTGATTCAGCCTCGTTTATGTTCTGTAGACTTCGTAAAGTTGCCGCCTCAAGCCGCCATGTATATGCTTTGACGTGTTGCAGCCGAGAGACCTCAAGCGACCTTTTCACGAGTGATTAGCGCTCATCAAGAGTACATACCGGCATCTTTCACACCGGCGGCGAAGCCTTCCTCTCCCCTGTGGTGCCTGCGACAGCTCAAGTGAATTTTGATATTCCTGGAATTACAAAAAAAGTCCAATCATCCATCGCCGGCTCTGAAGCAACTTACGCTCCTATTACTCCACCAGACGTATGATGACCGCATACATATATATACCGATGGTTCGACCTCACCTACCAGCTCAACTGCCGCATTCGTCGTTCAAGCCAAGAACGTTACAAATAAATTCAAATAATCGCACAAGACTACATCTACATCGGCAGAACTTCCAGCTCTCCATGCAGCTATGATGTACATCACCGAAGAGCCAACAGAGAAATGGGTCGTATTTTGTGACTCTAAGGCAGCCCTTCACAGCATCAACTCCGCGTTACGTCACAGAACTTACGAGCAAATGACATCTGAAATCAGGGAACTGCACCACCATGCTCTGGAAAGAAGACACCACATTATATTTCAGTGGATTCCTGCTCACTGTGGCATCGTCGGCAACAACCTAGCTGACAAGGCTGCCCGGTGTGCCCACGAAGATACCAAGACGCGTCCAACACCTTTGGCGAGGTCGGGCGCTGCCAGAGAACTTCGCCAACTTGTGCGCAAGAAGTCCCAAGATCTCTGGATTTCAAGTGGCTTCAATTGCAGATTACGTAAACTGGACCCCACGCTACGGCTACAACTGCCATCTAGCCTTTACCGCGGCGAAGCAACCTTGTTGTGTCGCTTGTGGCTGGGAATGGCTTTCACGAACGCATACTCCTACCGTATAGGAATGGCCGAGAGCCCGATGTGCGACTCCTGTGGGTGCGAGGAGACCATCGAGCACCTATTGTGTACCTGCCCTCGCTACGATGTCCAACGCCCCCCTCTACGGGCATCTTTACGCAGACTGGACTCGAGACCTGTCACCGAGTCAAAGATACTCGGACCGTGGCCACACCTGTCACTGGCTCGAAAAGCGATTCGTGCACTAGTGCGGTATTTGAAGTGCACGGGCTTAACAGACCGTTTATAGTGTCCTTGTGTATGGTGTCCCTCCCACACGTACTCAGTGCTTACTCTCTCCCTTTCTTCCTCTTTCTATTCCCCTTTCCCCCACCCCCAGTGTAGGGTAGCAAACCGGATGCTGTTCTGGTTGACCTCCCTGCCTTTCCTAGTCTTGTTTTCTCTCCCTTGTGCTTCCCATCTGTTCCTGACGGTGACTATGAGCTGACTCCTAATGTCAATGTTCTCCTGCTACGCACAGTTGCCGTTCCTCATACCACTGTGACTGTCGTTGATAACCGCGTATTTGTTTCTGTTTTGAATTTTTGTATAAGTACTCAAGTTATTCCGAAAGGCATGTCACTCGGCTACGCTTCTCCCATCGACAATTCCGCCATGTCTGTATTAGATGTTCCGTGCTCGTCTGGAGCCACCTGTTCAATCAGTTCCGCATCGTCCCATCCCGACATATTGTTGCAGGAAGAAAGCAGGCCCACGAGTGTAAAAAAACGTATACTTACAACTGGCGTATATGGCGTTCACCCAACTGCCAGACTTCGTCTAACCCAATCCAACTTCTTCGTTCCCTTCACCGTAACATCACCCTCCCGGCGGAGTAGCTCCATACCGGAGCAGATTATAGAGCCTCACTTAATGGGGGGACATAGGGCTTAAGCCTGGCGACGTGAACAACATCGCTGGTGACGTTGCGATGCACTGAAGGCTGACCGACTGGGGCGACCTCGTATGTCACGTTGGCCAGTTCGCGTAAGATCTGGTACGGACCAGAATACCGGGAAAGTAGTTTTTCCGACAAGCCGACGCAACGTGAAGGCGTCCAGAGAAGGACAAGGGAACCAGGTGAAAAATGGTAGTCTCGGTGCCGAAGGTCGCAGCGTCGCTTTTGAGAAGCTTGCGAGGCTGTGAGGCGATGACGGGCGACATCTCGGGCCTGGGCGGCTAAGTCAATAGCATCGCGAGCGTAACCAGTGCTGGGTGATTGTACTGCGGAAGGTAGCAACGTGTCAAAGGGCAAGGTGGGGTCGCGGCCATACAAAAGGTAAAATGGTGAAAATCCGGCAGTGTCGTGACGGGACGAGTTGTATGCGAAAGTGATGTATGGTAAAGCGACGTCCCAGTCACGGTGATCATCGGAAACGTACATGGCCAGCATTTCAGTTAGCGTGCGGTTGAGTCGCACGGTGAGGCCGTTCGTTATAGGGTGGTACGCGGTAGCAATCTGGTGTTCTGTTCCGCAGGAGCGGAGCAGGTCATCGACAACCTTCGATAAAAAGTAGCGGCCGCGATCCGACAGCAAGTGGCGAGGGGCGCCGTCGTGCAGGATGACGTCGTATAGTAAGAAGTCTGCGACATCTGTGGCGCAGCTGGTTGGCAGCGCTCGCGCGATGGCATATCTCGTGGCATAATCGGTTGCTACAGCAATCCATTTGTTGCCTTTGATAGAAATGGGAAAGGGGCCAAGGAGGTCGAGGCCCACACGAAAGAAAGGCTCTGTGGGGATATCGATTGGTTGAAGCAAACCAGCGGGAGGCGTAGCAGGTGTCTTCCGGCGCTGACACAGGTCGCAAGAAGTGACATAACGGCGCACAGAGCGATAACTGCCGGGCCAGAAGAAGCGGCGCCGCCGGCGGTCGTATGTACGAGTGATGCCCAGATGTCCAGCAGTAGGAGCGTCGTGAAGTTGCTGGAGCACGGCTAGTCGAAGGTGCTTGGGAACGACTAGGAGGAGCTCCGGGTCGTCAGGACGAAAGCTACGACAGTATAAAGTTCCATCGCGCAAGGTGAACATGCGGAGGGACGGGTCATTGGGCGAGGACCTCAGGCGTTCCATAAGTGTTCGAATAACAGGATCTTTGCGCTGCTCGTCGCCAATATGGAGGAAGTCGGAGATGGATAGAACACTGATGTCCGAGTCTGCATCGGTATCGTCCGGTTGATCCACGGGATTGCGGGACAGGCAGTCAGCGTCTTTATGCAGGCACCCTGACTTATACATAATAGAAGATGTATATTCCTGTAGACGCAATGCCCAACGTGCAAGTCGTCCAGCCGGGTCCTTCAAAGAGGAGAGCCAGCAGAGGGCGTGATGATCGGTTACGACGCAGAAGCTCCGACCGAAAAGGTACGGCCGGAATTTCGCGACCGCCCATACGAGTGCGAGACATTCTGAGACATTGAGACATACGGTTAAGGGAACGAAGAAGTTGGATCGGACTAGACGAAGACGAAGTCTGGCAGCTGGCTGAACGAAGTGCGGCGGGTCTTCGCAAGAAGATGTCGCGGCGGTATTGGGCAATCGGTCGAAAGTCTGAGTGACGCGGCGGCCCTTCGCTTGTTCGAAGCGCCGGCACTCCTTTATAATTGCATCCACAGTGGCACAATCCTTGCACATCAGGAGATTGAAGGCATCGTCTGCAATACCTTTCAGTATGTGACCAATCTTGTATGCCTCGGTGATGTTCTTATCAGCCTTGCGACAGAGAGCGAGCACATCCTGTATGTAGACGACATAGGATTCTGTGGATGTTTGAGCGTGAAACGCAAGTTCTTTTTTTGCCGCCAGCTGACGACCGACAAGTCTGCCAAACAGGTCTCGCATTTTTTCTTTGCAGACATTCCAGCTCGTTAGGTCAGCTTCGTGTGTGTCGTACCATTGCCTCGCAGTTCCTCTTAGGTAAAATATGACGTTTGCTAGCATCATTGTTGGATCCCACCTGTTTTTGTCGCACACTCGTTCGTACATCGTAAGCCAGTCCTCGACGTCGGCGTTGTGCGTGCCACAAAATGTCCCTGGGTCCCGCGGATGAGTGAGGATGACCGTTGGCACGGGCTGCTGAGGCGTTGTCGCTTGTGTCGGTTGATGTGCCATTGTGGCGGTAGGTAGATGACGTCCGCTGCGAAGTTCTGTGATTGTACCCCGCACCTCCACCAGAATGTTGCAGGAAGAAAGCAGGCCCACGAGTGTAAAAAAACGTATATTTACAACTGGCGTATATGGCGTTCAGTCAACTGCCAGACTTCGTCTTCGTCTAGTCCATTCCAACTTCTTCGTTCCCTTCACCGTAACAATATTTTCGAAGATGCTCGATCAACACCGGCTTTCCGAACAGGGAGCGGATCTTTGTCGCGCCCTGGCGTCTTATCGCAACGTCTTTGAGGATCACCCGCTGGGACAGATTTCCGATATGGCCCATAAAATTGACACCGTTGATCGTAGTCCTGCCCGCCGACGACCTTATCGCGTGCCTAACGCAGAACACTACATTATCCAAGCTGAAGTAGATAAGATGCTACACAAAAGTGTAATTGAGCCCTCTTCGAGTCCTTGGGCATCGCCGGTTGTCTTATTCGAAAAGAATCGTGGCAAGTGACGAGTTTTTGTCGACTACCGTCAACTGAACCAGGTCACGAAAAAGCTTTTGTACGCTCTCCAGCGTATTGATAACGATCTCAACTGTCTTCTAGGATCTAAATTCTTCTCTTCAATCAACCTTCGATTCAATTATTGGAAGATTTCGGTTGATGAACTTGAATGTGAGAAGAACGCTTTTGTTACCAAGGACGGCCTTTACCATATTAAGGTTATGACTTTTTTACTTTGTAATGCCCCCGCAACTTTCGAAAGGATGGACTCTCTCATCCGGGGATATACGTTGTCCTCCTGCTTATGTTATCTGGACTATGTCATCGTATATTCCTCTACGTTAGATAGCCACCTCAGTCACTTGGCCACTATTCTTCAAGTCTTTAGGGTGACTGGCCTTCAGCTCAACTTTACAAAGTGCCATTTTGGACACCGCGAAGTCAAATTTTGCGGCCGCCTTGTAAGAGCTGCCGCAATACATCCTCATCCTGATAAGATTCATGCAGTAAAGAACTTTCCTGTACCTGCTCAGCAAAAGATGTACGCAGACTCGAGGGCTTATGCTCCTATTTTCATCTATTAGTTAAAAATTTTGCTGATATCATCCGGCCAATGACTGGCCTTCTCAACATTGACGTAGCGTTGTTTTGGGGCCGTGAACAAGCCAACGCCTTCTACACCCTCATCCGCTTGTTGACAATGCATCCAATATTAGGGCACTTCGATCCATCTGCACCAACTCAAGTTCGCACAGATGCCCTTGGCCATGGCATAGGTGCTGTCCTCGGTGAACAGCAAAATGGAGTCTAGCGCGTTGTTGCCTAGGCCAGCGGCCTCTTATCCCCTTGAGAGCGCAAGTTTTTTATCACCGTGCGCGCGTACCTCGCTTTGGTGCCGGCAGTGGCTAAATTTCGCCCTAACTTGTTTGTCCGCCCATTTTCTGTGATGACGGACCACCTTGTCCTGTGCTTGTTATCATCACTGAAAGACCCGACTGGCCACTTTGGTCGCTGGGCGCTTAAACCTCAGGAGTATCCTTCCGTTGTGGTATACAAGTCCAGCCACATACATCTGGACACCGACTGCTTGTCTCGTCATCACGTCGATCCTCCTGACGACAAATACGATGCAGACACTTGCCTTCGGGCCATTTCTGACTTTCACAACACTATTAAATTGGAAAGTTCGGCTAGTTAGTATACATTCATAAAGCTAACAGCGTGATCAAAACGACGACGGAGTTATCAAAGGACACAGGAAGAGCGCTGACTCACAACTAAGTTGAGCGGTGACTCACAACTCGTGACATTGTTGCTGTGCAGCGAAAGGACGGTCTATCATTGAGCGCTTGACTTCTGAATAATCAGATTGATCGACCAGAATGTTTGTGCTCCATAACGACATTCTTCATCGATGCAACACTTTTGCCCAGCGCTAAGGCATGCAGTATACTTTTTGGCTTCTATGCTTCTTTATGCTCTGCAGGCATTTCACTGCTCTGGCATTCATGTTCAGGCATTTCATAGAATATTTACATCTCTTATTTCGCTTTCATCATTGGAGACAATGAGAAGGGACATTTTCCCTCCCCTTGAGAAGGGTCGCCTCACTCTTGTGAGTTCGTTTGTGTGACAATTTTACCTGCAATACAACCGTTATCCATCATTTGTGGTGGTTAATCAAAGACTCTCTGCTTCACACCTCCCTTTTATTTTTGTCACGGTGAAAGCTGCTCAAGTATGGCCGTTATAGCGCTTACTAAAAGAATAAGCACTATTTCCTGTTTAAAGGCTAGGTTCACTCTACGGTATTTCTTTAGCTAAATATAGCACGAGTACATAGCCCTTTCCATCTACCAGTGCATCTAAAGCCGTATTTTTCTATATTTGGTCGAGATGTTTGTTCTTTGCCGTGTCCGTAAAGAGTCTTTAACGCCAGAACCAAAAAATTCTTACAAGCCAAACAATTCCACTTTTCCAGTTCTAACACGTCTTTATAACAAAGGAGCATATGTACCGATGAATTTAAATCATAGCATTTGCAACTAATCCGAGACAATAACACACCTTTATTCTTTGTGCTAAGGCATACTATATTTAGGACGTTTTACAAAGAAATATAGAAATGCAGTTCTTCTCGCATCTTATGGTATCCGCTTCCTTCCTTTCAAAAAGGACAATCAGTAATACACCATATGATTTCTTTACGTTATTACGACTCTACTATATGGAGAAGCCGCATGATCGACAGACATGTTAACCCACGTCGCTCGACAAATTCTGTCTTTCGAGAAGAGGCTACTCAAATGCCTGGTGTTGTTGAAACTTCTGATGCCGTTCGTGAATGGATTTCGCATCTGGACGCTCGCCTTTGTTTTCCTAATTATTGAACTTTCAGTGGACTGCGTAGCATTTGTGCGTTTGTTTTCCGTGTATGTGTCTAAATGTAATGTAAACATTTTCGCATGACGTGACCTATATGTCCCTGCACTAAAGAAGTAAAGTGATCGTGGCCTAGTGGTTAAAGCCCCAGAGTGCTGTGCTCCGAGGCTGAGCTTCGATTCCGCCGTCGCTGACACATTATTTCCATTTTATTAACAAATGGCTAGGCAGGAACCTTCTCACCTACATAGCCAAGAATGCGGCGTAGAATGCTTCGTATTAAAAATATGTGATGGCACAGTAATCAGCACGAAAGCAAATATGAAAGCATATACATGAAACATGTAATATAAAGACTTGGCGTAAAGTTGATCAATCTTTGCGAAACCTTTCATTTAGGAATTTAACATTGTCGTCATCCACAACCAAGCTGCACGGCACAGATGTGGCTACACCGTTCCGTAATGAAAAATTATACGAGTATATATGTCTTTCTTTTGTCCTTTCAGCGGTAGCCTAATTTCTTTGTTATATCAAATATTTAGTGGCACTGGCATTGCGAACGGTGCGTCGCTAAAAGCGTAATACTCGCGTCCCGCCTACTGTCATTATCATGCTGACGAAGATGTTATTTTGGCGCTGACCCGTCTGGCCTGCGTATGCTTTACCGCAGGTGAGCAAAATATTATAAACGACTGAGCAAACGCAATCACCATACCTATAGTGGGTCTCGACATCACAGTCGATTTTTCGACGGCACCTTCACAGACAGCCATTTGTTTGCATGTGACCTATGGAGTAAAAACCGCTGCCGGACGGCCACAATTGACTGTACCGCTTGAGAATTAGCCATAATATGTGACTACTTACTGAGCTATACTTAATGCTTGGCGATCATCATGTTGACATTTTCCGTCGTCTTCGTCTTTCATGGATGTTGTAAAATAGATTGAGACTAGAGTTAACATAGCAGCGACATCATGTCGTCGCTAAGTGTAACATAAAAATCATGGTCGCTTCGCAAAAACAAGCAAGGACGGAAGTGGACAAGGGGCTCAGAGACTTTCAGCATCAAATAACGAGGCTCGTCATGTATTAGCGATAAATCAGTTTCACCCTTGCATGCAGAAAGAAGGTATTGATAGCCAGTTGCGATTAGGGTGTGGCGCGTTTGAAGCTTTCTGGTATGTTGCGCATCATTCACTTGCGTACATTTAATTGATAGCAATACAAAATAAAATAAAGAGTCGAAAGTTGGCGCTCTCCTTCTCCCCTACCGTCCATCCTTGTTTGCGCTAAGCGACCATGACATTCATGATCTAATGAGCAATATGAACTGACTATCCCAACAACATGCACTTCTGAATTAAAGTTTAAGTCTTCGGTTTAGTCATAGGTATTGGTAGGTGTCTACACTTCTAAACGATAATGCGTGTGACGGCATCATGCAAATGAGCTAGGTAAAACATCCTTACCACTCCATCTTTAAAAATTCCCCCAGGATTTGTGACGTTGGTGTCCATATAGTCCTGTAAATTTGATAACTTCAATTTGAGTGTCCTTATTTATCAAATAACGTCACCCTAAAATCTTGAACTACCTTACGCTAAAAGTAGATTTTTATAGCTACAAAACAGAGCTGGTTAATTGAAGGTCTCTTTGCTCGAAGTACAAATATTTGTTTTAGAATAGTTACAGAACAGCCCCAACATTGTAAGTAGACTGGAAGGGGCTACCACCCAGTTAGGGACATAAAACCACCTTTCCGTTGTGTATGTCAATCAGGCCACCATGCTCATTTCCCCTGTAGACGACAACATTTCTGAAATTTTGTCCTGTGGTCACGGTATCTTGTTCCCGTCTGTCTTTATCGCAGGTTTATAGCGACGCCCAATTTGTAAAATGGTAATAGTTTATATCTTCAAAACGACAGCTTTCCTACCGCATATATGAGTTTGTGTTCACTGATGGCAACGTCTATAATAATATCTGTCTTGAAATTACTGATGTTTCTTGGTGTAGGCATAGATCTGGGGCCAAATTCACAAAGGTTTCTTTCGTAGGATATCTTTTCCATTGACCGGTCGCCGATGCTATTATTATGTCCAAGCTTCCAAGGGTAGGATCGGTTCGAATTTTCTTTTAGAAACAATGCTGGCGCAAGCTCGTTTTTTTTCGAAAAGGGCTCTGTTGCACAATATCATAAGGCAAAGTACGTTAGTGAAGGATTTCAACACCTCAAGAGGCCTCCGCCTGCGTAAGTAGTGGAAGCGAAGAGCATCCCGTGAAAGCATGACCCACAGAAGAAATGTTTCAACGCAAGAAATCCAAAAGAAAAACAATATGCATATACAATTCGTGTGTCAAAACGTGAGAAGGGAAGGTTTCAGAAATGCTTAAATAAATGTCATGCAACTTATTGTACCCTGCACAACGTTTTGCGCCATAGGGATTACCCGGGTACCAGGGAAGTTGCAAGACAGGGAGCTCTCCACCACCTGACCGCGGAATATGTTCTCTCCGTGATTGGTCCCATTTTCTTTGACAGATTATCCAGATGAGAAACGCGCGTAGACGACAACACACATAAGCGATATTCACACACGACGCGCGACTTCCAAGAAATGTTATTGTCAGGAACCCGCATTATTTACACACTAGCGAAGTCGCAGTTGACCTGTGCGCCGTCGCGTTCAAGTAAACCAACTTTTTTGGCGATAATGACACCACGCCACAAGTATCTCTTACTTGAATGGTTCTTTTTGCCTCACTAAACAATCTTTTTATCCATTTTTGATGGCTTGGGTGGGATGGGTAAGATTATGAATTCAGGGAAACGTAATCATTGAAGCAGGCGATTGTGACGTTCCGTGAAAGTCCAAGTGCCATAACATCGTAGCCGCGCGCCGTATGCTGCGAGTGAAAGCGTGCGAGGATGAACCAAGGATGGTGACTCTAACTCAAGTACACAAGGGGGAAAGCTGGTGAGCAAGTCAGCCGCCTTCCATCCCTCGCAAGGCACGCAGGAAGGGAGGGAGGAGGGGCAAGATAAGCCTCGCAGGTCTTATCTCGCAAGTGCTACACGTGCCGAGGACTGATAGCTTCGTGTGCACCGTGTTCCTTTCACGTAGTTTGCTGTGCAGCGAGAGGCAGCACGAAGGTCAATTCGCTCGCTGCTGCTGCCGCCCTCCCTCACGCCAGCGTTTTGACAGCAAGTGTCCGCGCTCATCGAGTGAGATATGTTCATGGTTGCCTGCGTGCGCGTGGCACCATGCTTGTCTATTTACTGAGTAAGCTAACTTTTGAAAGTTCATGCGGCCGATAATACTGTTATCCTTGCTTTGTGGACCTGCCTAAATAATTGCTATCGTAATCGATGCTTCGCCTTTCGGACGAAACTGGGACTTCCTTTTGCATCCTACTTGTTTGCAGAATTATAGAAGTTCACAAGCATTAATTTCAGGACAAAACTTCTAATGAGGTAGTTGTAGAGCCCTCTAGAAAACATTTTTGTTAGCAGCTTATATATAGCTTCCTTCTTTTACCTAATAATTTTTGCCGGCTCCCTATAGAAAGTCCGCAAAATACGAAAAAATGTAAAAGGTGCGTGACATGCCAGCTTGCGCACCGCGAATTCAATGCTTTAAAATAAGCCGCGCATGGCCGAGCAGCGCATTAGCCTGCATGGCGTGCTGCTGCCTAAAAAATTCAGTGTTATTCCACTCTGTGCAAGTGGATGACCGGCGAAGCTGCGTAATGTGCGCCCCTCAACGGCGAACTGTCCATTGCCGTGCGTCAAAGGCCGTAGGCACGTAAATGGAAGGTGACGCGCAACTAGACGCTCCTCCACGATGTTGAGCCTCGGAAGATGATGAGGCACCGGGTGCTATACACGCCCATGTATTCTTTCGGAATGCGGCACGACGCCCTTTGCTAACGAATCCCGGCATGTAAAACAGACACGCACTTCACCCCACTCCAAAGGCGGACACTGCTTCACCGTAGCCAAGGCGATCGTGCGTTGGCCGACGTCCCACAGTGCAGGAATGATTGTGAAGTCACTCGAAAACCAGAAGCGGTCACACGCAACAAAGGCGACACACAAATGGTTCTGCATGAACTCGCTCCGAAACCTGGCCGTTGCTCCGGTGAAACGTTCCAAGTATGCGTGATCGGGGCCACATGGACAACGCTAATTTCTTTCCGCCTCGCGGACCTAGCGAGCACCACGAGAAAGCGGAAGGAAAGGAAAGGAGATACGCAAGTGCTTGGAACGCCGACAAAGAGAAAGCGGTGCGCAGGTAGACATCGCCGACGCGGGTCGAAGTGTAGTATCTGTTCTTATCAGCTTAGTATCCGATAGGGGTTGAATTTGGATCTAAGATATTAAACTAATTTTTGCAAGTGGGCGGACTGCTTAAAGCCTGCTTCAACTCCGCCGCGGGCCGGCCCGGTATTGGGCTTCGGGATCGGCCCACGTATGGGGAGGAATTCTCAATCTCTGCGGCTCGATAGACGCACAGAATTTTTTCCACAACCTAGCCTTGTACAGCTTCGCTGCAGAATGTCATACTTTAATGTTATGGCAGTAGCAGTTGCCCTGGTTGAGTCCGCGAGGACTGCTACGGAAACAGGAATGTTACTTAACGTATAACTTAGAGATACTCTTTATATTGGCGCATAGTTTGTGCACTGTCTAAAATACGTAACTAAACAAAGTATTATTAATTACGAAGAACGAAAGTACGGTCTCTAAAAGTGTCAGAACGCTAATACAACAGAAACCACAAAAAGAAAACAAGTGACCATGGCGTTTTACAGCAAACAACGGTCTATCCGAGCCCGTTTCAACCGATTTCATGCTCACCTCTTTCTCGTACAAGTATTGCAAATACAAAAGCGCTTCTCTTGAAAGGAGGTTGAAAATGTTTGATTATTGGAAACTATATGGAAACTATCGCTTACCCGATTTAACTTTGTTGTTAACAGTGGAGCCATTTTGGCGACGCAGGGGTACACAGCTTCAGAATATGCGCTCATACCCTGCAAAAAAGTGTGAAGGAATTGTCCATGTGAAATGTGAATTCCTGCACATGGTTGGATAGCAGTATCTCAAAAAGGAAAGAAAAAAATGAGATAGAGGAATAATTTGCCATAAATGTGCTTGTAAGCTTACAGAATACCGTCTATTTTGTTATAAAATGACCTGGCCAACGGAGGCCGATATGCTGAAGCTGGTCTCAACGAAAGAAAAAAAATGTGATGGCTTATATCACACATTTTTCTACGCACGACACAGGGATTAAACGTATGCACTCCGGCAAATGGTGTATCTTATGGTCTCGAACGTGGTCACTTGTAAAACCACCGCGCCAAGTCTTTATCCGATACTCCGATGGTATACTAGACGCAGTAAAATCTCCGCAGAAACAAAATAGTCTGTGACTAAGATGTCAAAGCTTTTTTTCAAGATCTGAATTACATCTTAATGATTTCTTAAAACGTTTACAGTTGGCACAATGTCTTCCTCTAGAGTAAAGTTCGTTACGTTGTTTGGTGAAACTTTTAGGGGATGATAAGAGCGAAGCTGCATAGTTTTCGAAAGGTCTCAATTAACTAATAGAGAGTTTCCCTCGGCTTTATTGTATCATACAAAGTGGCAGACAACTTGACGCTATATGGGTACTAAGTGAAGTCTTTTTGTCCGGAGTTGCTTTGTTGTGGGGTACATAGAAAGGGTCTTAAGTTAGGGTTTATTTCACAGTGAAAATAAAAATGAGCCTGCAGCCTACACATTGGTTCCACGTTGCATTTTTCTTTATTTCAAAATACCTCACTCGAAACTTTTATAACACCTGTATATCGCGCCAATTTATTTCAGTGTCATATGGGTGGGAAGGTATGAGACCGGGCTACTGGGTGCACATGCCATCTTGCTAAAAACAGCGGGAAACCCAACGGACGACGCAAAAAAAAAAAAGAAATAATAGTTTTTCACCACCCACAATGGTGGCTTAATGGCAGCGGCATTGCATTACTAAGCTGAAAGTCACGGGATCAAATCCTTTTCGCGGCAGCGGCATTGCAACGCGGGTAAAATGAAAAAAAAAAGCCCACGTACCGTGCATTACGTGCACGTTAGGGAACCCCAGCTGGTTAAAATTGATACGGAATCTCCCACGACGGCATGCATCACAATCGTAACGTGGTTTTGGCAAGTTTTTTCCAAGAATTTAACTTTTATTTAAATATTTTTGCGTTGTTTGTGCATGGTCTCGCGCTGTCTAACAATATTCAAGGCGGGAACTGGGAGGGTATGTATAAGGAGCACAACCGCAATCATCGAATGAACAATATGAGCAAGCGGTGAATAAGTTACCGAAAAGCTACAAAGAACAAGGAGTCTGGAAAAAACAACTTATGCTACATTGGCAGCGCTAACTTATGGTTGTTTGGTCCACCACGTGAACAACCCGAAGGCAGTTCACGCAGCTCGCGGTGCGCGATATATGCTATTACTGCTAATCAAGGGAAAACACGGGGAAGGCGGGAGATAGAAATTCAAGACGATGACCAAAACGAGAACAAGGTGAAACCAGGAGCCAACATTTCGACAAGTAGATTGTCTTCTTCAAAGCGATATATGCTTTCCTAGCCACAGTATGTATAGGTGGAGCTCTTCTAAAGGGGAGAGGGTATAAGGCGGGAGGGTGAGGTCACGATGGAAGGAAGGAAGGAAAAAGTGGAGAAGGAAGGCAGGGAGGTTAACCAGTGTAGCGTAACCGGTTTGCTACCCTACACATGGGAGCGGGATGGGGGGATGAAAGATGGGAGGAGGAGAGAGAGAGCACATAACACAGCAAACACATCGTCAGTTACAGTCCGTCACTCTTGCGCGGTACGCGACATCACTGTCACAGCCGCTTGTCCAAGCCCGTATCCTTCATAAACCGAAGTAGTCCCTGCGTCGCCTTCAGCTGCGATGTCTTCTGTCGGCGATATGTGAAAATGGTTGCAACTGACAATGGTCTATTGTCCAGGTGCGCTAGAACGGACGCCTTGGACTGTCTCTGAACATTATATTCAGGACAGTCGCACAGAATGTGTTCCAGCGTCTCCTCGCAAAGACAGGCATTGCAGAGAGCGTTGTCGGCCATTCCAATGCGAAACGAGTAGGATTTCGTGAAGGCCACCCCTAGCCATAAGCGATAAAGCAGGGTGGCCTCACTTCGGCGGAGTCCAGTTGGCATACACAGTTGCATCAATGAGGGCAGGTCGTGTTGATGATTGCTGCGGTTGGTCTGGCTGCTTGGTGTGGACCATAGAGAGAGCGTGATCTCCCGTGCAAGCACTTGAAGGCTTCTGGCTGGGTCGGACCGTGAAAGTGGTATGGCCTCTTCCTGTGTGTCTTCAAGAGCTGTCCGAGCGGCTTTATCGGCGTCTTCATTTCCTATGACGCCGCAGTGACTTGGCAGCCACTGAAACGTCACGTGATGTCCTTTCTCATGTGATGTATGAAGGAGGCATCTAATATCGAGCACGAGCTGTTCGAATGGCCCGCGACGCAGAGCTGATAGCATAGATTGTAGGGCTGCCTTTGAGTCACTGAAAATTGACCATTGTCGAGGTGGTTCCCGATTGACGAAACAAAGTGCAGCGCGAAGAGCAGCTAGTTCCGCAGATGTAGATGTCGTTGGGTGGTCAGTCCTAAAGCTGATGATAATACCTCTTGCTGGGACGACCACAGCACGGGACGAACACTGGATGTTTGTGGAACCATCTGTATAAATATGTTCACTGTCCGCGTACCTCTCGTGCAGATGAAGCAGAGACAGTTGTTTCAGCACAGGCGACGACAAATCAGACTTTTTCCCGATTCCTGGTACACTGAGATGGACTGTGGGGCTGACAAGGCACCAAGGGGGTATCGAGGTTTTAGATGCAGCGGTGAAGCCCGAGGGAAGTTTGTCGTTGTACTTGGCGATAGCTTTAGAGAATGATGCTTGGTGCCTGTCTGAAGGTAGTGTTGCAAGGTAGTGATAGGGGGCACGTGCAAAATGTCTGATATGCGTTCTCAGCGCTTCCACCGTGATGTGAGTTTCCATTGGATGGTCCCGAGCAATCGCAATAGTTGCCTCAGTTGACGTGCATCTGGGCAAACCAAGACAAACTCTGGGTGCTTGAGCTTGTGCTGCCTGCAGAACACGAATATTTGTCTTGCAGGTGTTGTTCAGTACAGGTAGACTGTATCTTAAAGAACCGAGGAAGAGAGCTCTGTAGAGTCTCAGCATTGCGTCTACTGACATCCCCCACGTCTTTCCTGTCAAGTATTTAAACAACTGGGAGGTTGCTGTCAGGCGCCGTTTCATGTAGGCCACGTGCGGGCTCCAATTGAGGTCTCGGTCGATAATTACGCCAAGAAATCTGTGGGTTCTGACGTAGGAAATGGTCCGCCCATTGATTGAGATGACATAAGGCGTCATTGGTTTGCGAGTAAATGCCACTAGGGCGCATTTTTCTGGCGATATGTTCAGACCTCGTTCACACAAGCAGCTCGCTGTCAAAGTAGCCGCTCTTTGAAGCCGTGCACGTATCTGAGGGCGTGTGACTGCCGAAGTCCAGACACAGATGTCATCTGCGTATATTGAAATTTTGGTGGTAGTTGGCAAGTGTTCAGCAAGCCCAATAAGAACGAGGTTGAATAAGAGCGAAGCACCGCCTTGAGGAACGCCCCTGCTGGTATAGCGTCGCGTAGTTGGGCCATCGTCAGTTAGCACATAGAATGATCTTGCAGAAAGGTAACTTGCAATCCACAAAAATACTCGACCACCTAGGCCAACCGTCACAAGAGCGTCGAGAATCGCCTCATGTAATACGTTATCGTATGCCCCTTTCACATCCAAGAATAAAGCTGCAGATAAACGTTTACGGGACCTTTCGTGCTGGACATATGAAACGAGATCAACTACATTGTCGATGGAAGAGCGGTCACGTCGGAAACCAGCCATGGAATCCGGATAAATCTTGTAGTATTCAAGGTACCATTCCAGGCGGCCAAGGATCATTCGTTCCATTATCTTTCCTACACAGCTGGCCAACGCAATTGGGCGGTAAGAGGTGAGCTCTAGCGGGGATTTGCCCTGCTTCAAGATTGGCACCAGGCGGCTCACTTTCCATTCGTCAGGAACATTTCCCTCCTGCCATGAGGTGTTGTAGAGATTCAATAGTGCTATCCGTGCGGATTCTCCGAGATAGCACAAGGCTCGGTATGATATACCATCTGGGCCCGGAGATGATGAGCGCCTGCAGAGAGCTAGTGCCGCCTCGAGCTCCTCCATTGAAAAAGGAAGGTCCATGCGGCAATCACGGGAATGGGGGACGTCATCTCGGGCTGGAGGGTCTGGACGTGTCGCTTGGTCTGCCATCCGCGCACAAAAGTCTTCTGCGACATCGATGTCTTGCCGCCCTTGGAAAAGCGCGAGCGCCTTGAATGGAAAACGCTGTTCCGGAAGGCAATGCAGACCTTGCACCGTTTTCCAAATGTGAGACAGCGGCTTGCGGGGGCCGAGCGTCTGGCAAAACGTTGCCCAACGTTCAGACGCTAATCTATCCATTCGACGCTGAATCTTCTGTTGTATCCTCCTGGCTGTCCTAAGGTCATGGATTGATTTAGTACGCCGATATCGACGTTCCGCCCGGCGACGAAGTGCGCGAAGTCGCTCTAATTCTATGTCGAAGTCGTTTCGCGTGTAAGAGGTCGTCAGCATGCGAGTGGCGTTTCGCATCGTATTTTTAATTGTTTGTTCTAACCCAGAGGGTAGGCCCTCGCTGCAGGCATCTTCCATATCAGATTTGAAGTTGGCCCATTGAATCGTCCGAATGGTATTCCGTGGGCCAGATCTAGACGACAAGCCTTTGATGTTCAGATAGGTGGGAATGTGATCACTCCCATGTGTCTCAATATCTGGAAACTACTTCACATATCTGGCGAGAGAGTTGGAGACGAAAGCAAGGTCGAGGCAGCTGCCGTATGTCACGCCTCGAAGAAAGGTGGGGCTACCATCGTTCAAGAGAGTAAGGCCATAGTTGTAGGCGCTGCTTGATAATCTTCGTCCTCTTGCATTTGTCTTTGTGGAAGGTGTGTTACTTGGGCACTAGGCACGAAAACACACACGACACAGGGAAGGAGATGGGACAGAGCGCCTGTCAACGGCGTCTGACACGCCGGCTGCAAAAAACAAAAGAAAGAAAATACGCTAAGAACGCACACTAAGTGTTGAAATTTAGCATAGTGAATAGATTCTGAAGCTCTCTTTGAAACCTTTCTGCCTATTGGTTGGAATGTCTAGAACTTATAGATATGGTATGATTCTCTGTATTTTCTTTCTCGTGCAGAACGGAAATTTGACTGTAAAATGTATAGTCTAAGTTCATCAAAGTTATGACCTGCTTGGTTGAAATGCTTGGCGACGGCTTTGGGAAGCTTTTTAGCTGTGTCCACGCGATGTCCGTTTAATCTGACGTTCATTGATTGTCCTGTTTCGCCGATATATTGTTCCTTACTGAAGGAACATTCAAGCACATAAATCCCATCCGAACTTGTACAAGTGAAGCTAGATTTGATTTCGTGTGTATAACTATTTGCGGTGCTTTTAATTTTAATGTCACTTTGAAGGTGCCTGCAGGTTTTGCACCTGGGGCGACAACATGATTTTATTACGGGGGAATGCTGTTGACTGACTTCTGCGTGCAGTGGCATGACTGTAATGTTCCTGTTTTGGCGATAGCTAATATTAGGTACATCCGGGAGGGCTTTTCTCAGGTGCTCATTACTTGATAATATTGGGTGGTATTTTCGTAGGATGTTGTTTACTTTTCCCAGTTTCTTCGCCAATTCCGACTGGCTCTCCAATCTTGACGCGGCATCTTAAGCTCTATCGAGAGCAACTTGAGTATAGCGCAGTATCGAAACTCGTAGCGCAACAAAAGATGAAGAAAGGCAAACACAACACGAACACTTTCGTTGCGCCGCCCATTTCTTCGTATGTCATCTATTGCTGCGCTCCAAGTTCCAGGACGTAAAAAGGCGATCGCAGAGAAAGCAGACATATATGTCCGAAAAAAGTAAGTGTGGAAGACCGAATAGGGCGGACAACAAGCTTATCAGGATTAGTTAGCATTAGCCATACTAAAATAAACTTATCAATAAATGTTAAATGATGTTAGCTTACAGAATTTTACAGCACTGGAATAACTCTAATGGTGCTGATTAAAACGAAGGCAACTCCGTAATTCAGAAATGTTAGGAGGTAGCGAGTACCATTGCGCAACGAATAAAA
The DNA here is from genome assembly GCF_050947875.1 of Dermacentor variabilis. Classification (NCBI taxonomy): domain Eukaryota; kingdom Metazoa; phylum Arthropoda; class Arachnida; order Ixodida; family Ixodidae; genus Dermacentor; species Dermacentor variabilis. The sequence continues at coordinate 182,693,522 of NC_134569.1, forward strand.
TCGGACCTTTAGCCTTTAGCCCGAAATAACCTTTAGCCCGAAGAAACGCTGCCGTATATTCGTTAACTTCGTCTTCGTGAACTGGCACATGTGAGGCGCTGAAAACTGTCCTCGAACAATTCGCAAAGAAAGCGAACTTTCCCAAACTACAGTTTTCCGTGCCTGCTGCTGCGGCCGCCGTCTCGACGAGTAGCTCGCGCAGAGGACAGCGTTCATGTAAATGTTCGGGCTTACATCTGTACTCTCATTCGTACTACCTCTACATACTTGTCGGCGAACGGCTGTGTTCTTTGCAGAATCACGCATTCAAGCAACAAGCTTTACCTAAACATCCTCGCTGCAACTCAGGTACGCCTTAAAACGCGCAAAGCGCAGTGTTGTATGCCTTGCTCCCAGTGGAGTCACGCGACTTTTCGGTGGGTTCAGCAAAGTCCGCCTATCCAGAAGGCAGAGTAATCCTCGGTCACGCAGGACACCTGATTCGCGTGGCGGGGGTCTCAAAGGCCTTACTGCTTTGCCGAACACGCACGTGAGTGCCGTGCTTCTTACGACGCACCAGAATGTAACAGTCTTATAGCGCTTAACAGCTGCGGCAAAGCTTTTCTTGCCGTAGACTCAAACATTTGCGTTGGATGTGCCTAATTTTCATTTTTCTGTGCGAGAGCTATCTTCTAAGACAGCAGTAGCAAGCACAATGGGAATGTCCGGGAGTGTTCGGTTAGAAAGCTCTGCTTTAAAAAAAGATCAGACGAAAAAGTTGACTAGAGGACGCAATTAATACTGACTCCCCACACGCACCAAACAAAATCGCGAGTTGCTGGAACTTCGATTCACATATATTTTACCCGTCTCAAAAGTGTTTTATAGGAACTCTTCAATCCAGCGGCAGCCAAGTGGCTATGGCTTTACGCTATCGAGCTCGGGGTCGCGGGTTCAACTCCCAGCCGCGGAGGGCCACATTCTGAGTGGGGGAGAAATGCCGGAATGTTCGTGCACTTAGACTTAAGTATATGTTAAAGGACCTCACGTAGCCAAAATTAATGCGGAGGCCTATGTTACGGCATGCCTCATAATCGGATGATGGGTTCGGAACCTAAAGCCCCACAATGAATATTCTGCTTCCGGCATAAACCCACGTATGCATTGAATTATGGAGGTGAGTAATAGTTCGCATAACGGGTATAAGCAGAATCGTTTATTGACGGAAATATGATGTGTTCTCACGAACAGCTCATGCATGTCCAGGCAGATCAGGATATGCGAATGAAGCATCCGTTTACTAACTTACGACATACTGAAGTTGGCGAAACTGACCCTTATTTTTGTTTTCGTGCATCAATTAAGCTCCATAAATTGCTCTCTTGTCACGTTCAGATCAGTACTAGCTGCACTAGCGACAGTACTCTATGTGTCTGTGCTATAGCTACGAAGGAAAAAGCGGTACGAATCAGTCAAGTTTGTATGAGGTTGTTTTGATTTTTGCATCACAAGAATTCCTATCCAGAACGACAAATATAATTGCACTCGCTCAAATTACCCAGGGCGGAGCTCCAGCACTTAAGTGTGATGTACGTCGCCAGCCGGTCACACCACGTTAGCATCTCAGTGTCAGAGTTAAACACAAGACAATAGTCACCGAATTACAGGGCCACACTTCCCGCCATTTGTCACAGACATGCCCGCTCATGCTGAGTTTAATTCGTGAAGCTGAAGCCAGACTGTGCGTTCCCGCGAATACGAGGGTGTTCACTTCCTAGGTCAGTTGTTTACTTACGCTTGCTTTAAGGACGCGCTGGTGTTTGTGAAAGCAGAAGCGAAATACGAGGCACAATTTCCGCAATATCTGCAGTACAAAAGCAAAAAAAATATATATCGTAACTATCATTTTCCCAAAACATTACCACAAGATAGCACTGACGCATCACAAGAGGTAATCAAGAAATCGCTAGTTTATTATATTTATTAGGATCGACAGTTGGGCTTCTTGGTACTGCATCGTTGGCGAATTAAAGCACTTTGATGAAGAGACGCAAAAAGGACAGAGAGCTCGTATATGCGTCTTTCTTTTGTGTGTCTGGTCGCCCAAGCATTCTACTCGTAGTTTCGAAACGCCGTTGGTAATCTGGGCTGGTATTCACAAAACGCTCATAAGAGGAAGCTTTAGCTCTGGTGCTTCTATCTAAATACATGTAAATGGAGAACTCGTTTTTCTCAGCGACCATTGAACTAAATTTGACGAGGTTTGTTGCAGCTAAAAGAAAATTTTGAAATCTAGTGAGTGTTTGTTTCAATATTTTTCATTTAGATCGTCAATTACGAAAAATTGGCAAAAATTTTAAATTTTAAGAAAAACGAAACTATCTCAAGTTTACAAATGAGTTAGCAAGGAAAAATGATACCACAGTTATGCGAATTACATCTGATAATAAATCTGAAGCGGACAAAATGGATATGTTAAACATGAATCTAAAGAAATACAGTAATATGGAACTACAGCTTTAACAGAACACTTGTACACAACGTAACAAATTCACGTAAGACATAAATAGACACATCGAATTTGTCCACTTTGAATGATCTAATGGATGCTGTATGCAGAACCGCGGTATTTATCCTTCATGCAGAGCTATTAGTTTGCACACTTACGCGTGATTAACTCAAGGGGATCAATGTGTCCTGTAAATGTCGACCACACTTGTTTTCATTCATTAACATAAACTTTAACAAATGCACCCTTTGGGGTGCATATTTCCCACACAACGATAATCATCATCTGTCTTGCTTGCGTTTCCTTTCTTGAAAACGCTGCGCTCGCCACTTTCCTGTCGAGAATGATCTGTCATGCTGATAACGCGCACGCCGTACGTGACTTGGAAGTATCGGGCTCGCAGCGATAAAGAAAGGAAATGGGCGCAAACAGATGACGATTATTCACACTAAAACAAACAGCCTTTGGGTCGTATCTTGCCACACAATAATAAACATCATCTCGCTTGTCCGCAATTCCTTTCTTTAACGCTGTGAGCCCCGTACTTCCAAGTAACAAACGGCATGCACCTTATCAGCTCGACATAGAGTTAGTTACCGACAGGAAAGTAGTCGGTGCGCCGTTTCCAAGAATGCAAAAGCAAGTAAGGCAGATGACGATTACAATCTTCACTCTTAAAACGGTTGCACCATTTGGGGTGTAAATTTGTCCCACAACAATAATCGTCATCTGCCTTGCTCGCATTTCCTTTCCTGAAAACTCGGCGCGCGCTACTTTCCTGTCGAGAATGCCGCGTTAGAGAAAGGAAACGCGGGCAAGACGAATGACAATTGTTGTTGTGGCACAAGATAAACCCCAAAGGGTGTACATTTTTCTAAGAGTGTTAGAAACATTTACACCCTTTGGGGCGTATCTCGCCCCACAACAATAATCGTCATCCGTGCTGCCCGCGTTTCCTTTCTTTAACGCTGTGAGCCCGGTACTTTCCAGTCACGAACGGCATGCGCCTTATCAGTGTGACGCAGCATTCTCGACAGGAAAGTAGCGAGGGCCGAGTTTTCAGGAAAGGAAAGGCAAGCAAAGCAGATGACGATTATTGTTGTGGGACAAATATACACCCCAAAGGGTGCAACCGTTTTAGGAGTGTTTTCGACAAAGGTAAACCGTTCGGGGTGTATATCTGCCACACAACTATAATCGTCATCTGCCTTGGTTGCGTTTTCTTTGTTGAAAAAGCCGCGCACGCTACTTTCCTGTCGAGAATGCTGTGTCATGCTGATAACGGGCACGCCGTTCGTTAGTCGGAAGTACCGGGCTCGCAGCGTTAAAGAAAGGAAACGTGGACAAGACAGATGACGTTTATCGTTGTGTGGCCCGATACAACCCAAAGGGTGTAATTTTGTTTTAGAGTGTATCGTTGTGTGGCAGATATACACCCTATAGGGTATACATTAGTATAAGAGTGCATATCTGCCCCACAACAATAATCGTCACCTGCCTTGCTTGCGTTTCCTTTCTTGAAAACGCCGCGCCCGCTACTATCAGGTCAGTAATGCTGTCATGCTGATAACGCGCACGCCGTTCGTTACTGGGAAGTACCGGGCTCGCAGCGTTAAAGAAAGGAAATGCGGACAAGACAGATGACGTTTATTGTTGTGTGGCAAGATACGACCCAAAAGATAGAATTTTGTTTGAGAGTGTTGTTGTGTGGCAAGATACGACCAAAAGGGTGTAATATTGAGAGTGCAGTCGCTTGCAGACGATAAAATTACTGTGTACTTAATATCTGAATTCTCACCAGCTGTATCATCCTTGGGGTGAACTTGTACTTCGTGACAATTGGCAAAGAGCACTTCTCGATAAATGCCGATGCCAACACAGTAGCTTTGGCATTATTAATAATTCCTGCGCAGGGCGAGAGGAGCCATTAGAGCAGGTAGACTCTTACACAATGTACATCCCCCTTTGGGGTGCGTATTTGCCGCACAACAATAATCATCTGCCTTGCTTCCGTTTCCTTTCTTAAAAACGCTGCGCTCACTACTTTCTTACCGAGAATGCTCTGTCATGCTGATAACGCGCATGCCGTTCTTCTCTTGCAACAGTGATAAAGACAGGAAATGCGGAAAGATAGATGGCGGTTATTGTTGTGCGGCAGGATACGACACAAAGGGTGCAATTTTAACAGGCAAAAGCAATCCTGAGCAGAGCTTGTTCTCGACGTGCCCTGAAGTTTGCATTTAACTCAAAGTGAAAGGAGTTCGCACGCTCCACTTTTCATTATTTCATAACATTCTTTGACATTGTACACCTGCTGTTTGCTCTCAGTAAAAGAAAAATGCAAAGCTCCACCTTCGGCGTCTGAAAAAAATCACGTTAATAAAAAGTGTTGATGCATGCCAATGCGAGTAGCAGATACATCAAAGACAGTGAAGCTGTATAACAAAGTTTTCCGAGCTAATCAAACAAACCTGAGTCACAGTGCCCCTCCGTGGAGAGTTCTCACACAGTTACTAAGTACTAGGGGTCTGGGCGGAATTCCCTACGCCGCGACTTTCGTACGGAATTTCTTAGCCAAAAATCTGCAGATCTCACGCACTTTAGGAATCAATGTCAGCGAAGCTTTGTAAGCAGTCTCCTTTGGTTGACGATAATTAACGGTGATGTTGGCAGCAAATGTGCAATTTCTCCAGCGTTTAGTTCAATAGCAGGGTGGTCAGTTGATGTTAAACGTCACCATGCACGCAGCACGGTTGTCAGACTGCGTAGTCCCCAGAACTCACAGGGAGAGGTATATTCTTGAGGCATTGTTGTGGGTCATTGTTCATAATGTCTGGGTGAGTGTTGAACATTATCATTGCTTCACATGGCACATCGCATCGTGGCAGCAATGGTCTGCACCACGTTCCGCTGTGCAGCCAAGACGCTCCTGTTCTGCGCTACAATTCTTTCGTGCATGGATGTCCTCATTGCTGAGTGCACGCTTTGGAGCCATTCTGTTTGCACGTGTGTACGGGTTCCTTCTGCATACGTCGTGTTGGATACGGAGCCTTTTCCTGGCATCACTCAAGTCCCTCGACCACATCCAAAAGCCGTCGCATTCCAATTACGGTGCGCCGGGGCGCGTCTTCACGTTACTGGACCCCTCAGACATGTTGGCGACCCCCACCTCATGCACCGCACGTCGAGCTACTGTCTCCCCCCCCCCCCCCGGTTGACTTTTCCCGAAGATGCAACGGGAGGTTGGCACGGTTCTAGGTAGTTGATCTCGGTCCCTAGCAAAGCTGTTTTGCGGCTCTGGAGGGTCGTTCGAGAACAACCCGTCTCATCCAGCTGAGAGCTTCCAGGTGAGGAGGCGACGCCGGAGGTAAGCAAACCCTCGGACAATGGAGCCCTTGAAGCGTCCCCATTGGCCGAATGTGACGGCCCTGGCACGTGCGTCTACCATTGCAAGAAAATGGTGACACCTGAGCTGGCTCGACAACTGGCCGAAAATGACGTGACCTCGAGAGAACAAAGGGGTTAAAAGCGAGAGGCAGGTAGAAGAGTCTTTTCGTTCTTCTTGCCACGGGCCGCAGCGTCCGATTTGCTGCCAGCCATCGATGAGTTGATGATTGTTCATTACTTTGTGCTATTACTTTAAATAATGTAAATAAACCGTCAGTTCTCAAATCCTCCTCAATGTCGGCCAACTCCTGCACTCAACGGCAAGATCTAATAACTGGTGGCAGCGGTAAGGATGAACCTTCGCCCAAACAAGTCCTGAGGAACAGGGAACAGCGACGAAAAAAGAGCATTCGACACAGGGAGTCCTGAGGAACCGGGAACAGTGGACCGAGGAACCTGATGGCGTGGTGCTGCATCCGTGAGTGAGCGTGTGGTTCGTTTTTTTCCTTTTGATTCGCCACAGTTCAAATTTTGCGTGTTTACCTTGATGGTTCTAGGAATCGGGAATTCGTTGCATATTTTCTGTTTGCACGAATTATTTAAGGAAAACACTTCTAACCACCAGTCGGGGCAGCTGCCATGGATCTTAGAAGGTTGACGAGGTCAGACTTTTTATTGTTCGAAGAGTTGGGAGTTGAGCCGAACGAAAAGTTGGAAAAGCCAGCTATCCAAAAGGCAATTCAAGATATTGGCAATGATGATGAAAGCATTAAGAATACTTGAGAAGTGATACAAGAAACACGGGAGCGTGAGCGTCAAGAATGTGAGAGTGAGCGTAGCAATGATGATGAAAGCATTAAGATTGCTTGGGAAGAGATACAAGAAACACGGGAGCGTAAGCGTCAAGAATGTGACAGTGAGCATAAGCGAGAACGGGAAAAGCACAAAAAAGAGATCACAGAGCTACAGGTGTACCTTCAGAAATCACACCCAGAGGCGGTAAATGAAGGGGAAAACCGTAGCAGATCAAGCGAGGTCGAGCCATGTCAGATGGACCAGTGGATGATACCGCACTAGGTTGGAGAGGACATTGCCTTATTCTTGGTTCATTTCGTAAGAACTTGTGAAGGGTGTAATTTCGCTCAGCACGGGCACCTGGTCACAACGGTTGGTGACTGTTGGCAGCGAACATCGTGGAAGATTAACGGCGAATGACGCGGAAAACTACGACAAAGTAAAGGCAGCGCTGTTGAGGAGGTACCGAATTTCCTGGGAAGCATTTAGGCAGTGATTCAGAGAAGCGAGCAAAAAGATCGACCAGGGCTACTCAGAGTTTGCGTATGGTTTAAAAACAAACCTTGTTGAGTGGTTCAAGGGTGCCGAAGTGTACCAAAGTAGAGACAAAATTATAGAGTGTATTTGTCTCGAACAATTCTACCGCAGGATTCCACAGCCAGTGAGGTTTTGGGTGCAGGATAGAGATGCCGTAAACATGGTAGATAAGGCGGATCGGCTAGATGATGAGTAGGTCATGCGACGAAAACTCACTACCGACGACGAGCGTTCAAATGGAAGGGATAATTCGAGAAGGTATATCCACCACAAAAAACAGACACAGGTAAAACCTACCGAGATGGCGGAGTCGATTAAAAAACTCAGGAATGGAACAACGAAAAAGGAGCTACAAGCCCGCCGGAGGAGGGGACAAAGAAGGTTGATAGGCGAGAGTTCGAGCAGAGGCGACCGGTCCGATGTTATCAGTGGCAGGGCCTCGATCACTTTACATCAGATCTAAAAAGAAAGCCGGTAGTGCTTTTCCACGTGGGTGGAAGCGACGAAAGCTTGGAGCTACTCCGTCCATACCTCAAGGAGCTACGGATTAGCGGAAAAAACCTGTAAGGTATTAAGAGACAGCGGAACAACCATGGACCTAGCTCACTCTTCTTTTGTAAACGAAGAGGACTATACAGGGAAAGTAAACTGGATCAAGTCAGTGCTAGAGCAACACAGAGTGTGTCTGCCAATAGCACGAGTGACAATTTCCGGTCCTTTCGGAAAACTAGAGACAGAGGCAGACGTTTCCAAGGCGATACCAATGGACTACCCGTATCTCTTTTCAAACCATTCGCAGCGTTTGTTACGAGAGCGCGGTCAGGAGTTCGGAGAAGGAAGCTCGCGAGCACGCCATATGACCGCTCAGCTGACCAAGGACCCCAGCACAGCAGTGGCAGAACGCGAGGAAGCGCATTCCCTAGTAGAACCTCGGACAACGGAAGAAGAAGAAAACAGTGTGACAGTAGAGGTGCCAATTAAAATGATCCCCGTAGAAAACTCACGTAGCGAAGAAAGGTCGTCAGTGGAAGTAACAGAAAGGGAGAGAAGCTCTGTACTTTCACCTGCCTCTGGGGGCTTTGACAGGCCACGTGGACAAGGAGTCGCACAGCGCGGAGCAACAGAGGGACCAGACTCTGACACGTTTACAATACAATGCGGAGGAGGACATAGCTAGGCGCAACGTTGCCAGCCACAAAAAGGGAGGACTGCTGTAGACACTACCGAGATCGTAGGGGCCGTATCCTCGACCGGTTAATCGTTCCGGAGAGGTATCGGGCGGATCTCCTGACTTTGTGTCATGGAAATGGCTGGTCAGGCCATCTAGGAATCAACAAAACGAAGGAGAGGCTTTTGTTAGAATATTGCTGGCCAGGATACATTAAAGATGTGCAAAATTATGTAAGGTATAGTGACGCGTGTCAGCGAGTTTGGAAGCCGGTAGATAAACGCATGGCACTTTCAAAGTTGGTTCCCTTAATCACGGAGCCATTTTGTCTGCTGGTGATTGACACAGTCGGGCCTTTGCCACCCAGCCGATCAGGGTGCAAGCACCTTTTGACCATGCTCTGTCCCGCGACAAAGTTGCCTGAAGCGATTCCTTTGAAGGTACTGAGCTCCACCGAGACAGTCGACGCTCTGTTGTCCGCGTTACCGCGAATCGATTTTCCTGCGGAGACTCAGGCTGACTAGGGGACGGTATCTACATGTGCTTTAGCCTCGACGTTCCTAGAAAGGTGTGGTGGGCGGCTGAGACAAAGCTCCTTGTACCATCCACAATCAAACAGCGTTGAGAAGATGCACTCGGTGTTTAAGAGAGTGTTGCGTGCATTGTGCCATGAAAACAAAGCATACAGGGAGGATTCTTTAGCCGTAACCCTGTTCGCGTTGAGAACAGTCCCACATAAGGCAACGGGATTCACTCCTTCCGAGCTGGTGTATTGCGGACGATCCGTTCCCCCTCAGGATGTTAAGAGAAATGAGGGAAGGAACAGGTGTAAGCCAGACGATGGTCAGTTACGTTTTAATATTGCTGGATCGCTCAAATGTCTCGCGAGAACTGGTTGAAAAAAACCTAAAAGAGGGCCAGGAAACCGCAAAGGCGTAACATGACAGAAATGCGCGTAAGCGAACATTTAAGGGAGGCGACACGGTCATGATCCTAAGGCCTTCACGAAAAAACAAACTTGGGGTTAGTGAGACGGATCTGTAAAGGTTACCCAGAAAATATCGCAGACTAACTACACCCTAGAAGTTCCCGGGAAAAGGAATAAAGCAATCATTTACCACTGCAATTTAATGAAACCTTATTGTGTAAGGGAAGAGGTGGTGAACATGGTGGTAAACACGCCTGAAGAAGTAGCGGTCGAACTTCCAGTTTTAGCGACAGTGACAGATGCGGAACGCTCCACAGAGGAAAACCTCAATCTGTCTGCAAACCGACTCGTTCTCGAGGCCGATCAAGTAAGCGACCTCCCGAAACTCTTTGAAAAATTTCCCCAATGTTTCAGTAGCTGGCCAGGGGAGAACGACGCTCATTACTCATGAGATGAAGTTGACATCAGACGAGCCCGTCCCATCCAAACCGTACCTGGTCTCACCTCGTCAGCAACAAATAATGGAAGTAGAGATCAAACGAATGCCTGAGTTGGGAATCATTGAGCATGCAAACAGTGATTACACTTCCCCGATGATACTCGTAGAGGCGAGGGAGAAAGAGCCGCGTCCATGTGTATACTATATTTATTTATTTATTTATTTATTTATTTTGCATACTTTCAAGGCCAAGTAAACACTACAGAAAGGAGTGGTAAAATATACAACAATTGCAGTACAAGGGAATAATAGAAAATGAAACTATAAGGCACTTTGAATGGTGATCTTGAAGTTAATGGAGTCACAAATTGAGACTGTGGAGGTGGGAAGGCAGTTCCATTCAATGGCTGTTCTTGCACTCGGTGCAAGAACAGCCATTGGAAATTGAATCCGATTACAAGGGACCAACTTTACCCAATACCTAAATTACAAGAACGAGTTGAAAGAGTGGGCGGAGCCCAGTACATTTCATCAATCGACTTAGTTAGGGGGTACTGGCAGGTGCGCATGTCAGAAAGCTCAAGTTGCTACGCAGCATTCACTTCCCCACTTGGCACATTCCGACCGCTGATGTTAAGTTTGGGGCTTAAGAACGCGCCATTTATCTTTTCCAAGCTGATGGATGAGAGACCTACAGGATTACGCGATCCCCTTCCTAGATGATGTGGCTATCTTTCCTAAAAGCTGGAACGATCACATGGAGCACTTAAAGGGAAGCTGAAACGGTTTTCAATTTCCATGAATTGCTGGAATTTGGAAGAACAGACCTAATAATTTACGGTTCCGAAATTTTTTCTTCGTTTTGTAATATAAGAGGCGCAAATCGCTTTCTAAATCACCCCCGCGGAAACACCCCCATCGCTTCCCGGAGCGCCGGGTGAGGTGGTTGCCAGTGGAGAGAACCGGCGAGAGTGACGTCATTCGCGGGTACCGAGCTGCCGGACCGGCGTGCTGACATGTGCTGGCATGCCTCTGTCCATCCTGCGCTTTACTGAACGACGCTACGAGAGATCTGCCGCCGCCGCCGCCGCTCACGTTTGTTTTCTTTTGCGATTTTCGTAAACTGTTCTTTCCTTCTGTGCTGCGTGAGTGACTACAGCCAAGGGCGCCCAACATGCCCTCGTTCTGTGCAGCATTCGGCTGCGCGAATACAGGCTTGCGAGACGATGTGGTGTTTCACAGGTTCCCGAAGGACAAGTAGCTTGCAGCGCAGTGGGTCCGTGCGGTGAGGAGAGATAAGTTCGTGCCGACGAAATCAACTGTGCTGTGCTCGGACCATTTCCGTGATAGCCGGATAGCCTTACGACAAATGCGGAAGCGCGTTGTTGCTAGCGTTGCCATACTCCGTTTCATACATCAGGTGCAACGCTGTGGATGCTTGAGATACTTCTTGCAGTGGCTGCGTTCGCCCTTAGAAAAAGTTCGGTGTTTCTTGACCCGATTTTTTAGAAAATTTTCCATATATAAGTTGAGTTCTGAATGAAAAAAAAGAATTTACCCACAGAAACAATCCGTGTACTTATACGGCTGCTAACACGTTCTTTTAAATCAATTTTCTTTTCGGCATTCTTTAATTGCAGCCCGTCGCGGCAGCTTCACGTGCATGCTCGCGCGAGCAAACGCCACTGGCACGCTGCGAAGCATAGACGGAAACGCGCGCAGTAAGAAATTTTGGTGACCAGACTTCGTGCGTAGCTTCCACAGCGTTGCACCTGAGGTACGAAATGGAGTATAGGCTGAAATGGAGTATAGGTGACGTCCGACGTACGGTTGCAGTTATCGTGCTTACCACAAGTCGGTGCTAAAACTGCCTAATATCTTTATGTCAACACTAGCATGGAGCACGCATACCGATTCTTGATCGAGCCACAATCGCAAAGTCGTCGAACCATAGTATAAATATTGCACAATACCTCTGGCCATCTCTGAATGTGTATGATAAGCAACTTCGATGACTGTACCTCGCAGCACTGCATGTGCGCGCTTTGAAACGCAGCACTTATGTTCGCGATCGTGTATCAACACTAAAAAAACCACGGGACTTTAGACAAGCAGCGGCAAGGTGCTTGACATCGCGAAATTGCAGCCGTGTTTACAATCTAATGAGGAGTTAGTGCTTCGGCATTCTTCCAGCAGCAAGTTCCCAGTAACACTTTAGCGCATTTTTTTCTCCCATCATTGGAACGTGCAGCTACATGAAAAAAAAAACATACGTACCAGTTAAGATTTCCAACGCGCGAGAAGGTGCAAAACATCGCTCTCGCCGTTGGCACACTCAAAATCGTCGTTGCCGCCGTTGCCGCCATCGTTCTCCGTATAAGCTGTCGGTTCGAACATGTACGGCGAAAATACAAGCTGTCCGAGACAGCGAGAACGTTCCATAATGCTTACAACTCAGCTATGAAGCCAGAAAAGAACAGCGTGCTACGCTCTGAAACGGCGGCGCCGACCGGCGACTGCCGCGAATGACGTCACAGGGGCCCCGACCAATCACGGGCAACAGCGGCGTTCGCGCGATGCCCTGAGGCGCTGGTGCGCGTTTTCTTGAAAAAACAGCCGCTTGCGCTTGTTTCCGCCGTTTTTGAACCAGATATTCGTGTTCAGGGAACTCAAAACTGTAGAATGCCGCAGAGAACTCATTTTTTTCGAAAAGTGTTTCAGCTTCCCTTTAAGGAAGGTACTGGCACGTCAACGAGACCGGAGTATCACGGTAAAGGTTGAAAAGTGCAACTTAGGTTGTTCGCAAGTTACCTACCGAGGGCATGCCGCAGCACAAGGGACCTGGTTCTCTCCGAACTAAAGATAGAGCCTATCAATAACTTTCCTGAAGCGCGAACTCAGACGGATGGATGTCAGAGCCTTTCTGGGGTTCGTGGGATATTATCAGTTGTACATCCTAAATCTCTCATAGGTAGCAAGCCCCCTGAAAGACATCCTCTGAAAGGGAGAGCCCGAAAAAGTTCGATGGAATGAGGCCAAAGAAAGCGCATTTCAGCACCTAAAAGAGGTCTTGAGCTCAGGACCAGTGCTTCAGACCGCCGATTATTCAAAGGAATTTATCGTGCAGTGCGACGGTAGTGACAGTGTGTTCGGAGTCGTCCTCAGCCAGGTGGGCGAAGACGCGGAGGAGCATCCGGTATTGTATGCTAGCCGAAAATTACCGTACAGAGAGGAGGCGTACACCACTTCCGAAAAAGAATGCGCCTGCTTAGTTTGGGTGACCCGCCGTGGTTGCTCAGTGGCTATGGTGTTGGGCTGCTGAGCACGAGGTCGCGGGATCAAATCCCGGCCACGGCGGCCGCATTTCGATGGGGGCGAAATGCGAAAACACCCGTGTGCTTAGATTTAGGTGCACGTTAAAGAACCCCAGGTGGTCAAAATTTCCGGAGTCCTCCACTACGGCGTGCCTCATAATCAGAAAGTGGTTTTGGCACGTAAAACCCCAAATATTATTATTATTATTATTATTATTATTAGTTTGGGTGGTCCAGAAATTATCTTGTTAACTATACGGAGCGAAATTCACTTTCGTGACCGACCACTGTCCTCTCACCTGGCTCAAACACATGTCCCCTAAGAACGAACGCTTGCTAAGATGGAGTCTAATTCTCCAGGAATATTGCTTCACCGTCCGTTACAAAAGGGGCAAGTTAAAAGGGAAAACGGATTGCTTGAGCCCGTTGTTTCGGTAAACAGACTTACCTTCCTTTCTTTGACTAACGACGTAGGAAGTGTTATTATGGACTGGAAGTCATACTTGTAGTTTCAAAACTTTGCTTGTGTATAGTTATAAAAGTTGTTTCCATTAATTGTTTAACTTTCTTCCGTTTCTTTTGCAACGACAATATCACTCTAGCCTTGTAGGCACTCGGGTAGATATGGAAAGATGTTTAGAAAGGTGCCTGTAACTGCTTTATCAAAATTGAGAAAAGGAAAAATAAAACCTGGGGTTGATTTTGACACATTAATAGCCTAGCGAGTCAGGGGTGAAGAGCCTGCGCTTGCACGTGGTGCAGCTCTATGTTGCATTGCTTGTATTACGTACGTTCTGCAGGGCCCGGGATCCAGAAATTCGCCACACGAGGCTCGTCACCAGTGCACTACATGTTCCATCAGCGTTCCTCATGACTAGCGAATTGAGTTCACCGGCCATTCCGAACTTCCGGGAGAGGAGGAGCTGTTGGATACGGACCCTTTTCCTGGCATCACTCAAGTTCCCCGACCACATCCAACCGCCGTCGCATTCCAATTATGGTGCACCGGGGTGCATCTACCACGTTACTGGACTCTTCAGGCCGGTAGGCGACCCCCACCTCATGCGCCGCACGTCGAGCTATTGTCTCCCCCCTGCTTGACTCTTCCCGAAAGTGCAACGGGAGGCTGGCACGGTTCCAGGTAGTTGATCTTGGTTTTGAGCCTGCCCTTTCTGAAGTCTTGGAGATCTTTAAGAAAGAGCTCGAGCCTCTAGAACTTACGCATGAGGCTCCCTTTGATGATTCCTTGCGCTTTCTAGATCTCAGGCTGTGCCTTGCTAACAAACATGTGTGCTGGTGCTTCGAACCGAGTAGTAAAAGCCACTTTACCCTTTAACTTCGCACACTCAGACCTCGTTAAACGCGCTATTATAAAGTTATGTCTCGTTAACAGCCTCAATAAATCTTACCCACACGAGATGCAACATAGTCTTACTGCACACGTTGATCGCCTTTCTTGGGCTGGCTACCCTTTGGCCTTAATTTCAGCCATAGCGGAACAGCTTCTGAGGCGCAATAAACGTGATGAGGCCGCTCAGTCAAGGAACCAGCTGGCTGAAAGACGCAGGTTTGGAGTGCTACCGTATCTGCATGATGTCTCCCACAGGCTAAAGAAAATTGGGCAGCGTGAAGGAATCACTGTCGTCTTCTCAGCCCCGAAAAAGTAGGGTAAGGCTCTGTAAGCGTGTAAACGTGCCTAAATCCCATCAGAGTTGTTGCTCTCTCGGGCACAGATAACGTTTTGTGACGTGCACAACGAATGCAGTCTACCAAATTCCCCTGTCTTGCGGCAGTAAATATGTTGGACAGACATGTAGGTGCTTAAACGATCGTCTAAGAGAGCACTGTAACAACGTCCACAGCACTGTACAAGGCCACTTGGGCATCCATTGCCGGGACTCCGGCTGCGTGCCCCTCTTTGAAGATACTGAAGTTTTAGCGAGACACAGTTCAGAGCTCACCCGGGAAATTGTGGAAGCTGATTTCACCAGAAAACTTGGCAGTATGTGCGTTTGTGCTCCCTCTATCGCGCAGACCGCTAGTAAAGTCACGTATCTAAAGAGATAGAAGTCGTAATGTTTTTTTTTTTTTTCAGGTGACCATCCTCTTAGTACAGTGACTTGCTGTTAGAACACCTCTTGTGACTGCCTTTCATTTTCTGCGCATGCCCTCTCTTGTGTATATACACCCGATGTGGCAACGTAATAAAATATTGTTGGAAGTCAGCGCTCTGTATGTCGTCTCTCGCAGTCCTTGTCTGTCGCGCTGTACGTTATTTTTGGTCATGAATTACCAACTAGCCCAAGCAACCACCCTAGTTCCCGAGCAAAGCTGTTTTGCGGCTCTGGAAGGTCGTTCGAGAACAACCCGTCCCCTCCAGCTCAGCGCTTCCAGGCGAGGAGGCTACGCCAGAGGCAAGTAAAACCACGGACAATGAAGCCCTGGGAGCATTGCCATTGGAGGAAAATGCTGACACCTGAGCTGGCTCGACGATTGGCTGAAAATGACGCGACCCCGAGAGACCGAAGGGTTTAAAATTGAGAGACATGCAGAAGAGTTTTTTAGTTGTTGGCACGGACCGCAGCGCCCGACTTGCTGCCGGCCGTCGATGACTTTATGACTGCTCATTACTTTGTGTTATTACTGTAAATAATGTAAATAAACCTTCAGTTCTCAAAATCCTCCTCAACGTCGGCCAGCTCCCGCATTCAACGGCAAGATCTAATAGTGGCCAGAACGGTGGCGGGACGCGCCGGGGGAGCGTTCGCTTCAGACGTGGTGTGCGTCGGATCCGCCGATTTTCGGCCGGAACCACAAATAACTTAGCCGTATCCCACCAAATTTGTTCTGATCTGGTCAAGCAAGTCACCTGGCGCATGTGGACGTGAATTTCACCTAGGTCGGCCGATTTTTTGAAATTTTAGAGCAGTTTTCACTTTACGACGTGGGCGACGCCGTTCAGCCTAACGGCGACGCCAGCGCCCTGCGGCATGGCGACTGCTCCCCGTTGCAACATGGCCATCTCTACATTGACCCAGCGTTGCTATGACCCGGACGCGATGGCCTGAACGACGGTTCCGATGACCGAGGAGCCAAATTCTGCAATTCCTTCGAATATTCGAAGCCAAGCTTTCGTCAACGCGGCCACTCACTGCCTGCTAGAGAAAGCCAAGATGGTGGTGCCCGCCGCCGCTCCGGCCTCCGGCATTCCGGCCAGCCGGACGCAGCCTCCCGCCTCACGCGCGGCGGGAAGCAAGGGCAAGGTCCTCACGAAATGGAAGCCTCGCCCGCTCCTAAGACCCAACCCGGACGACTACGTGATCGCTGTAAAGCGACGTGAGCATATTTCCTCGCGCGAAGCCTTCTCCGAGAATCGCTACGGGACCGCTTTCACGGCTTACCTCGGGTCCGAGCTGTGAAAGACCGCCTCGATTGTCCCTTCGAAATAACAAAAACTGATTGTGATCCACACCCCGGGCCTCGCGACGGCGGACCGAGTCATCGGGCATTCTGCTGTCAACACCGAACGCGGAGCGGTCCCGCTCCGCGGATACCTACGGCAAAATGGCGGAAACGTTTGCCGCGGCGTCATCGTGGTGTGCAACTCAGACACGACGGAGACACTTCAGCAAAAGGTGCGTTGGAGAGCAGGCACCGCTGTTGAGATGAGAAAATTCGGCACATCGAACAAAGTACGTGTTACCTTCGCCGGAAAAGACAAAGCGCGTTTCAATCACTATGACGACATGGTAGTGCCCGTCCAACCCTACTACCGTACGATCCCGGCCTGCGCCAAGTACAGTGCCGTCGGCCATAGGATGGACGCATGCCCAAACCTGAGACAGAACACTTGCGGCCTGTGCGGGCAACAGATTCCACTCGTGGAGGGGATGCGGGCCCCTAACGAATGCGTGCCCTAGTGTTCAGTGTGCGGTGGTGGAGACGCCACAAACTCTCGCGAGTGTACTGAAAATTCCGCAACTGCAAGATGGCTGCTCAAAAGAGCGCGAAGACTAACATGGCGGGCAAGAAAGAACGCTGTCATCTTGAGCTTCCCTGTGAGTCACCGCAACGGGACGTCAGCAAGGCCTAAAACCCCTCAATTTTCAAAAGTAGTGCCATTCTTAGATCTTTCCGCCACCCCGCTCTCCCCGACATATACACCTTCATGCCTCCTGTCGCCACAGCCTCCTCTGCTCCCCCATTAGCCAATCTGTGTCACGTGGAAGCAGGCGCAGCGCTTTTGTATACTTTTTCTTTCCAGCTTGCCCCTACCGCCATCGTTGGCCCTGCGCGACGAAAGTGCGTGCAAGTGTACTGATCGAGTGCGTTACGGACTAGAACTTACTTGTGATGCCGTGTTGCTACGCCTTCGGTTGCCGCAACCGACACAGCGATTGCAAAAGGCTTTTTTCTTTACCATCCGGCGAGCGCAACACACAAAGAAGTGTGGAGACGTAGGGCCGGGGGGGCTGACTTCGAGGAAGTGGCAAAAAATGCATGGCTTTGTTAAGTGCCACGGTTCCTCACAACCTCTTCTTTTGAGCCTAGTTCACGCCTGCCGCTTCGAAAAAGTGTATGTGTTCATGCTGTGCATGCCTTTACTTTCGAATGTGCTATCTTTGTTTCATGTAATTTCGTCTTGCGGCGAAAGTGTACGCATGATCAGCTGGCCTGTTACATAAAAGCGACTTTATTTGTGCTATGTTTTGAGCTCGACCAGAAGTTAGCACAATCTGAACGCTTTTGCAAGGCTCACTATGGCTTACGGATGCAATTGTTTAGCTTCGAATGTACGCCCACATGTATTTATTTGGTGTGCGGTTATTAATGTTTTTAACGTCCTCAAGCGGCTAAAACTATGAGAGAAGTCGTAGTGGATGGCTCCAGATAACTTTATTTAGGTCGCCTGGGAATGTTTAACCTGCACTTTGATAGCAGTTTTACGTGGGCCACTAAATTCCTCGTTGGCGTTTGGTAATTCTCGCGGGGGCGTGGTAGCGCTGCGCCAGAAGTTGGCGCATCTGCGTTATTGTATTTCGTCATTAGATTTTATGTACTAGTTGTAACAATGTGTCATAATTCCGTATTATTGACGGCGCTTCCAAGCCACCACAGCGGCAACGGGAACACTTGTAATGTCACGTGCTCTCCAGAGGCGTCTGTTAGCCGTTACATGTGCCCTCCTGGAGCAGTACTTGTAAAAAAATGTGTAGTCGCGATTACCAAAGCAGTCCGCAATGAAAAAAGCGCTCCGCGATTACTGCAACATACCGCGCTCGTGCGAGGAGAATTACGGAACGTCAACGAGGAATCTCTCCACAGGCGTCTTGCATTTCGCCTCTGTCCAGGCTGCTGCCGGACGCGTCCTCAATATTGGAGGCATGAGCAGCGGCTAGTCGCACGTTTTGTGTGCAGGATTATAATGGCTGAGGAAGGCCGGAAAGGACCGCAGGCCCACTCATAAGGATTAACATTCTTACTGCTTAACGTTAACTTGTTTGTGCGTCCGATTAAGTAAACGGGTATCGCATGCTTCATATGCGCTGTATGTGAGCCTACGAAACCACGTGCACACTGTCACGCTGTCAAAACCGGAAAAGCTGGTAATTACGCGCGTGTTTGAGCCCACCGCGTGCATGCGTTGTGTTTCACCAACACGAACTCCCAACACGTGCGCGTGCCTTACGCCTTAAATAATGATCCTTTTCTCTATTTTTTCCGAAATTCGAACACGCAAACCTTAAGGCCAGGCACCGACGGACGAAGCAAGATCTCGATTGAAAAAACTACTCCGCTGTGCTCGAACGAACTTTTCCGCGGATTTCCTAGGGTAGCGTATTAGCCGTCGTCTGCTGCCGCAGGGCCAGCACGGGCGGTGCCACCGTCGAGGCCGCGGCGAGCGGAGGAGGAGGGAGGTGGTTGGCGCTACTTTTGGAGATTGAGGGGTTTTAGCATGGATGGATGGATGGAAGGTAGGAGCGTCCCCTTTGAAACAGGGTTATGGCAGTTGCCACCATGCTCTGCTCTTTATTTTTGTTTAACGGTGTCGTAAGTTAATAAAATCTGCCATTTCTTTTAAATACGTCTTCCTATACTTTCAACCTTATTCGCCTCTCTCATTTTGAGCCACCAATCTTCCGATCTCTTTTTGCTAATTTCCACCGCATATTTATTTACATGACTATTGTTATCCCGCAGGAAGCGTGACTGTGCCCGCATCGTCATCGTGATGGATACCATTGTATTTTAGTATGAGGTGTTCTATTGTTTCTACAGATTTACCACACACAGTACATGTGTCTTCTTGGTTAAATTTCTTTTTATAGCTGCGCGTTCTAATACATCCTGACCTAGCTTCAAAGAGTAGGGCACTGCCTCTTGAGTTTATCAGAAAACGCTTCTTTCGGGATCTGCTTTTTCCAGTATCGATATAGTTCAATACTATGCTTGTTTTCCATTGAATTTATCTAATTTTTACCTTCCGCGTTTTTACCCTGTCGTTTAATGCTCTGTCTTTCTCCGTCCTCGTGTCTTGCATACTTACTGGTTAGCTTCCTAGTTCTTTCCCGCCATAATGATTCAATGCTCTTTCTGCATAGGCATTTAATACCTTAGCTGCCCACCTGTTATCGTACACTTTCGTCAGGCGTTTTTATTTTAGGATTTTACTCTGAGCTACCCGTGCTTCGAACGATGCCCAGCCGATATCCCCCTGTTCTGCCTGGTTTGTTGTTTTCCCGTGGGCACCTAGAGCTAGTCTTCCAACAGCTCTCTGATTTACTTCTAGTCTCGACTGAACTTCTGCCCTTTATTACAGGACCGCATTCCCGAAAGTAAGCCCCGGCAATATTATTCCTTTCGAAATACCTCTCAGTACTTCATACCTGTTGTACCTCCACACTGCTCCATGTTTCATTATCCCGGCATCTCTCCACCCCTTTGCTATGAGGGCCTGTTCGTGCTTTTCCATGTGAATCTGCCTTTTGTTTATCCATACCCCGAGATATTTCTATTCGGTCACTCGGGGTATTTCATGGCATTGTATTTTAAGTTCCTGATCAGTTGTATCATTGAAAAACATCCCACCGGACTTAGCTGCGCTAAAACTAAAACCTCGACTGCTTCCTTCGTGTCCAAAATAATTAACCAGTGTTTGCAAATCTTCCTGGCTATCTGCTAACAGTACAATATCGTCCGCATACATTAAACCCGGTAGTCTTTGCTCAAAACCTTTCCGTCAAATCTGTACGATAGATTATACCCTGGATTGATTCCTTGAAGCCTTCTTTCCATACTTATCATATAAAGCACGAACAGCAGCGTCGATAGAGGACGACCTTGCCTTAATCCTTTGTCTACCTCGACAGTTATCGTACTCCTAATTCTTTCCCATCTTATTTCAACATTACTTTCGTGATATATTTCCTGTAGGGAATCAATTACCTCATGACCGATACCTTCATATTTCAATATGTTCCACAGGAGTTCCCTGTTCACGTTCTCGTATGCACCGCTTATGTCCAGGAAGCCTAATACAGAGGTCTATTTTCACCCTATGCTATTTCTATGCACTGGGTAAGCACGAACAGGCTATCATCTAAGCGTTTACCCCCTCTGAACACGTTATGAAGTTATCAGAGTATTATATTACTTTCTACGCCTGACTGTATATTTAATTTGACCGCCTGCATCGCCAGCCTATATATAACTGATGTTATCGTAATTGGTTGGAAGGATTTCATCTTCGTCTTATCGCCTTTCCCTTTATAAATCAAATTCATTTTACACTGTTTCCAGCAGTGCGGAATTCACCTATTTGTTATGACTGCCTCCAATACTTTTATCTGCGTTCCCTTGTTTCTTGGCCAAGTTCATTAATTAACTTGATTGGAATTTCGTCTATCCCTGCGGTCGTGTATTTTCGGAACATTTGCTTCCGCATCTTTCCAGCTAAGATTGGTCAGTTCTAAGCTGTTTTCTATTGTGCTCTCCTCTGTTGCTCCCTCATTTGGGGCAATTACCCTATCGTCTTTCCTAAATGACTCAGCTATAACTGAACCAATGTAGTTCGCATCTTCCTGTAAACATTATCACTCGGCATCGTGAATCTGTCCCTGCTTTCTGTGATTCGCTTTACCTAGCCAGCTTATATGTTTCCAGAATTTTCTTGACCACCCTTTAGTTGCATCGCGAACTTCATCCAGCCAGCGATAAGAGGACTGCTTTATTTTAGCGTGAACGAGGACCTGCACTTGTTGTTTCTTTTGTCGATTAGATTCCCATTTTTAGCCTATTTCTTCTTCAGATAGCTGCGCCCTCTTTGCTTCTCTGTTCCCATGATGCCAACCGTCGTTGTTCGATGGCCTCCCTAATTTTCTTATTCCACCAACCTCGTGGCTTCCTCTTTCCTCTCCAGCAGTTTACTCCTTTTACTTCTTTTTCTTTCTACTAATGAGTAGTTCTAACTGATTATAATCCCACTTTTCCATGGGATGTTACTCTATTGCTTCCTGTATGCCGGCCGCTATTAGCGCTTTTTGTTCGTCATTTAATTTTGCGTACTCTTTTTTACTTCCCTGCATTTCTCTTTTGAGCAGGCCTCCCAACTATAGACTAATACACTTATGATCACTTCCGAGGCTGCACTTCCCCTCTTCGTCTATTTCCATTATTGCGAACATGCTATACATCCCCTGCGACATTAAGCAGTAGTCAAGGGTCGTTTGCCTGTTACGGGATTTCCAGGTGATTTGTCCCTCACACTTAGTTTCTCTATTTACTATAGCTAGGTTGTGTCGCTCACAGCAGTCTAGCATCAACTTGCCGTTAGAATCTATGTATCCATCCAGATCCTCGATGTGGCCATTCCCGTCACCCAGCAGTATAATATCGGCACCTTCTCCCAGCTGCCGACACAAGACAGTAGCGAGAGCAGCGTTTTTAAGGAAGGAAAGGCGAAAGACAGATGATTATTGTTGTGGGGCTGTTTTTGGAGTGTAGGTAATTAGCACCATCCATCAGGCAGGCGGGAAAGCAAATCCGCTTGTTTCCCCCCCCCCTCTCCTACTCGCAACTCCGCTCCCCTCGCCCTCCCTTGTAGCTCCCTCACCTTCGACTGTCCCCTCTATCTCGCGCGCGCGGAGGAGACAGTCGCAGATGCTGGTGAAAAATGATGGTGGCATTTCTGGCGTACCATTAAGAAAAGGAAAAGAAAGAGAGAAAAGGCAGCGCTGCTGGTGAGCCTCTATTTCCAAATCTGTCGAAATCGGTTTTAATGCGATGGTGTTAACGGCCACGTGTCGCAAAAAAATAAAAAATTGCGACGTCGGCATCGGACGTCGCTTGGCGAAATAATCATTTCGAACCACAACTACGCAGGTCCTTCGCGTGGCACAGCGGCATTATTTATTTATTTATTTATTTATTTGAGTACCCTAAGGGCCCATTAGGGCATTACATAGGGGGGGACGAAAAAGTTCAAGCATGAGTGAAATCTGTACAATGTAAAATATATGAAGGCATTAGGAACCATAAAAAACATCTAGCAGAAGCAAACAAAAAAAAGAAAGAAAGAAAGAAAAGGGTAACGAAATTTATACAATGTTTAGTAGTGTGAAACACGCATAAGAACCTAGAATGTGATGCAAACAATCAGTACCCATTGGAACACGATGGGTACTCAAATCAAATAAACGTTTAGGTAAACAGCCGACACAGATACATAGCAGATGAAACGGAGTGAATTTTACACAATGCCAAGCACTTTAAAACGCTGTTTAAGTAAATATTCAAGAAAATGTGGGTTCTGACAGGTTGACACACTCTAAACAGGTTAGTAGTGCTGCATGAAATGATGATGATTCCGTAAGCGAGACAATGTTTGCAGGTAGCGAGTTCCATTCGGCAATAGATAAAACGAGAGGCGAATTTTGATAAGCATTAGTCCTGGCAAATATAGGTTTTACTTTATGAACATGGTCTGTGCGGGTAGAGATGTGGGGAGCGGGAAGAATATGGGCTCGAGCGAATGCAGTGTTGCTGTGGTAAAGGCTATGGAAGAAGGTCAACCGTGATAATTTCCTGCGCATGCCAAGTGAAGGGAGATTAAGTAATTTCTTTAAGGCGGACACACTTTGATATCGCGAGTATGAAGTTAAGATGAACCGCGCAGCTTTATTTTGAACTGATTCGAGTAGGTTCGTGAGATTAGACTGATGGGGGTGCCAAATTATTGACGCATATTCTAAAGAAGGCCTGATAAGAGTACTGTATGCTCGAAGTCTGGTATCTGTGTTAGCAAGGTGTAAGTGACGTTTCAGGTAACCAAGTTTTTTGCATGCTTTTGTGGTGATGTGTTCAATGTGAGCATTCCAGCTTAAATTGGAGGTAAACAGGACACCCAAGTACTTGATTGAAGATACTGAGTCAACAGTAATACCGCGTATTGCATATTGGTCAGAGGTAGGTTGAGGTATCGAAGCAAATTTTACGTGTTTAGTTTTGGCTATGTTAATTTCCATCTGCCATGTGTCACACCAGCCAGTTAGTTTTGTTAAATGAGTAGTTGCGCCTGAGCTAGTTCAGCAATCTCACACTAAAATACATCAGAAAAATCGTAAAGTACGTCCGAAACACAACCTACAGACACGGTAGGGCGGGAGTTTAATTTGAATATACCAGAAAAACATAATCCCGTTACGCGGAAACTCAAATACAAACCGCTTTTCCGAGCGGTGCGGCCCGCTCGGTTCCTTCCGACAACACCGTTGCGCCTGCCTCCACGCATGCGCAAGAAAGCTGCGCTTGCAGGGAAGCGTGACGAGCAGTCAGGCACCTTTGACATCTATCGCGTTCCGCTCTTAGAGGCGAAGCTAAAGTGATCTCCAAACTTTTGCACTCCTTTGCGCTTGCCTGTGTCGAACGCTGCTGTAGCCCGGTCGAGCACTGCCTCGTCTCCGTTACTAAGACCGATCACAGAAATAGGCTGGCAACACGAACATTAGAAATGATCTTGCACGTGTGAAAGCTGCAAAAAATTCGAGCCAGATGACCGCTTGCTAGCCGGATTTAACATTGCCGTGATGTACGATCAACGAATATAATGGAAGCCCAGAAAAGGGAAACTGCAGCTGCCACCGTGGTTCGAAAATACGTGGTGAGAGCGCATAGAAATATGTATACGCCTAGGCTACCCTGGGTGCACGATGCTGAACATTATTTTGCGTACGCGACAGCTCAAATAAAGAGTTTGTAGTTAATATTGTTGTATATAACTGAAAATAATAATCGAGCCCCATCCATGATATATCAATGAACATATCAAATCAAAAGCCAACCGCATTCTAGGTTACCTTCGTAGAAACTTCTTTACACTACCATCCTCTGCTAAACTTTTTTTATACACTACATACGTTCGGCCAAAGCTTGAATATACGTCAGCGCTGTGGGACCCCCACCACCGTGTACATTAACCCAAAACATCGAGGCAATACAAAACCGCGCTGCCCGTTTTATCCTATCTAAATGCCACAGAACATCCAGCGTAACCTCCATAAAAGCTTCATTACAACTTCCTTCACTTGCCGCTCGGAGGAATTATTGTCGCCTATGTCTTTTTCATAAGATTTACTATCATAACCTATATTTGTTTTCATTGTTCATACATGCCGCACCTTCCATACTAGCGCGCCTCGACCACCGTCAGAAGGTTCACGTTCCGAAAAGTGACAGTCACCCATTCATTGTCCTTTTTGGCCAAGACTGCAAGAGACTGGAGCCAGCTCCCTGGGTTTATAACAGGCATCGGCGGCCCCATACGTTTTCGAAACACCTTAGCACTTGATTAGCCGGTTTTAACGCGATAGCGTTAAGGAGCTCGTGTCGCAGAAAAGCCGGTGTCGTCGGCGTCGGTGTCGGCGTCGGCGTCCGCGGCGTTGGCCGTGAGCGATAAATCACGGCAGCCACTTCATAAATAAAAAGCAACTTCCAAGATGGGCTGGGTGGGAATCGAACCAGGGTCTCCGGAGTGTGAGACGGAGACGTTACCACTGAGCCACGAGTTCGATGCTTCAAAGCGGTACAAAAGCGCCTCTAGTGAACGCGGTGTTACCTTAGAAACGAGCTGTTTCTATGGCTCAGGCGTGCGTCGCTTGCTGAGGCGCACATTTCGTTGTCGCGCCGAACGCTGCGTTGCTCGACGCTCACCGCGTCCGATGCGGAGCGCGTAGTCGCTGCGCCGTAGCCCAATACCCCTTGGCGGGTCGACGGGAACGCTGTCGCGTTCCACTCTTGAAGGCGAAGCTTAAGCGTCCTCCAATTTTTTAACCATTGTGTAACGGTATTCTCATTTCATTTCGTTTATTGTACCTTCAAGGCCCGAAGGCGTTACAGAAGGGAGTGGAACTAAATACAGAGCATGTGCTCATAACAGGGTATAATAATAACAAGAAAAAAAATTAGAAAGTGCGGATTAACAAAAGTATTCTTCAATAGTAGTTCTAAAAGCAGATGTATCGGTTATGTTAACAATTGAGGCCGGCAGATAATGCCATTCATTGGTAGCTTTAGGAATAAATGAATAAAGAAATAGGTTCGTGCGACAGTGTGGAACGCTCAATTTATGCCGATGGTCAGTACGAGATGATATATGTGCAGGTTCGGACAAAAGGTCACTTTTTAATACCAGATTGTAATAATACATTTTGTGCAGCAGGGATAAGCGTACCAACTTCCTACGGGATGAGAGGAGAGGGAGGTTTAGAATAGCCTTCATATATGTTACGCTTGATGTCCGAGAATACTTAGTAAGAATGAAACGCGTGCTACGATTCTGTATAGATTCTATTGCATTTGCAAAGTAAA
Organism: Dermacentor variabilis; assembly: GCF_050947875.1. Taxonomy (NCBI): domain Eukaryota; kingdom Metazoa; phylum Arthropoda; class Arachnida; order Ixodida; family Ixodidae; genus Dermacentor; species Dermacentor variabilis. The sequence continues at coordinate 182,719,442 of NC_134569.1, forward strand.
CCAAGCCAGGGTCCCATACAGAAGAGGCATATTCAAGCTTAGGACGTATTAGTGTTTTGTATAGAAGTAACATTAAGTTAGCGGGTGCCATAGAGAAGTTGCGATGGAGGTAACCAAGCGTACGGTTAGCATTATTAGTGATGTGGTTTATGTGGGTTTGACAGGAAAAATTAAATGTTATGTGGACGCCTAAGTATTTATAGGAACTGACTTCTTCGAGTACAGAGTTCTTCAAGTGATAGTTCGACAGGTTAGAGGAAGCAGCCTTGCGGGAAATCCTCATTAGTTTGCACTTTTGGCTGTCAAGTCGCATTTTGCAAGTGTCGCGCCAGTTAGTTACCTTGTCTAGATCAGATTGTAGTTTTAGAGTGTCCGAATTTGATGATATTACTCTGTAAATGACAAAATCGTCTGCAAATAACCTTATCGAGGACGCTACACAGTTAGGCAAATCATTAATATAAATGAGAAAAAGCAAGGGTCCGAGAACGGAACCTTGTGGCACCCCGGAACTTACAGGACGACGTGAAGAGTCAAAATTGTTAGCTGAGACAAATTGTGTTCTATTGGATAAAAAGTGTTCAATCCATGAAATAATGTTACGGTCAATGTTAAGTGTATTTAATTTTAGACAAAGTAATTGGTGGGAGACGAGATCAAATGATTTAGAAAAGTCTAAGAAGATGGTGTCAATGTGAAATCCATTATCCAACGCGGTACAGATGTCATGTGTAAATGAAATAAGTTGAGTATCACAGGAAAACGATTTACGGAACCCATGCTGACGAGATGAAAAAAAGGAATTTGTTTATAAGAAGTTGATGAGATTAGAGTATATTATATGCTCTAGAATTTTGCATGGCACACTTGTTAGAGAAATTGGCCTTAATTTAAAGGTGAATGCATGTCGCCAGACTTAAATAATGCAACCACCTTGCCGACTTTAATGTCCTTTGGTAATGAGCACGACAGAATAGATTGCGAAAAAATGTTGCATAAAATTATGGATGAGTACACTTCGGTATTTATCAAAAATTTAGAGTTAATATCGTCTATTCCTGACGATGACGAAATCTTTAACTTACGAATCAAGTTCACGACACCATCGTAATCAATTAACAAGGGCTCCATCTGAGGAAAATTCATCTTAACAACTTCAGGTAGAGAGGCACAGGGCAACACGTTATTCAAAAATGACTTAGAAAACACTTCATTGAGTACAGAACAACATTCTTCTTGTGAAACAACAGCACCATCTACATCAGTTAACGATATTGTGTTACCTTCGGAACCCCTGACAGTTTTCCAAAATTTTTTAGTATTTTCAGTCAGCAGAGATGGAAGTGTATTGTAAAAGAAAACGCATTTAGCTTCTTTTACTGCGTTTTTAAACAGTGAGGCAACCTGCTGATACGCACGCCAGCTATCAATTGTGTTCGGTTCTTTAGTTTGGCGAAACAGCCGCTTCTTCCTGTTCAAGATACGTTTTAGGGATGCATTAAATCACGCTGCTCGATGGTTACACCGGACAACTCGGAGCGGTATGTATTTTTGTACTAATTCATTAACATTATTTTTAAAGAGCGACCAGTTCTGTTCAACGCTCCGCGTGTAAAAGCCCAGCATATATTCTTCTACAAAAGCTTCAAGTTGTGTGTTCATTGATGCGTAATCGGCTTTACTGTAGTCTCGAATGTATATTTGTTTGCTATTGGGACGGTTGACGTTTTCCTTAAGCTGGAAATGAATAAAACAATGATCGCTAAGCCCTGGTAAAATACTTGAAGAATTGACAAGATCCGGAGCGGTAGTCAAAACTAAGTCAAGGTTGTTAGCACTGGTTGCTGTAGTTCGAGTTGGTTGAGTAATCAGCTGAGTAAGATGGCAATCAAAACACAAATCGAGAAATTCCTTGCTATCACTGGATGAGTCATATTTCTCTTTATTTTATTTCTGCGATTTCTATTAGATATTTATTGTTTATGTTTTAATTATGTGCTGATGCGCTTATGTATTGCTGCTGTATTGATAACCCTTGTTATTTTCTCAATTGTTCCTTGCCTATTGTCAGGCTGATATATTCATTTACGATTGCCGCTCCTCTCTGTAATGTACTTTAACTTACCCTAAGAGTAAAATAAACAAATAAATAAATAAATAAATAAATAAATACACCGTGCTAGGCTTATTGATATTAAGTTTATTGATGGTTAAATATGTGCTGGCTATGGGGCCTGCAGCGGGGAATTGTGCGCTCACGACGGGAGGCCTGCGGAGTGGAGGTAGTTGTTTTCTTGGCGCGCTCGATTTCTTTTCGCCTTCTGCAGCGATTCGGTGGAACTTAAGATATTCCGGGGCCAACCTGAAAGTGTTTTTAGTGCAAGCATCGTGTAGCTGTTGTTGATGTCAATGGTCGACTGCCGAGGCATTACGGACATTTTGTTACGACGGGTGACGCACAAAGAAAAAAAGGATTGTCGCAGGCGAATGCGAAAAGGCGTACGCAAATAACACTGCAAATAAATATGGCCATAGCTGGCTACAATATTCTTGCTATTTATCGTGTTTGTGTTTTTACATTTGGGTGACGATTTACCTAGCTTTTTGGCTACGCCGCCTCGTCCGACCTGGCATCACTGGCACAGCAGCGATCAGTTGTCGCCGTAGTGCTAGTGGTCAAGTGCGCGGCGAGTGAGCGCTTCTGTGTTTGTCCAAGGCGCAAACGCTCGCTTTCGTGAACCCGAACAGCCTGCAGCAGGTCAGCCTAGCTAGCGTGCGATGCACCCTGTTCTAGGTGCTCCGGTGGGCGATAGGACACGTTCTATTCCCGCGCCAGCCACACTACACTCTAAAGAAATGTTTGCCCCCTTTGGGGTGTATATCTGCCACACAACGGTAATCGTCATCTGCCTTGATCCGTTTCCTTTGTGGAAAAGGCCGCGCCCGCTACTTTCCTGTCGGTAATGCTATGTCATGCTGATAACGCGCATGCCATTCGTTACTGGAAAAGACCGGGCTCGCAGCGTTAAAGAAAGGAAACGCATCAAGGCAGATGACGATTATCGTTGTGTGGCAGATATACACCCCAAAGGGTGCAAACTTTTTTTAGAGTGTAGACTGGAGAGCGCGCAATTTTCACCGATATAACGTAACCGCACCGCGCGTGCATCCGGGTTATACCGCAGTTTTAGCTTGGCCACCTCAATGCAATCTTTCTTCGACCGGAGGCAGAACGCACCGAGGCCCTGCTGTTGAACGTAGACAACCAGACAAAGGAAACCGGCTGGACTCGTAGTAGAATACTTCTCATTAAAAGAACATCGCGGGGGCGCAAGGACGCTGTCACAGCGCACGAAGCAGCCAAGAATGTATACTAACTCTTTGGTTAGCAGACGTGCGGGAGCTAATTAGAAGCAAGGAACCCAGACAGCGCGGGCGCTCGTTCTCCACATTCTTCACTGTTCGGCGTTCGGTGGCGGCGTTTTTATTTTTTTTCAGTTTCGCTATGAAAGACAATTATTTATGTGATCTCTCTGTGACGCATTCACGTGTATTTCAAGCGTAAGATTTTGCACAGAGGCTGCTGCATGCCTAAATTATCTGAAACAGGTCTTACGCGGTGGACAATTTCGTTGCAGTTACACTTTAAGAGGAAGCTGTAGCTCGGCGGCTCCTATCTAAATAGATGGGAAAGGAGCAGTCGCTTTTTTTGGCAACCACTGCACCAAATTTGGCGACGTTTGTTGCATTTAAAAGGAAAAGATAAAGTCTAGTGGCTGTTGGTAGCGAATTATCGATTTAGGCCGTCAATATTTTAATGAAAATTGTTAAAGATAGCAATGTTTCTGAAAATGAAACAGAAAGTTTGCAGCTCTGTAACTGAGCCAAGAAAAAGATATAACAATTATGTAAATTGCATCTAATAGTACACCTAAAGTGGACAAAGTAATGCATTACACATACCTCTTAAATTTATCGTTATTATGTGAGTCGGACTGTTGCGAAACCAATATAGACAAAACAACAAATTCACGTAAGGCTTCAACTGACACATCAAATTTGTCCGCTCTAATGCTCTAATGAATGCAGTTTACAGAACTGCGATATGTGTTCTCGATGCAGAGCTACAGATCTGTAAAATTCGTGCTACGATTTTTTTTTAAGCTTAGCAATTTCTGAATATTCCCTTGAGTAACTCAAGCCCTAAATCAAAATAGCGCTTCCAACAGTCACTAGAACTTAACAGATTTTTTTTAAAAATGGCTCAGTGGTCATCTAAGAAAAGCGTTTCTACGTTCTGCATGTGTTTGAATAGGCTATGTCGGTGCTGGGCTCGAGCTAAAGCTCTTTCTTAAGCGTCTTGCATGTGCTTTCTCACATTTCTGCGAGAGAAAGGAGTGTTTGGCACATGATGACACATTCGGTGCAAAAAGAGACGCTCAGGCGGAGCAATCGCTAGCCACGTCTGCCAGGCTAATCCTGCCTTTCACAACATCACCACCACTACCGCAAACATATTACAAATCGACTTAATGCCTTTATTTGGATACTAGTTAGGGTCAGAAAAATAATTAGAGCTTCATAATGAATAGTTCGTATGGCCTCCAAGGCAAGGCCACCGCCGATAGGTTCATCGGCATGCTATGTGATAGAGCGGCACACGGTTGCAGGTGCGGCTCAAATGCCGCACATGGCCTCGATTCCCGTTCCTTCGGCTGCCGGTACCGCCTATCCGGTGCGGTTCAACGATGTCGTCGAGCGTCAACCAACGGCAGTATGCGCGCCCACTTCGCGTAGGATTCCGGTCGATGGCATGGGGAGCGATAAAAGCAGCCCTGAAGGAGAACTGCAGAAAGAAGCCGTGGCCACCGACACTCCCAAATTACGACAGAAAACTTCACTATACGTAACATCCGCACGTGCAAATTTCGCTGCCTCTCATACTTTGGCACCGTATCAGCGTTCATCGCTTCTTCATGGCTTTTCTTCAGCTGCTAAAACATGATGGTGCCACCCACCAAGTGAAGAGTTCGTTTCGCAGGTTCAGGCGACCCCATTCCGACAGCGGCAAAATGCGCAAAGGTGCGCACACTTCAACTTTGGGGCCCGGTAATAAATCTTAGGTTGGTTGCATCACGGCCTGGAGCCCGTAGTTGCGGTGTCTGTCATAGCCCAAGTGGCACATCACAGGAGTAAAAGCTAACCAGTAAACATCACTACGATGCTCAGCGCTAACGTTTCCACAAACATACAAGCTTCATGAAATGACACGTTCAAGTGCAGGTCAGAATATTGAGCTGCACATTCGTGAAGCACATAACCGCTCAACTTTCTAGCTGGTTCCGGATGAAATCGTTTCAAGTCTTCAACCGTCCAACACTGATGCGCTTTGTTCAGGGCCACGCTGCACTTATATATAACATGAGAAGAAGGCAGGGGTGGTGGTATGGAAGCGGCGACAGAAGACGTTCTATAAACATGTGAATGCGGCCTCGCAGTACGAAGCAAATAGCGGTGTAAGAGCAACGGTGCCTTAAAATTTCGGACGAATTTTGGATGCTGTAAAACGTCATCAGCGTACTCTCATGTCCACCACAGGACGGAGGCTTCTTTCAGCAATCTCTAATTACCCCTGACTTGCGCTAGCTGGTTCCAAGTGGTGGGTCCAAATTTCCCAATTTCATCACTCCCACTCATTTTCGCCGTCCTCGACAACGCTTCCTTCCCGTAGTACCCATTCTATATTCCTAATGGACCATCAATTTACGCTGCCTTACGAATTACATGGCCAGCCTGTCTTTTGACTTTATGTCAAGATTTTTTTGTCGCACTGCTTGCTTGCGGGATCCTCAACTTGTTCTCAAACTTGCTTATTAACCTCCTACTTTCTGCCATATATATATATATATATATATTTATTTATTTATTTATTTATTTATTTATTTATTTATTTATTTTCAATACTGCCACTCTCGGTTGAGAGCATAGCAGGTGGGCATTACAAAGAGAATCATGTTTGAAAATAAAATAACAAATAGAATCGACAAGGAAATACCGAAGCACATCCGCCAGGGTAGCGTTTAAGCAATAAATGTGGGTTAAGCAGTTTTTCAAGTAAAAACATCAGTATTACAGTAAAGTTTCGCAGCGCACAATCAAGTACATTGTGAAAAAAATTTAAGATTAAAAATGTTATTCGATGAAAAGAGAAGAAAGCGAGCTTCCGTACAGAGCATTTAATGCAAAGATCATTCACAAATTCAAATTAACATTTCGAAAACTGGCATGCTGCGCACACGAAATTAAGCACAACCACGAGGATGGTTTACAACCAGTTTGCCAAGCAAAGAGAATTAACGCCATATTGATCATGCGCAATGTGCAAACACCACAAAATAAGATCGCAAGAAATCGAAGAACAACCAGGCACAGGATTGCAATCTGTTACAAAAATGGGAATGGAATAAAGAAGCAAGCAAGTGATAGTAGAAGAACAAAATTACACGTTTCAACGGTCATCACCAGCAAATGTTAGGAAGGTTAAATACATCGTAGAAGTGCAGGAATCTAAGAAAAGGTAACTAGCGTTCAAATGAGAGAGGTTGCGCGGCAATGGCGATTGTGCTAGAGGTTAGATGTATGTTCTAAATTTGCAGTGAAAGCGGACACTGTTTACGGGTCCGTGAACTAGGGATTTAAGCGATTCCATTCGCGTATCGTAAGTGGAAAAAACGATTGCCCAAACGAGTCATAGTTGAAAGAATATTCAGTAAATGGTGTATTTATGCTTATGACGAGTCGGGCGCGACTGTGAAAATGCGATATATTTAGATACATGTATCTTATAGATGTCATGCAGCAGTTGGTAGAAAAACTTGAGACGTGCCTGTTTTGCCCTTGTGGATAGAGTCCTAATGCCAGAAGAAGCTAGAAGGTTAGTGGGAGAGTGCGTGCGTTTATACTTGTTATACACAAATCTTATGGTTTTGCGCTTTACTGACTGCAATTTTATTATACTAGTTAGGGAATGAGGGAACCAAACTGTGTTAGCATATTCTAACACTGGTCTAATGAAAGTAGTGTATGCTGGTAGCTTTGCGGACGTGGGTGTCATTCTTAAACATCTTTTTACATAGAACAGCTTGCGCAGTGCGGCAGCAGTAATGTTGTCAACGTGTGTGTCCCATCTGAGGTCAGACATCAACGTAACGCCTAAATACTTGTGTTGTTCCCCATTGGCCAGTGGTTTACCATTAATAGTGTAAGTGAATTGGGACGGGTTCTGTTTACGTTTTACTGCAATGGTTACGGATTTGTTTACATTAATGGACATTTGCCCTTTAGCGCACCAGTCTACTAACTTATCAATGAATCCATTGAGTTAAAGGTGTTTTCTGATGCTGTGATTTTTTTATGAATAATGCAGTCGTCTGCGCAGAGCTTGATACTACAGTAAATGTTATCTGTAATATCATTTATAAAGATTTATAATAATAACACGGACTGTGAGTAATTTGTTAAGAAATATTTTATCCATGAAAGAACGGATCCCTCTCCGCTTACACTCCTTAGTTTTGAGATTAATTTACTGTGACATATTCAATCAGAGGCCTTCGATAAATCAAGTAAAATCATGTCCATTTGGCCGCGATTATTGATGTTAAGTGCGAGGTCATGAACTACCTCGGTTAGCTGGGTAATAGTGTACAAAGCAATACGAAATCAATGCTGATTAGGGGACAAGAAATTTAGTATCTCAAGAAAAACAGTTATGTGTTTTAAGATGATGTGTTCGAATAACTTACACGAAGTGCTAGTAAGAGATATCGGACGGTAGTTTGATACTGAAGACTTATTTACAGATTTGTGAATGGGTATTATTTTTGCAGTTTTCCAGTCGTCTGGTAGTTGAGACAAAGTAAGTCATTTGCGGAAAATTAGCCCAAGCTACTTACTACACCATTCCGCACATTTTTAAGGAACTCGCTTCGAATATCGTCTGGGCCGCTGGATTTTTTAGGATCGAAGTTACGTAGTAGGTTAAGTATTCCTGCATCTGTGACTTCAAGGCAATCGATGCTTGATGGACCAAAGGATAAAATGGGAGGGCTGATACTGTTATCTGTGGTGAAAACTGAGCGGAGAAAAATTGTTGGAAGCATTAGCTTTTTCCTCTCTTTCCTCGGGAGCCATGTGCGACGACGCCGTGGAATTATTAGTCCGAAGGTGCATCCAAAACCTGTTAGGATTGCTTTTAATATAACTAGGAAGGGTGACGCTGAATTAGTATTGTTTGGCATTTCTTGCTTTCTGTCTGAACTCTGCTTTGGCGCAGTGTAGTTTCCGCCGATGGAAGGCTCATAGTTTGTGTTTTTCATCACCCTGCGCAGTCTTCTTATTCTTCGCTTTGCCTGAATCACTTCACGTGTTATCCAAGGATTGTTCACTGTTGATTTCCTCAGTTTCATTAGTATGAAGTTAGTAATACAGTGGATAACAGCAGATTTGAAACTGAGCCAAAGTTGATTAGAATCACTGGCTGCGTCGGAAGGTAGCGGTGCAAAAAATTCAAACTCATTTCCGAGATAGGTTAGCACACTGTTATCCTCTGCCCTTTTAAAATCGATCATAGTTTATCCACGCTGCTGATCTGCAAAGCCAAAGCCGAGCGGCAGCAAGCAGATAGGTATGCCATGGTCAAATATGCCCTCAACTACATCAGTTTCAACCTGGTCTATTGGAAAGTGCTGACTAATAAGTATCGAGTCAAGTATATCTTTAGTTGTATTATGTGTGCGCATTGGAGATGATACAACATGTCGAAGGTTAAAGTTCAACATTAGGTCTATCATTGCGGCCGCAGTAACCGATGTGTCGTTAAGTTTAGTCCAATCAATGCTTGGAATGTTAAAGTCTCCCACGAGAGCTGCGTACGTGATATTGCATCAAGTCTTGAATTGTGGTGATGCATTCGTAACCTGATGACGGGCTTCGGTAAATCCATCCCACAAATATGGGGGTGCCATCACAAAGAAGCTGGCAGAAAACGGCCGCGGCGTCTGTCACAATGGGAAGGCATACATATGAAAGGCATTTTTTAATGAGTAAAGCGATGCCACCACCACGGGAAGGTCGGTCTTTGCTAATAATGACATAAATGGGAGGAACAAGCTCATGATCAAATATTTCGGGAGAAAGCCATGTTTCCATAACACCTACTATCATGTTCCAGTAGGATACTTTCCGGAGCTGCTATTTTGTTCAGAACGCTTCTCGCGTTAACATTTAAAATGTTTAGGGCTTTAATTTTAGTTGTTGACGAGCTTGGCGAGTTTGCGGCTTTAGTGGTACCTCGTCCTTTTTTCTGACGAGGGACCTTGTCGTTCTTTTCATCGTCCCAAAAGAGTTTGTGTGTGTGTGCGTGTGTGTGTGTGTGTGTGTGTGTGTGTGTGTGTGTGTGTGTGTGTGTGTGTGTGTGTGTGTGTGTGTGTGTGTGTGTGTGTGTGTGTGTGTGTGTGTGTGTGTGTGTGTGTGTGTGTGTGTTAGTAGTGGTATAATGCAAGGGTTGGGGGGGGGCTTTTTCTTTGCAATGACAGCGGTAAGTTTTCAACCATGCCTTATTGATACCTGCCATATATGCGCTCTGATCGATTTGCCATCTGTAAATTTCTTTCTCATGATCAGTGTCCCCTGTGAGCAATTGGACAAGAAAAAGTACTCCCGTTCAGACACTAGAGGCTTACTGGCGGTCTTGAATTTTTAGAGTGCAGCTCTTTGGCGCCCGTTCCTGCGTTTCGCGTCGGCCTCGCCGTAATCAAAGGCATTATCCGCGCGCTGCTCTAATTCGCGCGCTCCTGCTGCCACCTCTCGTGCGCGGCGCGAGTCTTGCTCTGGCTTTGTCCTCCGAAGCCGGATCACGTGATCTCGCCTATCCTCTCGCCCCCTTCTTTTGTGCAGTGCCGTTGCGGTGACTCTCGCCGCTACCACCCATTCCGCCCTCGCCATCGCTTCTTCCGCGGTCGCGGCACTGCCGCGGTGCCGGTGGCGGGCGCTTCTTGCCGCCTCGCGCGCGATCCACGGCTCTTCGCTCCTCCGTCTCCGCGCCGCGTGGCTTTACGGCTCTCAGCCGTGTCTCTCCCTTCTCCGTTTTCGGGGCGCGTTCCTCAGTGGCATTTGTCGCCTCTGGCAGTGCTTGCGCCTGGCTGTCTTTCTCCCGCCTCCACTCTTGCCCTATACCTGCCCTTACCTGGCACAGTACCATTGCGACGCTTCGAAAGATAGTTATAGCTCTTCGTCCCCTTACTTCTACTTCGCACCCGAACCTTGTGCGGACACATTGAAGCCTGTCTGTTAGTGAATGAGTTTGTGTCCTGTACTTAATACCCTTGTTCTTCACCCGCTTCCTCATCCCAGATCAGAATAAACATTAAATATTAATTGCTAATCTCCTCCCTTCTCTCCACGGCAGTGACCAAATTCAACATGGCGCGATGGCGCGTCGCCGGAGCGCCGGCTCGATAGCGGTGGATCGCGGTGTGTGCTGCCCAATGCGAAACGCAGAACCGCCTCTGTTCGGCACTGCGCGTTCTTTATGTGGTTGCCTGCTGTTTAAATAAGGCAGCAGCTGCGCTCAAAGGTCGCATTACTAAGAAGCGTAATCGTCGGCCATATTTTATTCCTTTGACGCTATTGAACATTACCATTGTCTTCTCCATGTTAAACTTCAGCCTACTCTTACACTTTCTGGGTTAAGGTCCTCAATCAATAGTTGCAATGTGTCCCCAGCGTTAATGAACAGGACAAGGTCATCGGCAAACTGAAGCCTGTTGACATATTTGCCGTTGTTCGTCTGTCTTGACCCTTCAAATCTATTAGCTTAAATATTTCTTTGAGGAGTGCAATGCCTAGCATTAGGGATCGTGTTTCTCTTTGCCGGACCCACTTCTTGATAAATAATTTTCTACTTTTCTTGTTGATTTTATTTCCTTTTGCGTTTACCATGTACATTTGTAGCATCGGTCATTACCCTACTGATAACATCACACGATCTGAATTTTTTAATAGCGGCGCTGATGTAAGTCGCGCCTCCGCTGTGCGTTGTCCGGTGTCACGCAAGGTGGGCAGAGGGCAGAAGGCAGAGCGCACGCCAGGGGAGGGGGAGGAGAGGGACATAGGAGAAGGTGTTTCGCCGGCGTGAGCGGCAGCCGCAGCTCGCACGAGAGCGGCAGCGAGGACGTCACGCAAATGTTGAGCTTCGAGTGCGAGAAGCCCAAGCCAAGCGCCGGTAGAGGCAAGCCAACCCATACTTTCAAGAGAAGGCTACCCAAGCCAAGTGCCAGCAGAGGCAAGCTATCCCACAACTTCGAGAGTAGGAGGCCGAGCAGAGACGTCGACGCAGAGAGATTCCTCACAAGGAGGGTGCCGATTCCACGACTTTGAGTGCGGTCACAGCTGCAATGTGTGTTACAGACTATGGTTTGATCACAACCTCACGCAACTGAAGAGTGTACGTAAATCCGGTACCGAACCTCGAATCTAGCAAAGCGAGGATAACGAGACAAAACAGTTTCAAGAAAAGCACGCTCAACAGGAGTTCAAACTTCAGCGAACGACCGCCAGCTTCGCTGTTTTGACAGGTTTCGCTGCGTTGTAGTGGCTTTGACGTTTTTTTGTTTGTTTTCTTCTTTTTTCTTCTGCCCACCTCCTTCTAGGGCCTTTCTTCTCCTTCTTACGATTCCCTGCAGAGTAGCATGTTGGCGATAATACGCTGGCTAAACCCTCTGCATTTTGAATAAATAAATTTCTCTCTCAGACAAGCTTTTCTTCTAGATAATGAAACATTAAACCGGAATTAGCACTCAGGCAGAGTCGAAGCGAGTCTGACGAGTTGGGAATACGTGAGTTTTCACTTAACGTAGATATGATTGTTCCACATAAATTAGACAGTTTTTGAGTTGTCAGCCGAATGCTGCACTCACCACGGTCTTAATGTGAAGGTAATTCAGTCCTTCAGTACAATCCAGGCGCTATCCACTTACACTGCTAAGTACACACGAATGACGTAACTTCGTCCAAACGCACTGAATTAAGTGATCGAACTGTGCGCTGCCGGGAGAGCACACAAGACAGCATAACTTTAGCGACGTAATTGCTTATCTTACTCATACGAAGACTTTTCGCGACCACAGTCCACGTCGTTCACGCTTCACTTCAGGATACAAAACCACTGTGGTCGGCTTTTTCATGACGCCATGTTGACTTGACTGCTGCGCAGCAGGCGCGAAGAACCGTACGAACATCGCTAGCTGGAATAAAATTCATGCACTGGAATTCACAAACGCTTATAGAAAAAATAACATGGCAGGATGCGACGGAAAGACGTCATTTACGTCCTTTCGCCTAGGACTCATGTTAGTCTAGGGTTTAGAATAAGTATCTCCAATCAATAATAAGACGACGATGGCTGTGGTCTGCTGTCGCTTTTCTTTGTCATCTAATCTTCCCATGGCCTGTTGCCTGTTACCGGCTTTGCAAATAAAAAACTGCTTTGTGGCGTCTTTATGACTGTTATTCCCCACATTGCTTTACCAAAACTAAGTGTCTACAGATATACGCGACATATATACGTGTATGTGTGTGTGTGTGTGTGTGTGTGTGTGTGTGTGTGTGTGTGTGTGTGTGTGTGTGTGTGTGCGTGTGCGTGTGCGTGTGTGTGTGTGTGTGTGTGTGTGTGTGTGTGTGTGTGTGTTTTCGTGGAGAATCTGGACCCGACGTAACCGAAGCCGCACTAAATTCACGAGACTTATGTGTACATATTTAAGTAGCGTAAGTTCGCATCTTCAGTTCATTGCTATATAAATATCAATATTGGAATGGGTAAATATAATAGGTCTCGGACAAGGGAAGGAGGTGGTACCCTGTAGAGTGTAGCTCTTTCAATGCTGGACGCACGCTAAAAAATTGGAGCAATGAAAGTTTGGCGTCATTTAACATTCTACATGCGGTGATCATTCATAGGTTTTATGGAATTTTCACGAGAAATCGAAAGACATATTGAACTAATTAACCAAAATTCGCTAATTACCTTCTTCAATATATACATTACGACACATATTGCAACTTAGGTATTCTAGTCCGTGAGCTTGCAAGACATATCCACTTAGAGTGAATTTCCAGGATGACACCAGTTTCGAGATATCATTTCTCACAGTGTGCGACGAAATACAAGGGAGTTCTAGCTACTTTTGGGCTTCAATGCACAAAAGAGCGTATTGTTAAAAAAGTAAGTTGAACCACAGCGCATTTTTATGGCCAGTGTGTTCGCGCACATCTCCAAACTGGCGCAATTCTGGAAAGTCATACCAAGTGTACACGCCTTGAAACTCGCCGGTTACAATTCGTAAATTGCAATATTTGCCGCAAAGAATTTACCTTAAAAATATTTGATGCATTTTTGTTAGTTAGTTGCACATGTGTTACCGCTGCGCAACCGTCATCGCAGCGCAAGTGATAACAATTGCTAGCGTAAATCCCACAGGCGGCGCCTGCATCGCTGCCATGTCACCTTTAAGTGGCAGCACACCCTGCTAAATGCTACGGTCGTTTGCATGCGAACGTTTGGGAGCACAGAAATCCCGGAGCGCAAGCGGGCACGTGACGTGGTATTGTTTCTTTCTCGGGCATCTGGAGTAAGCGAAAAAGAACTAACACCTAATAGATAGAATGTTAGACACTGTTTGATCAGATGTTTTCCAAATCGCTCTACAGCTTTCTAATCGAATTTTCTTGTGCCTAACTTCGTTGCTTCCGGAGTTGGTTAGTTAATCTCGACTAATTATGCAAATAAATGGAATACAAAAAATTGTGTGGCTTACTCCATACAATAGTCAGCAACATGTATTTGGTCATGTCATATTATAGTGCAGCGGTATATTTTTAAACTGCGGCTAAAGTTAGCAGCTACACCCTGTACATACCGAACTGACAGGTGGTGCGCGCACAAAAATTATCACCCACACAGAAGAGTATTCGTGCGCTACGAGAGTGGTTGTGTGACGATTACTGCCTCCGCTACTAAGGTGAATTTTATTTCACAGCGTCACGCTTGTACAGGTAGTCTACGTGATTTTTGTATCAATGGCGGGACGTGATTTTATTCCCCATTGCTTGTTTTGCTATGTACTCGCATTGACATCCTGCTTCGTATCATAGACAGTAATTCAGTCCGTCGTACCCATACGTTCACTCCCGCCCTATACGCCACAGTATAAGCAATACCGTGAGCACAGTCAGGGGCGTAGCCAGGGGGTGCTTATGGGGCTTCAGCCCCCGCCGAAATTTTTTCGTGCTGTCAATGCACCGCCGACCAAAGCAACCCCTGGCGCCGGAAATCATTGTGGATTTTGTCTAGAATGTCTTTTTCATGCTCGAAAAGAAATTTCACCGCAAAAATTGCAAACTCGGGCTGGATTTCGTGGCAACGCCCATGCACCGGGAGTCACATAACGCAAGCAGCCCCATCCGAGCACAAAGTTTCCATGGTGTTTTGATGACAAACGGGCTCACCGCTGCATTACGCGGAGGCCGCGGAATCTACGGAGTGGATGGATATCAATTCCGAAACTTTATGGGTATAAATCTCATGATCTTTTGATGTGAAAGGTGCATTGACATTTCCAAAGTAGTGCTTTGGATTTTCAATTGCGGAACTTTGTGGGGCTAATCCTCTTATAAACATTTGACGCCAAACGTGCATTGACTTTTCTAAGGTCTTGCATAGGAACATACAACGGGACAAGCGAAATCAACACACTATTAGACAAGTTGACAAAGCACGCAGCGAGGTCCGATGAGACGAAGCGTTGCGGTGGTTCATTTGTGCCGTCATGTCACATAAAAAATATCCATTTTTTTTCTCCTATACGTCAAAGCATCCATGTTAAGACACTAAAGCCAGCCAAGGTAACTACGTTCTTACTTATTTTTCCTACTTTGACTTTTATTCGCGTTGACACATTGAGCGTCTTCAATTTATTTGGTCTTGCTACCCTACCCGCGGGCTGCCAGAGCCAGCCGGAGCACATACGTTTTTCTCGTGTTGCCCTGAACACCGCGCGGCGCACTTCGGTGTGTGTTCGGTTTGCTCTGGCCGAATGCATTTTCGCCTGGCAGAGCTTTGGACGCTTTATCGCTAGCAGACGAGAAAAAGAAACAATGGTCGCTCGCCGCCATCACTGTGGGGACTCAACGGATTGCATCGCGTTCGCTTGAGGGCAACCTCTCCGGGAAGTCATGGCTCGCCGGTGCAGGATACCGAGCAGTAAGCGTATGGTTCTCTGTGGACCACGCGTTTGAAGTTTTTTTTTCATATTCCTTCCGTAGCCACATTAGGTGCGCAAAGTAGGCATTCAATTATGACCAACATAGTTTCCTTGCATTTTTTTTTAAGTTCGGTGCCCCCGCCCAACAAAAGGAAGAAAATAATTGTTGCATGGTGAAAGTTGGATTTTGTTACATCTTCCTTTGCGGAAAGTAATGGGCCACGGAACGCCTCAGTTGCCGGATACTCTTATTATATTATTGCGATAGCAATTATATGGACGCTCAAAGCGTATTCCTGCTGTCACCGTCGCCCTCAAGTTTCGTATAAAATCCAAGGGCGATAACATCGTTACCGAGCAGCGCATGTTGTATGTGCGAGTGAAAGCGTACGGGAAGGGGGGGGGGCTGGAATGAGTGAGCCGATGATGGTGACTCAGTCTTGTGTGCGCAAAGGAGAAAAGCGGAGAGAAAGCTAGTCATCTTCCGTCGCGCGCTATACATAGGGGGGAGCGGATGGAATGGGGGCGGAATCTAGGATTCTGTGAATCTGTGATAGCGCAACATGTTTATTTGATTCGTTTGACGCATTATACACCGTGACATTTTCTTAGATATGTACAATTATTGGGGACTTATACGTATATTTAAATATCTTGTTGAGAGATCTTGTGTATACGTGCAGTGAACATTATTTCCAGTGACATTTTCTTGCCCTTTATCAAGCTCTATCTTCGCATTTGTATATCCCATTGTATCTTCGCATTTCTAATGTACGAGGGCTAGTCAAATGAAAGTGAGCCAACCCACCCCGCGCGATAATGGTTCGGTTCATTATCTGCGAGGCATGTGCGTAGAAGAGAGGGATGTCTCATTTACAAAAGTGGCACGCAGGTGTGAGGATAAAGGTTTTGTAATGCTCTCATACATTCGGTTGAACATGGTTTCGTGACATATTGGAAATTCCGAATGTTGAACAGCGTAGTGCCGTGAAGTTTTTGACAGCTGAAGGTATTTTGTAAAAAGAAATTAGTCGCCATATGGCTGCCGTGTTGTTGAACATCGCATTTCATTGGCCACTGTGAAGCGTTGTACAAAATGGTTCAAAGGAGGACGTGAAAGTTGCAAAGACTATCCAAGACGGGACTAAAGCCATCGCGAAATCACCCTTAACAATATGGCAAAAGTTGATGAGGTGATGAGACAAGAACGCAGGATAAGCATCGATAAACTGGCAGAGCGTCTGAACATCAGTCACGATTCTGTTCACGCCATAATTCATGAACATCTTTGTCATCGGCTTTTGTGTGCGCAATGGATGCCCAAGATTTTGAACCACCGCCAGAAGACGGAGAAATTCGGCGCTGCCTTGACTGATCTGATCTGGTATCGCAATCAGGGTGACGACCTTTTCTCTGCAATTGTGATCGGGGACGAACCATGGTGCCACTACTACGAACCTGAAACACGACGGCAAAGCTTACAGCGGGAGCATTCGAATTCTCCACGCCCAAAGAAAGCAAAGGCCATTGTTTCGCCGGAAAGGTGCTGTTGACTTTTTTTTGTTCGATCGTCAGGGACCATTACGGATAGAATTTGCTAAGTCTTGAGAGACTATCAATTGTTTCCGATACTGTGAAACGCTGGAACGGCTGCGTGTTGCAATCAAGAAAAAACGATGTGCAAATTGACGAATTGGGTCATCTTGTTCCACGACAATGCCCATCCCCACATTGCTGATGTATTTAATACAAAACTGGCAACGTTCAATTGGGAAACGCTGCAACATCCGCCACACAGCCCAGACCTGTCGCCTTGCGACATCCACATTTTGGGGCAACCGAAAAAAAAGCAGCTCAAGATAACCCCATTCGTGTCGGACGATGACGTGAAAGAGTCAGTTGCAGACCTTTTGATGCAGCAACCCAAGGAATTTTATGACACTGGAATTACGTGACTCCACAGTCAATGGGACAAATGTCTAAATGCTTATGGAGACTACATTTAAATAATGTACCCAGTTTGTCATATATTTGCATTGGCTAACTTTCATTTGACTCGCCTTCGTATATTTTGCAGAACTCCTGCTTTTTATATGTGGTCTCTGTTGCGACTATAATTTCGGTGTATTTACTCACGATACACGACCGGTGACAACTGTTCCGGCGTAATACATTGGAACAAATGCCAGCGTCATTGATATTTTGCACTGGCCGTTGGATACGTACATGAATGTGAACATCCTTCTTAAATGACAGAGCTTCATTAACATATCTGTCCTCAACTCGTTCATTTCATGGCCTTTACATTTTTCATATCAGCGACACGCACTGCTTTGCTAGTTTCGAACTGATATAGTTCTAAAGTTCGTGCGATATTTTCTTTACTTATTAGAGAGACAAAAAACGTGGAAGCATTGATATCAGTTATTTTGGACACAATTTTCGGCACATACTAGTATATTCTTTTATGAAGAATGATATTATTACGATATCATTGAGCGATGCTCAAGAGACGAGCCTTGTTTTTAAGGTGGGTAGCGTTCAAGAACTCGTTTGCAGCATCTTTGTCAATGGCAATGCAATTATTATTCATGTATTTGATCCCTCGCCAAATTAAGAGGAATCTTTAGCTCGGGCCCCACTCCGACGCGGCCTATTCAAATACATGTAAAACGAAGAAAC
Source organism: Dermacentor variabilis (assembly GCF_050947875.1). NCBI lineage: Eukaryota > Metazoa > Arthropoda > Arachnida > Ixodida > Ixodidae > Dermacentor > Dermacentor variabilis. The sequence goes on from NC_134569.1 coordinate 182,737,444, forward strand.
GCTTTTCTGAGATAACCTTCGGATCGCTTTTAATGAAATTTGTTGCATTTGAGAGAGAAAGTTAAATTGTAGTGTCTGTTGGAAGCGGAATTTCGAATTAGGGCCTTACTTTTGTTTAAAATATTTCGAAAAATTTGAAAGGTCGAAAAAAATACCAGCACGACGTTTCAAAGCTAACACCTCTGCATCAAGAACAGATATCGCGGTTCTGTCAACGGAATCTATTATGGCAGTCAAAGCGGACAAATTTGGTGTGTCAATTTGTATCTTACGTGAGTAGGTTACGCTGTGCACAAAGGTTCTGCAAAAGCCGTGTTTCCATATTACTAAATTTTTTTAGATTCATGTGTAACACACCAATTTTGTCCGCTGTAGATGTGCTATTAGATGAAATTCACAGAATTGTGATATCATTTTTCAATGTTGAGTTACAGTTTTAAACTTGATAGTTTTGTTTTCTGAAAATTTGCGATTTTGGCAAATTTTTAATAAAATATTTACGACCTAAATGAAACATTCGAAACCAGCAGTCACTAGAACTCCCCCCCCCCCTCAAGCTTTCATTTTAAATGCAAGAAACTTCGTGAAATGTGGTGCAATGGGTGCCGAGAAAAACGAATTCCCTTTCTCCATGTATTTGGATAGGCGCACCCGAGCTAAAGCTTCCTCTTAAGCAGGGTGCCGAGCTGCAACGTAAGCCCCTCCCCCCGCCCGCCCCGAACAATATTTCTCGCGACGCCACTGGGCAGAGACACTACGTCGCTTCGACTCAGTGCTGAATTGAAACTATGAGCAATAATATAATAGAAGGCTGAAGCTAGCAGCACAGAAGGTCACAGCGAACTGCCCGACATCAACAAGCTTTGATAATTAGAAACGTTTAGAAGTTCTTTCCTTGTTTCATCTCATGCGGAGAATTCTATCATCTGAAGCGTCTTGAAAAATAAACACCCGCAGATCTATAAGAGAAAGAAAGCTCAAACTAGAAAAAAATACGATAGAGGTGCTTACAAGACATCAATGTCAACATTCACGGCCATCAAGGACCGACACCACACTTCTCTTTGCTATACCACTCAACACAGTGTCATGACGAGTATAAAAGCTCAGGCTATTGCGTGCAAAGAAAATCACAGCATATGAGACATTAGGCAGAAGTTCGCAGCAAAGCATCAATGTTACTGCCTGCCACCCCAGCGCACGCCCGATTGTACACCACACAATTATACGCTAAAACTGCTCCATGAACATTGAGAGGACAAATGAAAGCGCGCTTGCTAAACGCAAGTTTACTATTGGCGCAAATAGTGAAGCACGCACCTGTGCTACCATTACATGGGCGTCTTTTTTTTGACTATAGCGATCGCTCTTGCAGTGCCGGGCATCGCAAGCTTGCCGATCTTAGGAACCGTTTTAACTTTGTGCATGCGGTGTTTTTTCGACAGATCTTTCTTACGCCTAAATTTGTTCATATAGTTGGCTGAGCGAATTCCGCCCCGGGTTTACCGCTACCCGAAATGTATCTAAGAATTTGCAAGCACCAAACTATAATCGATGGGGGTGTACTCGAACGCTTCGCTGTCCGAGCTTACTACTTGTTTATTGTACGCTATTTCCGACGACATCTTCCTGGACGCTACGCCGCTTCTATAGCGACACCGGTGTCGGCAGCGCGTTCTCATGAAGGGTCACGTGGGGCTGCTTCGGGGATCCGACGCAGCGTTTTCGGCTGTTCTTCGGTTGCCATTTGATACCGACCAACACGATACTCGGAAAACGTTGTGGAACTCCTCTAACAACATCGCTGTAAAATACAAAAAGGGAGTTTCGGAATGAAAGCCCGCGCCCTAATTCCCAGAAGAAGGTCTGATATTAGAGTGGCCCGCAAGAGAAAATATCAGGCAATACGGATGCTGGATATGTTAATAACGAAGGTGGCTGGGCGATGACAAGGAGCACGTACGAACGAAACACTTTATAAATTCATCATCTCGGTCCGTGGTTTGTTCCTTACTACGACACACTACAATTTTATTCCAGATTTAATAACGCATAGCCGAGCAGCTTGGTAAAACTAGTGTCGAGGCGTGGCTTGATAAAGAAGGTACCTAAATATTTATTTCTGACGCGCGCCTAATACACTTTAATTATGTTTCCAAGGACATCAATGAGAACATCGTTCATATTTTTCCAGGAAAGAAAGAAACATTCCGCCAAACATACCATTATATAGCTAGGTAAAACTTCATGCTAAGATGAATTAGTATTTGCGGTACTGTGCTTCGTTCCTTCTGCACAACGAGAAGTGCAAGTTATTCTTTCTTTCTTTTTGACTGTTAGTTTTACCACTGCTGCTGCTCTCTGCCACTTTCCTCTCAGTTGCATGGTGGACCTGAAGGCGATAAAATTAAGTATTATTGCTAACAATTCCCTCAATCGAAAGCGTCTTATAAATCACCTACCAGTCATTCCAAAATGGTATTAGAGCCGTCAGGAATGTCGTTAATGTTTCGCGTTCTTAAAAGATTTTACACTGCGGGTATAGCTCCTAGTTACGACCCACCCGTTTTCTCCTCGCAGACATCGAAGCGTCCTTGTCCCTGGCGTGCACGTGCACTGGCGTGCAAGACAGCAAAGGCTAAGCCGACTGCTGCACAAAAGACTGCATGGTGTTTCATTTTCCTTGACCACTGTTTCTCTCGCAGCTGAGCGACGGCTACACCTCGCGAAGCGTTTTTGGTTATATAGCTAGCCGTCTCTAATTAGGAGACTGGTGGTAATGATCGGTGCCAGCGAAGGGAGATTTTTTTATTTTTGTAACGCCGGCATGTGCTATGCTACGTCCAGCTGCTGTTTTCATCACTCACATCAAGCATATGCAAAATCAGGGGCCCATTGAAGTTCCAGTCTTCGCGTTTGTTTTTCCCCCGTCATTTATCCAGAAGCGCAAGTTATCGCAGCTGCAGTCTGCGTATACCTAAAGCTATGCACCAGTGGCATCAAGTGTCAGTAACATAAAAAAAAAAAAAACGTTCGTGCGACTGTGCCATTAGGCCATGTCCTTACTTCCTGGTTTTTCGAGTGCCTCCACTGAAACTACACTAGCGTGACATTTGAAGCAATTCCATAAATTAGGGATATGCGGATGCTAAAATGGCGATTTTTGAAAGACAGATGCATTTTCTAAATTTATTAGGAGTGGGCGAATAGAGATTTTTGATATCGAATTAAATACGAATCGAAAAGGGCCAGAAGCGAATCGAGTCGAATATTGAATACCTTTCGAACAGTTTTATAATGATGAATAGCCTATGTCACAATAAATATAAAACGATGTTCACACACCAGGGGCGCTATAACGTAAAACTATTCCAAACTTTTCTATTCCAATTCTGCTATCAGCCCTCCACAATTGGTCAAAAACTTTTTTCGACCACGCCCACTTCACCTGTCTGTCACGCGACGTCACGAAAACCGCGATACCTCCCCATCTGATATTATATGTACACACTGATTATGCATGATTTCATAGAAGAAAGAAAAACAGTTATTTCTGATTCGACCCCTTTTCGCCATTAGCCCTCGGCTATTGGTAAAAAGTTTTCGGGCTGCACCAACTACACCTGCCTGTCACGCGAAGTCACAAAACCGCACAAACTCACCGCGTCAAAGTGACGTGTACGCGATAAAGATGCATTAATATGCCGAACAAAACTGAATTTTCTTCGGAATAGCTGCAGGCTGCCCCGTTCCGAAAGAAATAAAACATGGCTGCCACCGATCGCTGAGACGCTGGCTACTCGCACCTGCCGGAGAGCATGGGTGTATTTGCCTATAATAAAACTTCTTGCGTAGCCGTGTAACGTTTTCGAGCCCTTTCGGCATGTTTACCACCTCATTCTGCCAACTCTTCTTTGCTGAGGGTCAGTTTTAGCGTCATTCTTAAGTTTCCGTTGCATGCCATCGCGATTTTCGACCAGCCACCACAAGCTAAGTAAGGGAAAGCCGACCAATCGCAGACCCCGGCAGCACCCTCTTCATCCAGTTATCGATTTTCAGTGCACTGGCTCTGCCCCAGCGGATCCCTCTCCACTTGAGCGTTCGCCTCGCCTCTTGTCAGCCAATTCGATACGACAAGCCGCTCAGTGTAGGCAATGTTATTCGCTTTTCAAGCAAACAAAAGTGACCTCCTATGAACGAGGAGAGTGTTTCACTGGTCTGTACAGACAACCCTGTGAGTGACCGCCGGTGCTTGCGTCGGTGGTTACGCAAATTTGACGTCAGGAGATTGGAATAGAAACATATTGGAATAGTCTTACGTTATAGGGCTCCAGTAGTTTTAAAGTTAGCGAGTTTCTGCCATTACATAGTATGGTATGAAGCGTTGTTAATAAATGTAAAATTAGGAGCAAGCAAGTAATTTTTTCGTATGCGAGGCGCTTTGAATAAATCGCAATAATCGCAAATAACAACGATGCTGTACAGCGTGCGAAGTAAGGCTACCTAATTGACGTAGCCTGCTGCACTACGGGAGCTTTCACGTTTTATGTCGATGATATGCCGCGGGGCTAAGAGCACCTATCATACTTTTACTCCTATGTTATGTTTGTTTGGGCACAGTTGACGTTTTGAAATATTCGAAAAGCGTTCGAAAAATATTCGCATTTGCGAATAGTGACCATTCGAGTCGGAGACCAACGCTATTCAATTCGCTATCTGCAAGACTATAATATTGCGCACTCCTAAATTTTATTGATTTCGGATTCCTAGACGTGTTAAGAAGCCCAACATCAATCTCGGTTGCAATCGGTGCCGTAGAAAAGAAGAAAACTAATTCTGTTCTCGTGACGCGGCGCCTGCTCACCGCCGAGAACGTTCGGTACAAGACGCGGCCGCAGAGCAGGCAGGAAACTGAACACGTAGTGCCGCATTAGAAACTTCTTTTCTCACGCATTTTAGTCGTGGGAGACCTTCCGCCAAGAGCAAAGCATACCGCATAGTTAAAACATTAAAATATCACAGGACGCCTTAGTACTTCTTACGAGCTGTGAATGCGAAAGCATTAATGTGCATCTGAACGACGTTGAGCACTACCCCGAGTTTTGCGCAGCGAGTAAAGTTTCCGAGTTTTGTTGTAGGGTATGTTGTCGAGTTTTGCGATTAAATTGGTGCGGGTTATTAATTTTTTTTCGCGTTTTGTACGTTAGCACATCGGCTGTAGACAGGAATCAATTGAACGATATTGCTCAGTAATCCAGCACGCCGCATGCCACCGACGCCCTGCGCGATGAGAGAGCGACAAAGCAGCAGCGGTCACCAAGGCCGGCCGAAGCGCTCAGCAGCTAAGCCCTAGTGGGGTGAGAGAGATAATACGGACTAGAAATGGTTTTAGGTGCAAAATAAGACACGGACAAAGAATAGACATGGGCAGGCGCACTCTGTCAGCACATATTTTTCCCCAATGCTTCGCTTCGTATGCCTTCAGGCATGCGCCAAGAACATAAAACAAATGTGTATACATAAGAATGATACGAAGCTTAACCACACCTTATCAGCAAGAAAAGTGAACTCATTTTCGTAAATAGACATCGACGGAACGCTGATACACTCGTCTCCAAGTTTTCGTATATACATGGCATCTGCGAGCTGCCGTGCCACCGTATCTCTGCCTTTCCGTATGAACAGCTATATCAACAGTCTACATACAGCGGCATCACAATTTCACCAGGGCCCTGTGTTTCCTCTTTCGCGTACAATCTTTCCTGTACTTACCGCGTTAAAGCTAATCAATTACGCAGAAATTATCGTAGTTGCACGGTGTGCTGCAGTCCATCACTACCGATACAGTACAAGCGGAAAAATAAGAGGATTTCCTGCAGTTATCCAAAATTTATTAACCTGCCATATCTTGAAGGCGACAACAGCAATCCATTTTTATATTACCACCCGGCTTGTGGCCTATCCCGAACAGTAGGTTTGTGTTGTTATACAAGGGATCATGATTATCATCGTCACCATATTTTGAACGCGCATGCTGGAAGAACGTTCCATGAACGCTGAAGCCTTGCCTTTCTAGTGAGCTTCTTAAATTTTAATCCGAAAGCATTGTGTGTCCCATGAGACAGAAAAGCAGGCTTTGACCGCAACGAGTCGTGATAAAGATAATCATAATCAGTGACGTAATCAGCGTTTTGTATGGCGTCAGTGGTAATACAGAAATAAAGCTTGAACAAGTTAGAGTGAGGTGAGTTAAAGGTTACGCTGGAAGCATAGCGCGCAAAGGACGATTCGCGAAGACTAGACAGGATAGCGCTTGTCCTGTCTAGTCTTTGTGGATCGTCCTTTGCGCGCTATGCTTCCAGTGTAACTAGGTTTTACCAACCAGCCCAAGCCTATACCCTTCTGATGACTTAAAGGGCCCCTCACCAGGCCCCATAGCATATTTTGGTTACACACTGGTAATTATGTCTCCTCTATGGAGCGTTCTGCCGCAAAAATTTTTCAAATCGGCTCATTAACAGCCGAGATAGAAATATTTCAGTGCCGCGAACCCATGATTTCGGCAGGCGGGCTCTGTTGCCAAGTAAGACGCTCTCTCCACTCGCCCCGTCTAGCCTTCGCAAGCAAAATTCCTCTCCTGCGTTCTCCCATACCGGATACCTCAAGGATCGCGTGACGCATACGTGACAGGCCCCGCCTTCATTTTTTTTTCTCCTCGCTTTTTTTTGTCGGCGCTACGCACTTCCGCCGACGGCGTCGCGCGCGAGCTATTGTCTCGTTCGCGCAGCGCACTATTTTGCGCGCTGTGCACAAGGACACATGACTAGTGGTATAATTCAGAGCTACACGATTACTGAGGCAAAATAAGCAGATCGCAGAGTATGATCGCGCGCTGGCACACGGTAGAAAATGACATAGTTTCGGTACCTGCGCACGAGACTGCATGACCGTGGTAACAAGCAGACGAAGCGAAAGTACATCTTTCTTGTTTCGGTGCGAAGTAAAACAAAAAAACATGCATAGATTCCGTTTTTGTGTTTTATTATTACTCTAAACTTTAATTCGTGAATTGAAGAAACAGATCCCGCGAATAACTAATGTTGCCTTGAATAATTCTCGAAGTCACGTGTCACCACGAGCGACGTCACACTGCGGGCACGACTACGTAGGCGCAGGTAGACGAGTACGTCACCGTCCAACTTGGAGCGCGGTCACCCCGAGGAGAAGGAAAAACGGTGTTCGGTTTGAAAGTTCAAACATTTCCGCGGTGCGTAGCGATGTAATTATTTGAAAACAGGATCGTTAGCGCGCATTGTATGCTCTGCGCTTGTTAGCTGAAAATGACGAGCCCTGGTGATGGCCCTTTAAGGTGGAGTAAAGTGAATTAAAGGGAAGTAAAATGAATGAAGGTAGGGTAGGTTAAGGTGGTTAAAAGGTATAGTTGTGAAGGACATGCGACAATGTAGGGCGTCGCGTATCATGGACGTAACCAATTAATTGGAGAAGTCCTAATGCTTTCGCATTCAAATCATGTAAGGGAACCTAAGTCACTGTCAATTTTTGCACTGTAATCGTTTGCTTGTCAAATATTCGCGCAAGCGGCTTAAAAGCGTTAAAGCCGCATCAGCGACATGGAGACAGAACCCTTCAAAACAAGGCGTGAGTCAGCCGCATTCGTTTTATGGGGGCAGTAGTGCTGGCCAAGAGGCACTATAGCAGTTTGAGTGTTTATGTTAAATAGGCTGATAATAACCAGTAGGTAAACCACGAAAACTGGCTCATCTTGAGCTATAGCATGCGCGCCCTCAGAAACATTAGCAAAGTTGACTTAAAGCGGGTACGTAGACAAAAGCACCGAAAGAACGACGAAGACAAGCGCTTACTTCCAACTGACTTTTTATGTCGAATAGGAAGCATATATAACGAAGACGCCAAGGCCCCCTTCAACACACGAAGCCAGCATGAGTACGCATTCAGAATTCAACCGAATCATAACCGCCCGCTCAAGACGAGCGAGATACCATGTGCGATCTCAACAAAGCAAGTTCTTGTTTTCTTGAGAAATGTAAGGCGTGTCCGAATCGTATTGAACCGAACGCATACTATCCGCAATAGCCTACCCAAATAATTGTTGTTGTTTTCCCCATAACTGACTAATTAATCCAGTTAATTACCCAACTTTTCAACTGATTGGCTGAGGACCCCAAGGATGAAGGCAGATTTGTAGGGCACCTTCAGGGACCCCTGATCGAGTCGTTTCTTTTACGGTACGTCTCACGTAGTCGTCTTTTCCCGGTTGCAAAGAAAGCCCACGAAATATGAAAAAAGCCACGTGACGGAGCGCTCGCGCAGTGGTACCGTGCTGTTCTGAAGCCTGCGTTCCGTGAACAAGGTAGGTGCCCGTCGGGTGATGGCGCAAATGCCTGCTGCTGGCCGAGCGCTGCCGAGGAGATAAAGAACGCCCTGCCGTTTCTTCGTCGCCAGTCACGACGCAATGGCACCCCTGAATAGAACATACTTTCTTTGGAGGCCGACGAAAGCGTTAAGGCACGTTTACAGTCGGACGTTATGAGCGCGCGGGCGAGCGTCGTTCGCGGTCCATCACGCTGCGTCGGTTGCACTGCGCCAGCCGAGATGCCATCTCCTCTATACTTCAACACGCGCGCCGTCGGCTGCTATCTTCGGAGCATGCGCAGAACGTTCGCCAAGTCGCGCGCCGTCCGCAAAAGCCGTCTGCGGAGTTGTGTTGGCGCCTTTTTCTTCGCGCGCATTGCATTGTGGGTCGACGTGGTCGGCGGCGCCGGCGCGCGAATGGAGCAGGAGCCAAATCTGCGCCGGGCTCGTCGGGGCGCGCTGGCAGCCGCCGGTTACGTCGGCGCTGCAGTTGTCTTCGCCAGCGTAACGTAGCGTGCGCGAGCGCGCGCGTTACGTCGGACTATATTTACGCCTTTATAGGCGTAGAGCGCTGGTTCTATCGTCGGACGTCAAGCCTGTTGGCCTGCGCAGTCGCACGAGAACAAGTAATTATCTGGCGGTCACAACTCACTAGTTTTGACGGAACAGGTTCAGAAACGATGAAGCTACCCGCGTCACCGAATTGAGACAAACGTCGACAAGCCAAAGAGCAAATGTGTTAGGGCAGGGGGGCCGTATAACAGCTGAACTTCACGAATGCGCCTTTCTGAACACTTCAAGAGGTACACTGCTTTGCAAACGATTGCAGCGTCAATGACAGACGCTGAAAAGGGGTATTTATTTATAATGACAAAATAAAATAGATAGTTGTCTTTTCTTTGCTCATCAGGCATATATAATATCGATAAAGAATTTTATTTTCGTCTAATGAATCTAACTGTATGTCGCTTTAAATAAGAAAACGCTTCTTTTTCTTTCCCAATGTTTGTCTCCTCCAAACATAGTCACGCTCTAATCGCTGCTCCCATAACCACCCTTTCTGATGTGGGTGACAATTTCTTCTGAATCGCTTTTCGCCCGAAGCTTCGCGACCTATTTGGATCGCCCTTGCATTAGCTAGCGCCCGATGCAGCCAGCCAAGCCGGCAATGTACGGTAGTGTATGGTAGTGCGAGTTGTGGGGAGCGCCACACTTTCATGCAAGCAGGTTTTGTACGTCGGTGCTTTCTGTTTCGCCATGCCGCAGCATGTGCTAACGACAACTGTTAACTTGGCCCATCGAACTGCGTGTTGCCGGGTGGTGCTGGCACGTTAACGATCAGCGCTGGTAACCCATTACCAACCAAAATATAGCTCTTGCGATAGGGCATCGGTGGATTTCTTGGGCAGGTGAAAAAATCGCGACAGCAAATTGGGGGACAGTTATAGGAAGTAAGGATTACAGTATTTACGGCCGTGTAGACTTGTAAACATTTGCTCACTAACTAAATTACCAAGCATGATGTTACGCGCGCACAAGCAATCCTAAACAGATCTCACGCGATGACTTCGGACACTCGCTCTCAAAACGCTGAGTGAGAGAGCGTGGCAGCAGCAGCGAGCGAATTCACCTTCGTGCTGTCTAGAGTAAAGTCTAGTGCTGCTTATATTATATTATATTATAGCCAATGCAACTCAGTATGGTTTGAAGCAGCATCTTTCCAGCATGCTTTCCTACCAAAAATAAGCCTCAATGCTTTTTCAAACGAATGCTACCGGAAATTTGTAGTGTGAGATGTGTATTTGTGCACTCGTCATTGTGTTTTTTGTCTTTTTCTCTAATTTGGGGAGCGGCACTGTGTCCGTACTACTCATTCAATGTCCTCACTTGTATATTTTCCGGATTAAGTCACTCAGACAGAAAGTGCACACTAACAAAATATAGTGTCTTCGAACAGTGCGACATTTGGAATTCATCTATAAATTAATCAAAATTCAAATTTGCGAAATTGTAATTTACAAGTTCATACTTCATTTAAGATAGATACAGACATTAAAATTCAAAGTAGCATTCATTTAACATGCAGGCCCATTCCTGCCTGATGTTACGTCTGTCTGTTAAAGCAGCATATTTTTTGCAGCACATGCCAACTTTGCAACAAGAAGTAATGCACTTTGTAGAGATTAGCTTAAAAATATAATTACATATTTGTAACCAGCACACAAGAATACATACTTCCTAGAAATTTTATTTGTATACAACGAATAGCAAAAAAGATGTTTTTTCCTGGGACCTATGTCCTCCCGTAACCCCTAATGCCGCGGCAAATTTTATATATATATATATATATATATATATATATATATATATATATATATATATATATATATAATTTTTAGGAGTGTGGAATTTTTTCAAACCTCCATGCTTTGCAGCATTTTATTCTGAACCTTCTGATGATTTTCTTACTAACGTTTTCGCCAAAATTGCAATAGTTCCCCAGCTGTCTCGTCCTCGGCAGTTAAGGGGCTAAGGAATAAGATGCAGGAATGCAGGAATGCAGGCTAAGGAATAAGGAATAAGATGCTTTTTTTTTGCACAAACACTGTGCTCGTTCAACACAAGTGTAAAATAGGTCCAGTGCACCGGAATGTTGTTCAGGAACAGCAAAATCTGCATGGGGGCAACGACAGAGGGGTGGGACATTGTCACAAGGCCCAGAGCGCTTGATTTTGATATCAGGCATTTAAGAGCATGCCCTGCGTTCAGCTCATTTGAAACAGGGTGGAGAGAATACAAGAACTATGGATACCTGCCAGGTCTTCCGGTTTGTCCAGGAGACTCCCAAATTTTTACTACACTGTACGATTGTACGGCTTAGAAAGATGTCCCGGAAATGCTTCTGTGTTTGTCCCAAAGCTTGCTTCCAGAGCACTCGCTGAATCAGCTTTGGGAAGCCGTTCCGGGCCTTATTGTCATAACAGAAACTTAAGAACAAAGATGAAGCTATTCATGTTTAGAAATGTAACTTGTTACCTTGCAGGTTTTTAACATTTCCTTATGTGTGCCAAGAGTTTTGACTCCGAAATGTGTTTTTTTTTTTCAATATTCGCATTGCAAACTATCCTGAAGTAATTTCGTGTCGCAAAAGAAAAAAAAACTTTCAACCACGAGCTCATTTGGACCCTGTTTGTCGCAGCGGCGGTATACTGTTTAGTCGGCCACACTTCTTGCATTGTAATGGCAAAATAAAAAAAAAATTATGCAGCATGATTTTCTGGATTACATTATTTGAAGTCAATAGACTTAAAGGGACACTAAAGTGAAAAATCATTTCTTCTGCGCCAGTAAATTACCGTTCTACAACACCAAAAGCTCCACTCTTACAACGATAAGCCGTTTGGTAAGCCAGAAAAAGCGCAAGAACGAAATACGGGTCGCGACGCCTACTTAAGTTCCCGCACCTGGGCGCTGTGACGTCTTGGATTTTGATGGCATCTTCTAGTGCCTACCAATTATATATAGCGGTGCGGATTGACTACATTGCGTTCTAAAGGAAGCAAATATTTAACATGGCAAGTTTCGGGAACCTTTATTCAGCCGATGCGGCCCAAATGCGAAAACATACTTTGGAATCTCTGACGTCACACTGACGTACCGGCAGTGGGGTTTCGGCGCGAAATTCAAATACTGATACTTGGACCTTCATTTTCTCATCTAATAATCAAACTATCTTTTTAAATGACTGCCTGCAGGGTTCTTAAACAATGCTTCATTAGTCTAAACTGATTTTGTTGTTTCACTTTAGTGTCCCTTTAAGTTGAAAAATTTTAACGTAAATTAAGAGCGCCAAATTTAAAAAAAATATTTTAAAGCGCCGCCAACAAATCAATTGAACTTAACTTCAGCGCTTGTGAATTTATAGTGCCGGCTAGAGCAAAGTCAAATTTCAATAACTATCATCGCAACCTGCAGAAATCATTTCAAACCACGCGATTCTCACATGCACAGAAAAAATAATTGACGTGGATCAATACATTGCAATGTTCCAGGTTCGTGATTTTTCTTGCTTCCCATCACAACGGCCATACACTACAATAATGTTTGGAATTAGTGGTATTGACTCATACTCTATCATTAGTATCTTAGAGCCAGAGCCCCAACACCTTCATTGCCAGCTAAAGGAAATTCGCAGGAAGCGCTTCTGACTGGCCGGGAGCTTCCATATTTTCAATTGCAAAACTAAGATTGATTTCGCTTTTTCTTGGCATTGTGCAGCCAAATACAGTTTTTTTATTGAAATTGCAAATGGTGACTGCACACGCTCGGCCGAACTTATCTGACCTCGCCTAGCATACAAAATGAAGAAATAGTCAGTATTGTGTAATTCTTAAATAATGCATTCCCATTGGGAATAACAAATGGCCCCATTTTTTCTCCTCAAGAACTGCCAGTAATCGCATACAGGTCGACCCATCTAATGGGAACATGAGGTCCCACTTTTATTTGGATCCTGTCCGTAGGGAGTAACCAGCTCCAGGATAAAATATACAGGCACCAATAAGGGGTAAATGACCAAACCTGTTTGCATGACACGGTAGCTTGTGTTATGATACGCTTTGGGAACCAAGCTTATGAGCGTCAGAGATGCGTCTTAGGGGGCAACAAGGAGGAAACGGTGACAGGCATGGCACACGAACATATATTCCAATGTAAAGAGAAAAAAATTTAATTGTGAGGTTTTGCGTGCCAAAACCGCTTTCTGATTTTGAGGCGCGCTGTAGCAGAGGCCTCGGGAAAGTTCGACTGCCTGGGGTTCTTTAACGTGCACCTAAATCTAAGTACTATGGTGTTGGGCTGCTGAGCACGAGGTCCCGGGATCAAATCCCGGTCACGGCGGCCGCATTTAGGTGGGGGCGAAATGCGAAAACACCCGTGGATTTAGGTGCACGTTAAAGAACCCCAGGTGGTCGAAATTTCCGGAGTCCTCCACTACGGCATGCCTCATAATCAGAAAGTGGTTTTGGCACGTAAAACCCCATAATTAATTTTTTTAATCTAAGTACACGGGTGTTTCCGCATTTCGCCCCCATCGAAGTGCAGCCACCGTGGCCGGCATTCGATCCCGTGGCCTCTTGCTCGGCAGCCCAACACCATAGCCACTGAGCAACCACGGTGGCCCACGATCTGATTATGACGCACGCCGTAGTAGGGGTTCCGGAAATTTGGACCACCTGTACTTAAATCTAAATACGCGGCTGTTTTCGCATATCGCCCCCATCGAAATGCGGCTGCCGTGGCCGGGATTCAATCCCGCGACCTTGTGCTTAACAGCCCAACACCATAGCCACTAAGCAACCATGGCGGGCAAAATGTAAAGAGAACAAACTACAGATAGCATACAACACGGGGCATACGCAAAAGGATTATTGCAAAGCGTCTGTGCAAAGGGTTTATTACTCGAGCACGGTGTGCTTACTCCTTAGCTGGCATGACTGCCTCACACCAGACACTGCTCAGGAAGGGACAAGGAGATCTCGTAGATTTTAGTGTCTGCTGAGCGATAGCAGTGAAAGGCGAGTTCCACTGAAGCGCCGTCATCTGCTGGCACTTGACCATCTATTTCCCACATTCATTTACGCCTGATCAAGCCAACCCGTCTTCTGCTCTTCTCGGCTTTGTCTGCCTCTGGTTATATGGCATCTTCTATTTCTCTTCTGTACTGCACATGCGACGTGAGCCACTTCATGCTTCAATGCTAGAGTTGGTGCATGATCACGAGCACACTTTGCTGCCATGAATACGCTGGTGAAATACTGTTCATTTACCGTCACGGACTTTGTGTGCGAACTGTTTTTCACCCCACAGCTCGTGTTACAACGATTGCCCACGGACATTCCTGTGAAGCGACGGCACATTCATTTCGCAGCACGGAATACATTTTCCGCTTAATGCGTGAGGCGTGAATAGGAGTTGTGTGCTTAGCATATCGTTGATTTGATTTGGATAAATCGGCTTTTAAGCTGAATATTCAATATTCCCAAGCATGGGCATGTATCTTACAGCCGCTATTACATAAATCTGCATTCTTGAGGGCTTAACCGTACCGTCCGGTTCATTTTTATTCCACAGTAGGTTCAGTGCTGCCAGATTGTGTTTGACATGATACAATTGCAGAGTGCCTCCTGCTCCTCTTGTCCCTCATGTCTACAATACATTTCTTAAAAAATATGGCTGACGCAATTCTGGTTTATTATTGAGCATAAGTTCTAAGCTAACCTGCACCATTAAATTCACTGTCTATAAGTGCATAAAAGAAAGTGCGTGCTGTGGCTGCATGCACTGAATAGCATTTTGGTCATCTCTTATGTCACCAAATTGCTTCGACTTCAGATGTAAATTTGTTTCAAGGATGCCTCTTTGTAGCTACCACAGATTTAGAACATTTCCGTTCGACGTTCAGGAAGCACAGTATGTACGATTGACAGTGAATTCAGCTTTGTGTCATATACCAGCCCTTTAAACACTGTTGAAGTCCACCGAGAGATGAGACAGCTTTTTCCATTTTATCCTTTGATAATTTAAATTGAGGATGGACTCGTCAAAAGACGAGTTGTAATGAACTATGCAATTGGATTTGCTATCATCGCAACACAACCACAGGCTGTGGCATTTGCAAAGAAGGCGGTGTATTCCTCATCTGGTACACGCTAAGCGCTTGAACGTTTCTGGAACAGAACAAACAACACTCATTAGTTCAACACACCAAATTTGCTAGTTTTCATCGAGCAGCACGAAGCGCATAAACTTTGGAGGACAGTCATTTGTGTGCACAGTCTTCATAATTGCTTCTTTGTCTTTGCAAGTGCGCCACAACACAAAGGAATGACCATTGCAAATCTGGAGTCCTGGTCACAACAGGTGTATGAAATAGACAGCAGTCACGCGCAGATTACATAAAGGAGCCTGCAGCTACAGATAAAGCAGCACAGTGACACCATGAGGATCAAAGAAATGGAAATGTAAGAGTGCCAAATGCAACGAGAGGCACGTGCAGAAAAGCAGCACCAAGAACTAAAGGGGTGCCAAATGGAGGAAGAGGCCCTCGCAGAGGAGACGCACCTCATGGCTGCTGAGCGCCAAAGTTATATACAGCATCAAGAAGTGCAGCTGCAAATGCTGAACAATTTGTTTAACCAAATAAAGAAATAATCGTGAAAAGAGAAATTATCATCCACCCGACTGCATCACGAAGGTGCAAGAGAAATTCAATATTGGCTTTTTGCGAAATTCATCCCGATCCAGGCATCAGACCAGGAACTAACTTTTTCCATAACAGCTGCTATATACTATTCCAGTTACCCAGGAGGCTGCCTGGTCGTACAGCGTGATAGAATTACTGACAGTTTGAAGAAATGGCACACAACACCCGCAAGTTTTGAACAACATTTTCTAGCAAATAGAAAAAGTAGTCTTACAGGGCAGTAGTTAACTCATCTGTGTTTGTGAATGTACAACGTAGCAACCGCATCAATGCTGCTCAAGGCGCAACCTTTATCACGTAGTTGCTGGCATAAGTATACAGGCAATCATTGCAGTCTGTGGAACACCTACTTTAACACTGTGTTATATAAAGTAAACAAAATATTACAAATGAAAAACCAGATGACGGAGCTGCATGTCTTGGATGACCTATTCCAGCAAATAAACATTGGCAGATGTTGGACAGAGTAGTTCAATAATCTGTGTTTATGAATGCACAGCATAACAAACATATCAATGTTGTTCTGACAGTTAAGAGTCGTGGTGCTCAAAGCGCATCTTTGGTTATATTGTAGCGACCGTACGTCACGTCGCCGGTCATCGCCCCTTGCTCCGGAAATCCAATTTACCTTGCCGTGCCTCGCTGTGGGGGTTGTTGCCCCGTGCTCTTGATTGAAACCGACGCGGCTGCCCGACTGGGGCGCCGCCACAGCCACTTGGCAAACCTGGTTTTGCTTTTGAATAAAGCCAGTCAACTTTCGGTTCTCAAGCTGCCAAATCATGTATTCCTTGCCTCCGCCAAACCGAGCTCCCAACGAGTGGGGACGCAAGACATTTACGTTTTTTCCGAACATTAGCCATGGAGGACGCTGTTCCTACTACTGCTGGCAGAGAGACGCCGTGATTACGTCTCCTGTCATCGCCGCAGAGCTTCAGCTTCGCAGCTTTTGGCCTAAGAATCCCCGAATCTGGTTTATGCAAGTAGGGGCCCGTTTTCAACTCCGGCGCATCACTTCACAGGCAGAAAAGCACCTGCCCGTCATTGTCGCGCTACGCTCCGGCATTGCCGATACCGTAGACGACTTCCTAGCGAGTAGTCCTTCGTCCACAGCATACGATGACCTAAAACGCAAGGTGCCTCTAGATATCGCAGCATAGTAGGCTCCAACAACTCCTCTACGAGGAACTCGGCGACCAACTCCTGCAACGGTTGCGCCAGTTGCTGGATGAACACTCTGCAAATGAGACGCAGCTGCAAATTTTGCGCTACCTGTTCTTGCAACGCCTCCCACAGTCCGCACGCATGGTAAAGATGGGTTCCGAAGGGACAAGTCTCAATCGGCAAGTTGCATTCGCTTACCGCATAAGCGACTGCTCGTGTACGGCACAGCTACCTATCGCCGCTGCGAATCTCAGAGACAGAGACCGACTCTCGCGCCTAAAGGAAACAGTCAACAGCCTTACCAGCGCACTGGAGAAGCTGACGACGGGTGGCAACACTGGCCATCAAATTCGGCCCAACCATGCCCTTTCACAGTCTCGCAGCAGACGTACAGATTCGCCGCAGCTGTTGTGCTGGTACCACCGTCACTTTCGCGAACAAACAAGTCGCTGCACCCAGCCCTGTTCCTGGACGGGAAACGCACCGGCCAGTCGCTAATGGCGGCATCGACCCTCGCGCAAACCGCCTATTCTTCGTAGTCGACCGCATCGCCGGCACCCGCCTCCTCCATGACACCAGAGCCGAGCTGTCTATCGTTCCCGCCACGGCCATAGCTCCACACAGTGAACAACACTACCATCGCGTCGTATGGGCTCCGTACAATAACGCTAGACATCGGACTCTGGCACTCGCACAGATGAGTGTTTGTGATCGCCGACGTCAGCTTTGACATACCGGGAGTGGACTTCAGTCATCTCAACCAAGATGTGAGTGTTCGCGACAGGCATCTAAAGGATAATCTAACATCCGTCGATGTACTTGTTGTGCAGTCCAACCTCATCTCATCTGGTCTTCGAAAGTTTCGGCTGGTCTCAAAGTACCAGAAAATTGCGGATAACCCGCAACTCATGAAGCCCCGCAGCGATGCGCAGCCCGTGAAACACAAGGTGCCGCATCATATCACCCCCACCGGCCCACCTGTCGCCTCCCGGTCATGGAGGCTCGCTGGACGGTGGTTCGAAGACGCCCACCGTGAGTTCTAACACATGTTTCCGCTCGGTGTTATTCTTCCTTCCTCCAGCAATTGGTCTTCACCTCTCCATCTGGTTCCAAAGCAGGATAGTGGCGACTGACGGCCGAGTGATGATTACCGAGCTTTGAATGACCCCGCTTCTCTGGATCAATATCCTTTCCCTACATACTTGACTTCGCCACCCGTCTCGCAGGAACCAAAATATACAGCAAGATTGATTTGATGAGCGCGCACCACCAAATTACTGTAGAGCCCAGCGACACTCCGAAGACAGCAATCATTACTTTATTTGATCTGGTTGAGTTTGTCCGTATGGCTTACGGTTTCAAGAAAGCGGTGCGAAGTTTCGAAAGGTTCATGGACGAGGTTGCGCGCGGATTGCCATTTATTTTCGCCTGCCTTTTTCGTTGCCAGTCGCACAGACGGATAGCACAAAGAGCACATTCGCCTATTATTTGAGCAAGTGGAAGAACACAGCCTGGTCCTAAAGCTGCTGAAATGAATTTCGAGAGTTGAAGCCCCGGATTTCTCGGCCATCGCAGTTCCCTCGAAGGCATCAAGCCACTGGAATCACGGGTGTGGGCAATCGAGAACTCCTTTACAACCTCCTTCCGAAATTCGCACAAGTTTCTGGGAGCTCATAAATTTTCACAAGCGCTTCACAACATCCCGTGCGCAAATTCTTCAGCCGCTTTTCGACCTGCTGCATCGCGACTCCAAAAAAGAAAAAAACGCATACTGTCGTTTGGCCCTCGGTGCACGAGCACCCCTTCCAGGAAGCCAAAACGCGGTTGGCGACTGAAGTGTGGTCGATTCATCCGTTGCCCGACGCGCCAATTGGCCTTATGGTAGATGCGTCGAACACGGCAGTGAATGCAGTACTGCAGCAGCATAATGGCACAGGCTGGAGACTAGGCCACTTCTCAAACCGCCTCAAACCTACGAAAGCTCGCTACGACACCTTCGGGAGGGAGATATTGCCCATCTATTGTGCTGTTAAGCATTCACGTTTTCTTTTTCTTGAAGGCTCCGGATTTTACATTCTGACAGACCGTAAGCCGTTAACCTTCGTTTTCAAGAACAACAGTGCCTCGTACTGAGAACGTGAGCTTCGGCAACTTTCCTTCATCTCGGAATTTCCTACGCACATCCGCCATATCTCTCGGGCGAAAATCAGGCAGCTCACGCACTGTCGCGGATCAGAGTTGTGCCTTCTGGCTCTTTGTATTTTCAAGCTCTAGCCTCCGCCCAGCAAACTGAACCCGAGGTGCGCCAATTGCGGGAAAAAAAACGCTCGTTGGTGCAGCTTGCGGAGGTGCAGCGTCCATACACAACAACATTGGTTACGTGCGACACATCCCAGGCAGCTCCTCGCCTGTTCGTGCCCTATCAGCTTCGGCGGCCAATATTCGATCACTGCAAGGGCTGAAGCATCCCAAAATAGAGAAAGAAATTCAAGAAAATGGGACACTCGGTGAAACTTGCTAACAGGAAACACGTCAAACCTAGTGTTCATGCCATCCGTTATTTGACGCGAGCATCGGATAAAAAGAATGTGAAGCGAACTTCTACAACGTTTCATTTTTTTTTATTTTTACCGCTAAAATTAAAAAGTTTAGCGTATATATTAACTTATACCTTGCGACTTACTTTTCTTGGGTAACCTAGCAACAAGCTAACGGTACGCCAGGCGCGAGAGGTGCATACGTCATGCGCCAAACAGGCCACCGAAGGTACTACACCTTCGGGAGGTGTCCGCCTGTACACCTGTAATTCGTCTGTACGGTGACGCGTCTCTTTTGGATGTAGCCTAGATTGTTGGGCTCCCGACGTATTCTTGCATTGCGTCTGCACTTCGACACGGCACCACAGTGCTATTGCACTACGGCAAGGTGAGAAAGTTAGTTTTACAGTCTGAAACGCATTTCAAGCGTTTCAGACATTTAGGCTTTTACGGCACGGAACCGAGACTTGTGACGCAGTTAGCGAAAAAGAACCTCGGCCGCGTGACGCAATTTCGCTGTATTGACTCTTATCGGGAGAAGTTTTGGCACCTCTCTGACCCTCAACATTATTGTAACTAATTGCTTTACTTTTCGGGGTACTTTTCATGCGCAGTGTCCGCGCCCCGCCTTGTGACGCAGTTCGCGAAAAGCAGCTCGGCCGGGCGCCGCAAGTAGTTTCGCGTGTACTGAATCTTACTGGGACAAGTTCTTGACGCATTCTCTGACCCCGAAAATTATTATAGTTACCTTCGTTACTTTTTGGGATACCTCTTAGGGACGCTCGCCGCGCCTGGGATTGTGACGCAGTCTTCAAAAAAGCAAGCCGGCCGGGGTGACAGTTAGTTTTGCGTGTACTGAATCTTAGTGAGGAGTTTGTGACGCTTTATATGGCCCCGCAACATATACTTTCTTTCGGTACTCACCCTTGTCGAAGACGCGACGAGCGATTGCCAAGAGTGATAACACTGGAGTTTGTTGCCTGCGCCGACAGAACGCGCAGAAGATGAGGCCGAGGAGCTCAAAATCCAAGGACAAGACAATCCTGTCTTCTGAACCACTGAAAACAGGCTTTGCACCCACGAATTTCTCTTGAGTGCGAGTAGGAGGCATTCTGCGAGCGTATAGCATGATCTGGCTGAGAGCCTAAGTTGTGGCCTCCTCTTTGTATGTAGCGTACTATTGTGTCGGCTGAGGTCAAGTTGTTTTGGAAAGGCGGAGTCGCCCGTGCATTTCTACTCTTAAAGTGCAGTAAATAATGTTCGGGGAAGGGAGAATGCTTGGAAATCAGATGTTTCCTTCATAATTCATAGTGCGGCTTGCAATTAGTCGGGTATTTTCGACGCCATGTATGCAAAGGTGAACTGCTTTTGTTTGTAACGTCGCTCAATCACTACTTTCGCACGTTTTCCTATACACGCGGTATTCCTATAAGGTCTAAATACAAAAATGACACATGCTTGTTTTAACTTTTTCAGCTGATGCCGTCCAGTGGAGCTTTGTTCGGGAACTACTACTGCTTACCAGGTGCCACAATGTTGGATGAACGCACAAAAAGCCCCGAACAAGGCTTCATATAGAGCCAAATAAAGATTTCCTCATTTACAAGGCATTTTGCGTCTCGTTTATGAAATTGCACGTCGCACGAATTCGATGGAGGCTTCTAAAGATCGTCCGCAATCGTTTTGAATAAATAAACGACTCTGCAATAAGACCGCGAGTGACTGGGCAGCAAAAAAACGAAAACAAAAAGGTACTGAGTAGCGCAGCCGGCGTAGAGCGAGCCAGGTAGCGTTCAAAACGCGTGCGCCCAAGACCAAAACCGGAAGGAGTTAATCTCATCCTCTTGGTGCGCTACAGTCAATTTGGCCGCTGGGCTCTATGCGAGTGTCCGCTCTTGCTGAATGTCTTTCTCTACGGTCCCGGCATCAGAGCGGCACAGAGGTGTTTGTTGTCCTGTCTGGCCAGGACACAACGAAGATGTTAGAATCTGGGCAAGGAGCTGCCAAGCCTGTCAAGCCATGAATGTGATCCGGCACACGCATATTCAGCGGTGCAGCCGTTTCGATCACGTGCATTTACACTTGGTGCGGCCTCTTCCGCCTTCCCAAAGCTTCAGTTACCCCCTCACGTGTGTCGACCATTAGTCAAGGTGGCCGGAGGCGACGCCTCTACAAGACACCACAGCCGAAAGAGTGACGGAAGCATTTGTTGCTACGTGAGTTCGTGGTACGGTTGTCCTTCGGGAATAACTACTGACCGAGGCCAGCAATTCCGAAGCTCGCTTTTTTTGTACCCTTGCGAGACTGATCGGCAAGCGCCTTCACAACACCACGGCTTACCACCCACAGAACAACGGCATGGTCGAGTGTCTCCACCGACAACTGAAGGCGTCATTGACTGCCACGCTTGACAGATCGCGCTGGGTGGGCTACCCCTAGTATTACCCCTAGTATTACTGCAGCTGCGAACAATCATGGATGACCTCGGAGTCAGCGCAGCCAAGATACTCTATGGGTCAGCAATCCGCGTTCCAAGCCACTTTTTTGGCACCCAGCAAGGCACTCCGCCAGCGGCCGCGCAGCACTTAGAGGGGCTACATTCCAGGATCGGCCAGCTTCGACCGACACTTTCATGTATCGTCCTTGGGGAGCCTGTGTTTAGTGTCCCGACAATGAACACAACTACGCACGTCTTTCCGCGTCGCGACTCTATCAAGCCACCATTGACTCCTTACAAAGGCCCCTTTCGCGTGATTTCGCGTTCAGAGAAGACCTTGAAGATTGACGTTAGCGGCAAAGAAGAGACAGTGTCGTGCGACCACGTGAAGCCAGCCCATCTTGAACAACTCTTCGTTCCTTCCACCCTTCACACCTAAACCTCCGGCATTCAAGGGTAGGGGGGAGCCCTTGTAGCAACTGTCCGCCGCTACGTTGGCCCCACTTTGCATGCGGAAATACCATTTACCTCGCCTTGCCTCGCCGTTGGGATCATTGCCCCCTGCTCTTTCTTGGAATCGAGGTGGCTGCCCGACTGGAGCGCCATCACAGCCACTCAGACGACCTGCTTTTACTTCGAAAAAGACGCTACATCCCTAATCTCCCCTTTCTAAACCTGCAAAACGCATTCCTTGCCTCCGCGAATTCGAGCTCCCAACAGGTGCAAACAACGACAATTTACTATGCAGAGCAGCGGACGCGGGCATCGTGGCTAGCGCTGCCGCGATGAACCGGTGCGTGGAATTTGCTCGTCGCCTTATTGGATATGAGTGATTTCGCCAGTATGCTTTTCGGAAAGGCGTGAGAGCAAGAAGTTTGCTATACCATGTAGTTTCATGTAGGATCTTAATAATATTAAAATTGCTAATTGTTATTTGGGGCGCAATATTATGTCTAATGCCTTTAGACGTATGCTGTGTTGCTTCATTAAATAACGCCAACAACGGTTACGTTCTCGAGTGCAGAATAGATAAAACTGGCCAAGCTTCATAAGTTTCGCTTCTACACGCATTGCGCAGCAAGTATAACACACTTCCGCTTCGCCTTCTTTCACGAAGAGTATCCAACAAGGGTTTCCGAAACGAAGCATAGGTGGCAGCACTGGACACCCTTTTTGGTCAAAAAGCCTCAATTACGGGGCCGCCGCAAGACATGCTCCATACGGCTGTCAAGAGAACAGCGACGTCCACTCCACCCTCTCCTATTACGATGTCATAATTGAAAGAATTCGCGATTGACTACAGCGCCGCTAGTTCTGGCGACCAGTATTCCGAGCGCGCTGCTCCACCTACACTGCTAGTGATAGAGAGTTAAGGAGCAGTTGGTGTCTGTAACCTTGCTAAAGTCTGCGTGGGTACTTATGAGTATGTATAGCGGCGTAAATGGCGAGATAACTACATGCTTAAAAATCCCTAGATACTTCGAGAAAGACGCTACATCCCTAATCTCATATGAAAACACCTAGATCTAGGGATAAATCCCCAGAGTTGGCATCCTTGCGTATTCTACTTCACCGGCCGCTGCCTGGCACGCTGAAAACGCCGGACTCGTTGAGCGACCAGACAACTACAGCCATCAGTAGTAAAGAATAAGTAGCTGAAGCTGCGCACAACAGACCTAAAGGGGCTCGGCCTTAATTGTAAGTGCCCGTAAACTCACGGCCAGACAGGCCGGACTCCGGCCCAGATAAGCCTTCGCCCATTTCGTTCTGGCGACATTGCATTCCTGCATGGCTTGCCGCCGCATATACACTATGACACCGCATCGTGTTCTCCTTCGTGACAAATGCAGCATGCGGTTCCTACTCATTTCTGGCCCTTTGTCAGAAAGGATTTCATTCGTCTACTTACACGCGTTCGATGTAGAAACGCGAGAAATAACGTGAAGATGATGCACTACCGGAAATGATCGCCCAAGAATATCGCGCCCGAATACAATTTACCTTTGGCTTTCGTGCGCCATCGCGGCTTTTAGTATTTACAGTCATCCTGTGAAAGCGTTTAACAACAATACCTTGATGGGTAAATGACTGTGCTGTTCAGATGTAGCTTTCGCTGCATATCCACTGCAGTTTACCTGCTTTGTGCGCGTTGACTGGTCCGTGTCGCGCTTGCCTGCTGCGCCGCGGTGCCCGCTTGCGCTCTCAAAGCTGGGACAGGAAATATGCGTTCGACCTTCCTTTACTCAGCCTTGTGTACTGCACAGCCATCGCTCATGTTGAGCGCCTATTCGAGCCACCGACGGCCACGCAATGCATTAGCGTTCTTGCAACAGCCCAAATTGGGAGCGCTACAGGAAGGACGCACGCCGAGGCAGACGCGAGCTGATGAGTGACCAATGCGCCTGGCAGCCTAGGCGCGACTGAGATTTCAGCAGCTGCGTGCGGTTCTTCAATATTCGCAATATCCGAATCGCTGCCGCTTTGCCACTTTGCGCACGCGTCGTCAGCATATGCGCTATTAATTAGCTGCTAATTATAAAATTGGGCAATTACCGGCCCTGCGGCTTTGCGAAGAATACTTTGCAAGTATGCACTAGGCATATATGGTCAATTTAGCCCAAGTGAAATGTCGTTGCAGTTGGCCTTTAAAGCCCTTGTGACTCGCTGTTAAGTTTATCAGTGGCTTATCCTGTTTCATGCACAGAGATTAGCTAATCAAGCGTTTCTTTCTCTTCTTCAGAAGCGAGCGGAATTCATTTGTAAAAGATACGGCATACTTTATTTTACGGCGTAACATTGTTGGATAACACTCGACAAACGCTCTCTCTAAGTTCCTTTCCTCGATACACATGATGCGTCATCTTACATTAGGCAAGCTGTTTAGTAAGAAACTGGTTCAACATACACTTCTAAACCTTCTGCATCATGCCAACAAACCTGCGCTCACGAAAAGCAACATTAGGTTCCCACCGCCGTCGCAACAGAATGACGCGCGTGCGTGCGTTGTCGAGGCAAACCGAGCGAGCTTCAAGCGTAGGAACTGTTTATGGGCAGAGCGGCTGCGGTGTTATGACATACCACATATGCATGCAACCGCGAACCGATGGGAGGAAGGCCTCGGCAAGCTCCCGTGCCTGCAAACTCGAACGCGTCATTGATTATTGTGCGGAATAGGCTATCAGGAGATCCCTTGACAAGAACTTCAGCTTCCTTGTAGAATTGTATGTCGATTCCGCTATATTCGGTTAAAGGCAATATATATGCTTTCGCAGTTTTCGGCAAATTAAGGACAAGTAATGATTAAAAAATAACCATGAATGGTGAAAGGGCTAAACACACTTAGAATATCATATGACATATATATGTATAGTCTACAATATTATTGCACTATTGCAATAATATGACTAATATGAATTCAACCTCTTTGTATGGCAGATCAACCGATGGCTTGCTAACGTGCATGCCAGCTACCTTGGCCATTTCCAAAGCCTCAAGAATTCCTGATGTGAGACAGTCCCAGTGACGTTTAACCACTCCTTATAATTGGAACTCGGGCGAGCAGTCGCAGTCATGATAATGAATGCTAAAGTGACCACATGTCGCCGAGGAAACGCTGCAGGCATGTTCTTTCAACCGCTCATTAAGACAGCAGTCAGTATGTACGCTCCCTTAACATGCTTGGTAGTCATATTATTATTGCATGTGCCTTTAGCCCTCTTACTCCTCCTGTTTCAGTCCCTTTTCTTTTTTTCTCTTGTACTTAGTTTCTCGTAGACTGCGCAAGCAGTATATCACAGTGTGGCGACGAATAAACCTGAGTTCTAAGCCAGCGCTGTTTATGTGTCTTTATTCGCTTGGCCTACTGTCGTAATGTGCTGCCTTAATCGCACTTACCCAAATATGTAAGCAAGGCGATAAGCAGCATCAGCAGCAGCATAGGCCTATTTTATGTCCACTGCAGGACGAAGGCGATCCCTGCGATCCCTGCGATCTCCAATTAGCCCTGTCTTCTGCCAAGCGCGCTTACTGTGCCATATTTTATGTGTGTGCTCAACTATGCTTCCGGTGTAGTGATCTATAACACGCTTCTTGTGGCAGTGGCGCCACGAACGCGTTCGAGTTTTCGGCCGTACGATCACTTCATGGCTGTCGCCGCCGCCGTTGCCCGGTATTTTATTGTTGCCTTCGGCTGAAGAAATGGCACTTGACTACTGTTGCCTAACGGCGACAGTCACCTTTCTAGTGCGAGTATGCCTAATTTGACGCCGGTTATTTTGGCCACCATGGCCATTCTGAAATTTAGAAACACGTAGTTGGACATTTACGCCGATTCCCTCCAACAGTACAGAATAAGCGCCTTCGTAAAAGAACGGAACTAAAATGTATTTAATATAAATAGTTTATTTAGTTTATGCGGCGAATTAGTTCCTTTGATAGTTTTTTTTTTCAAATTATATTCGCCTTATTTTCAGCCCAGTGAGAATGCCCAGCTGAGAATGTCACGGTCATTTGCAAGTACTTGCGCTTCGAATTTTCTCTTTTACATACCGCGTAATAAATAAAAAAGCGTACGCACCCACGCACGCACACACACACACACACACACACACACACACACACACACACACACACACACACACACACACACACACACACACACACACACACACACACTAGGCAACACATAACGTGTGCGATGGTAGGTAGGCGCAAATGATATTAAATGTGAGCTAAATCAAGTGAACATTTTCTTTAAGTAATATACGATGGGGATGCAGTTTTGTTACTGTGAGCAACGTAGAACTATACAGCCGCCGCTCTTTAGTTGTCCTCACTTAAGTTCTGAATTCTGTCTGGACAATCACTAAAGACGTCTGAAAGACAGAGTCGGATTCCAGAATTTGGCACTGAAAAAAAAAATCGCATTCACGGTTCGAATAACGGCTAAGACCGTATTGCCTTTTAGGGTGGAGCCAACATTTAGCGTCTTACGCTTCTTCGACTGCCGCGCACATTGCGTGCGAAATTCTCCGTTGTCACCGCCAACACGCTCAAGCCAACGTATTGAGAACGAATAGTCGAAAGTTTCCAATGACAGCTTTCCTAAATCACTTCTTGTGTGTGTCGCTACTCTAGCGGGCGAGTCAGCACGAAAATAAGCGCAGAGTGCATGCCTATATTTGTCAGCTGCTTGTGCCAACATTGTTCACTAGGTGGCGTGCTCCTTTTTCTTCACACGCTCCGAATGCAACAAGGCGGCCACCTGAGCAGCTTTATTTCTCTTTTTTTTCTTCTAGTTACTGGCACGCACGCCCGCTTTATATTTTTCTCATCTTCGTGACACTCGCAACCATAGATCTTATTTTCCATGCACTATAGCGCCCGTCGAGCTAGAAGCTTTCGACAGGAGCGTGCTTAGGGACGCGACTCGCTTTCTCTCAACACGCAGACATTGCCACTGGAGGGATGGAATATTTTCGAGGTGCGAGCTCTTCGTAGGCGGTCTGTAATACCTTTCCCGCTTTTCTAGCACCACTGCTAGAACGATTGGATTCCCCAGGATACAAGGTGAGTCGCACGCTTTCTTAGTACTGTTAAGGGATCCAATGAAGAAGTTGCCTCGGAACAGTACTAGTGGCGTTTGAGAAGACTGAACAATACAAAAAGAGCGCCACCGTCGCGTCAACTGCGAGCTTTGGAGCGAAGACACTGGCACTCTTTTCGTATAACGAACTCGGGCTTTTGCGGCCTACGTACTTTTTTGGGCGAGTAGCCGCACTGTAGTAGTGGGAGTATAGTTAGCAGAGTTATGAAATCCAAGCGATTCAGACAATTTTGCATATTGAACTTATACCTTGGTAGAATTAATTGATAATATTATATAACCAAGCAATCATACACGCTTTGTGCAGAATTTTTTACAAATAGTCGTTTTGGGACAGAACTAACCGAAAATGACAAGTGACGTTTATATCTTTTAAACGAAAATATATCCTAGCCTTTATATAGAAAGTATTGCTTTATGGCATGCCCCAGCTAACGCTTGCCAAGTTGGCCATGAAAATAGAAATATTTGATCTACATTGTGCAAGATACGATTTTAAAAACTACGGTTACCGGTTGTCACACCTCTGACGACCTAACACAGTAGTTCTTATAAGTGCATCTTGCACAGTGTTCTTCTTAACATTTTTTTCTTTGAATATCTTACTAATGTTAGCTCAGACACGTTTTCATACTGAGACTGAATGCGTTTCTCTTTATGTACTCTCTACAGATCTCAGGAATATGGATACATCACTCAGAAGCACCGTTTTCTTCTTCATGACACTCCTTACATGTAAGAGACATTAAACCGCACGTTACTGACGCAATAACTATTAACGACGGATTATTGACGACGCATTCGATAAGTGACCGTTGCCGTATCTGCTTGAAACGGGCTTGCATGCTCATATTTCATTGCTTACTGAGGTTGTGCGGTGTGGCTGCCCGAGGAAATAAGAAAGAAACTAGCTATCCTAAATGTGTGTTGAAAAAGTAAGGTGCCCTTAGAAAAAAATATTTTCCTTCATTTGGTCGAAAAATGTTATTAATTGTTTTTTAGGGAAAATGAAAGCGGAACGTTCATTCTTTTAAACTTGTTTTGAAACCTCTGCACCATATATTCCAGTGTGGCACCATGGATGTTTACTTAATTTTTTGGTCATTTCTTCTGAGTGATTGCTTTTTGAACAATGCAATGTAGTTTTTAGCTACCGATGAATAGTTGGCCATACCCTATTAACAGCTCTTTAGAGGAAGCTATATCTCGGAACCAATTCCAACGTCGTCCATTCAAATACATAAAAAACGCATAAATGCTTTTCTGAGGTAACCACTGGACCGACCTTAATGAAATTTATTTCATTTCACAAAAGTTACATTCTAGCGCGTGTAGGAAACATAGTTTCGGAATAGAGCCTTATCTTTTTAACAAACATTTTGGAAAATTGGCAGATGTGAAAAAGATAGAAGCACGACGTTTACAAGTTTGTAGCTCTGCACTAAAAAGAGATATAGCAGTTCTGTTAACTGCATCGGTTAAACTAAAACGGACAACTTTGACAGATTAATCAAAGCTTACGTAGATTTCTTACAATCTTCGCAACAGTTCTGCAAAAGTCCTATTCACAACTTAGTAATTTACATCGCAGAAGTGCACACTACATCAACTTTGTCCGCTTTATATGTGTTATTATGCGCAGAGTTTATAGTTTTTTACGTAATTGTTCATCACTGAGCAATAGAGTCGTACACTTGACAATTTCGGTTATTCAAGTTCCGCAATATTCAACAATGTTTATGAAGAAGTCGACGGCCTGAATAAATGATGGGCTTCCTACTCTCACTATAGTTTAAGTGCTTCCTTTAGGTGCAACAAGCGTTATCAGTATGTTGAAGTATTTGCCGAGTGGTTCTTTCCCATCTAATTCTGCAGGAGGCCCCGAGCTAAAGCTTTCTTTTAAAATGGATGACGTATCTGCAAGCTGGTGCATGAACTTCAGGGTGGCACCAGTCTCTCGCTTTTGTATCTTTCCTGATTTACCAAGCCTCTTCTAGGTTATGTTAGGAATTTGTGATGTTATGTGATGTTATGCAGCTAGGTCACGTTATCCGGTTATGCGACTCTGTTTTCCTGGGACTTCACATTTGGAATGCGTGTCGATAAATTGTGTACCGTCTATAGCAACTCCTAAACACAATGGTGTGTAATCTGGAAATAAACATGACGTGTTGTTTAATTGCTTCTAATATGTTACTTTGCACATTTCTTTATTATTAGACCTTGATCGCCACCTTAATAGTGTTATATCTTAAACACGTTTTTGGCAAAAGGTCCGCCAGACAGTCGGTACTTTGGGCCCTCCTCTTGTATTACGTTTATTTTCTAACAAAAAGAAATGTGCGTAACACCATTGGAATAAGCTATGCATGCTGTAGTCACAGTTGATAAGACCATATGAATGACCACTATGGTCCGCACGCCCCCTGCCCTTCTGTCTGAAATACAAGCCATTTCTCTCTATACTTATAAAATGTGCCTTTATTTTCATCTTTCCCATTTTGTTGTGATTTCTACCTTGTCTGTGTATATTTCTCAGTTCTCCCCCCCCCCCCCAAAAAAAAAAGTAAACGCGCTACTTCGTGGGTGCCTCGAGTTGTCATTTTGCCGCTCCATCCTGTCTATCGGTAATTTTAGTTGTCTAGATGCTGTAGAAGCGCTCAACATTTCCTACCGAAATGCAAATGAGCATTGACTAAGTTGCGAGAGCTTGACAGTTATTTTTCTCTCTTGCAGTGGACCTGCTTCTAATTATTTATGCGCGTCCGTATATCGCAAGAGAGTGCAGACGTGCATTTGGTCATAACGCTCCAACATCGATATATAGTGCGCTGCAAGGACTTTTCAACGATGCTATGCGCATGTTCAGACGTGCGCTTTCACGATAACATTTCAATCTAAATCGCACAGTTCAAATAAAGTACGCAAAACCATTGACTCTGGTTCTCGTGCTTCGACAGAAAAAAAAATGAAGAAAACATTTTTAAGTAAATAGCACGCGTCGCGGACAATTCATTCCACGTTACCTGTTTATCTGATTGCTTATAGAGCCCCCACTCAGGTCACAAGACCCCAAACCGATTCATTGCAGCAAGTCTAGATTCAAACGCGCGCGCGGGGGGGGGGGGGGGGGGGGGGGGGAGACACGACAATGTGGCGACGTTCTCGCAACAATAGCCGTAAGCAGTCAGCGCACGACAAAACATCATCAGCTACGCGGGCAGTGGCCAAGCCAACAGCGCTCGTCCTGTCTGCTTTTAACCTTCGTCTGTGTCCATTCGCACCATAAACGAAGAATATGTTAGCGACACCAACGCGTGCAGAATACATTGATATAGCTGATTACAAGGGCTTCGCGACAGCCGGTTTGGTGACACGTCTCTGAGGCACAAAAGAATCAGAAGTAAGCATTGCGCAGCAGAATGAAAGTCAGTAGAGTGTGCCCAACACGTCATGATCATGTTTCGGTAAGTGTTAGTGTCTTCCACCACAGCGCTAGCCGCGCTCAGCTCAGGGCAGCAGCGCAGGGCTCTGCCAGTCGCATGTTGCAAAAAAATAATAAATAAATAAAGGAATAATTGCAGAGCCCTTGCACTATGTGAAGCTGGAAGAACAGCGAAGCTGCCGGTTTTGTTTACTTATATCTTTAAATTATAGGCACGTTTTTCATTGGTAAGGGGGCGGCCACTGGAAGTCTAAGGACCTGCACCATGGGCCGCAGCAGATTGGGCCGCTGCGCGTTTGGCTTTCCCGCCGCCTCCGCATCCATTCGCGCCGTTGAGCGCTCCTTGAAGGTGCGCTCTTCGTCTTCGGAGCGAGCGACACGGGTCTTACCCCCACCGAGTCCAAAGGGGCAACTGATAACGTCGCTAGGGAAACAGCTATGTCAAGAGAGAATGAGGCACAGCTATTGGGTGGTAGACTATTACGTTTTATCACTGACGTTTCTACACGCTTAGTCATAGACCAGCGTTTGGGCTACATCGTTCATCGCTCCGGCGCACTGTTTTGTCACCATCTCGGACGCACAATTTTTTTTCCAGATCCTATAGCCGTAGACAGCTTCGTTGTAAAAACGATAAATGCATGCGTTGCAATAAACAGCCGAAGTTGCACGAGGATATAGGGATAAAATGTGCACAGAGCGGTTGGCAAGGCACACCGGCTAGTTCGCGTCGATGGAAACCTACGGCGATCCAAACTAAGGGCGACGAGTCTGCTGAGGAGCTAGGCTCACGTGTTGCGCTAACTTCTAGTGTCGAAGCATTATACAGAAATCTCTCATCAAAGTCGCGCAAGGTCATTTTCAATTTGTTTGGTCTACCCTAAAAAATTCTATTTCCCACTTACGAATGCCGCAAAATGATGCCACAGTTTTAAACTAAACCTAATAATTTCTAAATTATCAAAAATATGAAGAATTATGCAGTAGTTCATTGACTAAGCTATCCAGAAAATGTCAAGCATTGCGCAGTAGTTCATTAACGAAGCTAAAAAAAACTCAATTTCTTGATTTTGTGACGAGTGGGAATAATTAAGCTAACTTGGTAGTTTGAAAATGGCCAGTCTGTGTCATCTATATAGTAAGGGTCCACGTGAGGTAAGTGACGCGACCACACGATAATATTGCAGTCCTGGGTCTTCTGGGCTTAAACATCTTGAATGATGCTTTGCGGCATATGTCATGGACGGGCTTTTTACTGCGGGAACTGAGGCCGCATAACCTGCAACGAAGTCCGAAGCTCCTCCCCTTTCACGCGCTATAGAAGCGCGGCCACCGCGCGACTTGCGCTGACGTGGCGCGGAGGTGCGCCCTCATTGGTGCAATGGTTGCACACTGCACGCCCACTGGCAACTCTCCAAGGTGACCCCTGTTCTCGGACTACAAACGCGCCTCGACCGAAACAGGTGAGCATTGCTTCTACGTCACGCACCCGAACAGCCAGGAACAGGCAGCGCTACGCTAATCTAACAGAAGAAAAGAAGCAAGAATGTTTAGCTCGCAAACGTGCAAGTAAGCAGCCGCTGTGTAATGCTTCGCACCACGACAAATTCCCCTTACCGCAGTTTTAGCCGTAATTTCTTGAGACACAGTGGGCGAAGCACCTAGTCTCCCGGAGAGTTGGCTTGCAAAGGCTGGCAACGGGTCGTAATTTTTCCTCCTAGTTTATTTCATTTCACGGTCGCATAACACTGACTGCTGGTTCTACATAAAGTTACTGTGCATACCTCCCTCTAGGAGAATACACCGTAACTGTAGCACAAGCTAGGGGCAAGCAACAAATGCCATGCAACAAACAAATGGTTTCGCAAGCGCTCTTGGATTTGCGGCAATACATGGACCGCTGCCGCAGGAGCCTCGCTGCAGGGCCGTAGTTTCGGGCTTTAGAAACTAGAAAATGCCGCTGTAGGTTGTGCAAGAAAACAGACAGCTCTACATTTAAATGCGTGCGCATTTTTATGCCTATCTAACGAGGAAACCGGTCGGTCTGTATCTCACGTAAGACGAATTGCTATATAGAAAGTAATATATAAAAAAATTCGAAAGGGAAAGTCTTGGCGGTGGTGAGTTTGAAACCTGCGACCACACGCTCAGAAGCCGACTGTCTTACGATAACAGGACTGTGAACTTTCGTTTGTGATGTCAGGTTAAGTGGACCGAAATTTCTCTGGCCATGAGCCCTGCGTGACGGAAGCACCGCCGTCAAAACCACCGCGCCTTACTCGGGAGCATCGCCATTAAATCTTATAGCAGCCGGGCAAGGTAGCATGACGTCATGGATGGAAGTACATTGGCCTTAATTTGTACCACTAAGCTAACACACACGTTTGCAGAGATTGAATATATGCAGACAGTGAAGAGACTAAAAGTTCTCTCCTTCTAGTCACGGGTTGAAAAGTGAAGCGAACCTATGTCGTCACATAGGTAACTCGAACTTCTTGTAATTCCAAACGCAAACGGTGACTGCTAGGTAACTGACTTTTTTTTTTGCACTTCTGCCATTGCCATGACCATTCAAAGGGGGTAATGTAATAACAAAAACTGGTCACCGAAATGCTTTTTAGCGTAAGCAGTTTGTGCAGCATTCAAATACCTCCGGCAGATAAGAATTGCAAGTTTTCTACTCGCGGAAAAAAAATTAAGAGCAACCGCTAACATAAACGGAAGCGAAATTTCCGTCTGCGTGTCAGCCATCAATAGACCAAGTAGTTTGTTTCTTACAACACGGCAGAAAAATGTGCCGCGCCAAACCAAAAAAGATATTCGCTTGAAAACAAGCACGGAAGATCTTTCGTTTCGTCCTGTAGCTGTTTTGATAAGCACAGCGCTTGTTCCTTCATATGGATTGCAGAAAAAGTGTGCTTGCCTCTCGTCCGCTGGGAAACGGAAAAATCTCGCCCTTGTGTTGCACCCCGAGCTGCCACATCACACAGCCCCGAAGCAAGTCTTGCATCCTTTCCTCAGTTTTTCCGACATTGCCGGAACATCTACAGGCACAGGAAGTTTTGAACTGCAGAGCACACGAAAAAAACGTGCGCAGGCATAGAAAGTGGCACGAGCAGGCGAAGAGAACGGCGGCCGAAGTGATATGAGCAAAGTCACCGCCCGTTGGTGTAACAAGTGAAACGCCAATATAAATATGTAAGATGCCGAAAAATAAAATAGCCGAAAGCACATTTCATTTCTACACATAACTGCATCACTTTATTGTTATGTAGGTTGAAAAGATACAGCCGCTTATGCAAAAGTTACTCAATGTGCCTTTGGCTACCGGTGTCACGGCGACACTTTATAACCAATACCGAAACTAACCCCACTGTCCACCCACTGATTGTGATAGGTTTATGAAGAACTGTGGCAAATGTCCATCTGGGCGCACCACAGAACTCACCGGAAACGTGCGAGCAGCAGCACAAGCGCGTCTCTGTGACCCGCATCCCCGCCCGGAGCTCTGGGCTCGCCTCCAACCCAACCCGAAATGTACCGAATTGTATTTTCAAGGCCGCTAATTTACTTTGTTCACATGAATCTCCCTGAGAAATGTGACGTCAGCCCGACTGTTTGTTCAAGTGGTTTTACTCCTTGCGGCGCCACCCATTTTTCGTCACGGCGCAGTTTCGCCAAGGTCACCGCCAAGGGCACTGGCAACATAGACGCCTAAAACTTTCGCCTTGAAAACACCACAAACACACTCTGGCAACCTGAGACCATCGAACACTGCTTCGAAGGCATTGCTGACAGCTCAGTGACATCATTGCGACAGGTGGAGGTTTCTGCAGAGTAGGGCAGAACATGGAACGCGCCGTGGCAGACGACGCAGTTATGGCTATCCGGAATGAAGCCGGGAAGAGGAAATCAAGCCACTACCACGCTGGGCGCATCAGACGAGCTTTGGCGGTGCATTATTAACAGCTGGAACTCCTAAAGTCAGAAAATAACACCCAGTGCGTTTGTCGTTAACACGAGGCACCATAGGCCAGAAGAAGACACCTGCAGTTGCTGCGATAGGCAGCTGCAGTGCGACATTCTAGTTGTCCCTGCAGAAGAAAAGCAAAAAATAACATTAAGCAATTTCAACGCTTCTGTCGAATCGCTTCGCACTGCACGCGACTGCCATCTGGCGTTGTGTTTCTGCCCAGCACGGAATGTATTTATGTCTGCCAGACGCGTTTTTATCGGCCAAAGAGTGCGCAACATTAAATGACATACAGAAAGTTGCCACGGTTCAAAATTTTTGTTACGTGCTGGAACACATTCGCTGAAACATGCTTTCGGTTTGAATTCGCGCCAAATTACAATAAATCACCACTTTGTGCCACATGCGCGTAACAGTTTACAGATTGTAACACGAGGGTTAATGCAGATGCAGCACACTACAAAGCGTAAGGTGCGTACACTTTACGCAGCGTTCGCTCCACCAAAAAGAAGCTGCTAAGAAATGTTGCACTTAGAAGGGCACAAGTAAATTGGAACTTTAGTCAAGACGCACGATCGTAGCAAAGATTTTGTTGTTTCGCGAGAAGATGGCTGGAGAAGCAGTAAATGGTCCCTCCAAAGCATTCCCTCTGTCCTTCGCGTCTTGACCGACTCTTCGTTTACGCAACGGTCGCGCGAATTCACCCCCACTCGTAGGCGTTCGCCATATCGTTCAGTGGCAGCGTCTGCTGTCCGTTGCCATCTTCGGTGACGGCGGCAGCCGTCACGTTCGTGTCCTTCTCGTCGGCTAGGGTCGCGTCAGGAGGCTCGCCTTCGCTCGGCCCAACGCGGCGAATGGTCGCACGCTGGCCGAACGCCTCGTCGTCATCGTCGGTCGCCGCGGCCACGGTCTCCGGCAACGCTCGCCAGCGGACGAGGGCCTCCGGTGCAGCCGCGCTCGTATCCTGCGTGCGCGTGCTACGCGGTGAATAGAGGGTGATCGCCAGCACCAGTATTAGGAGCGCCAGCAGAATGAGCGTGGCGCAGAACACACACTTGCGCTCCCACTGCGCGACGACGGTGCTGTCCTCGTGCGTCGGTCCGAACAGCGCGGCCGCCTTGTGACCGCCGCTGGTGGAGACAGACTTTGGGTCTGTGCCCGACGACCGGCTGGGACCTGCTGCGTCTTGCATGGCGGCCATATCGCGCTCTTGCCACGGACGCCGCCAAGCTGTCGGAACAAAATGCTGCTCGAAGGTTCGAAGTGTGTCGATGACAGATAGCGAAGCGGTTCCCGATTCAGGTGCACAGAGCGGCTCACAGGCTTGGCGACGATGTTATGGCTCTTCCCTTGGCGTGGTTGTTGTTGTTGTTGTGGCCTGTGATGCGTGTGGCTCCTACCCACGGTGGGGGATTGGCCAAGAGATGGGTGGATTATTCGAAATTATTATGGAGCATAAATTTCCTAATAGTTATTGAAATAGCATTGAATAGCGCAGAATTGCCTGTTAAATAACATCAGGAAGGTAAAATTGAATTGGTAATAATTAACTTAAAAGTAAAAACAAAAATAAAGGAATTTAGCAGGGCATTCGTTTAGATTCCATAAGGAATGTGCGGACAGCGTAGCATGCATCCGTGTGGCTGAATCCCAAAGTGGACGCTCCGAACGAAAGAATTGCAGGTTCTGTCAAGTCCAGGCCAATTCTTCGAAAAGGTATTTCCAACCATCTTTTTCTAAGCGCAGTAAAGCGGCGACAAGATAGAAGAAAGTGGTGTATCGTCTCTTCCTCATTACAAAAAGAACAGAGGGGGGAGGGAACCAAACCCGACCTGTGTAAGTAGAAATTCAGCGAGGGTATGCGGCAGCGTAATTTGGTGAGGCAGACCTCCAGCATCTTTGTGTCACAGGATTCGCTATGCCAGGGAAATGCCAGGTGCTTATACTCTGGAGAAGCAGTCAAATGTGGGTTTGATAAGGCTAATCTTATTGATCGCATCCGAAATCTTGTCGCCGTGATCTGTGCTGTCACTGGTAGAATAGGAAGAACAGGGCCGGATAGTGATGCATTTGCCAGTGAATCAGCAGTTTCATTAAAAAACAAACCTTTATGCCCTGGCACCCAAATCAAATGAACACATCGCACATGGGCAGGAACTAGTAAGCGGAATAGTTTTAGCATGGGTGACTCATTAGTAGCGGTAAGGCAAGAGCATACCGAAAGGGAGTCAGTCAGAATGGCAGCCGTTGTAATAATTGGGTCTAATTTACGTAAAGCTAGGATTACTGCTAACAACTCGGCCAGAAAAATAGGCACAAAATCAGGCAACCTTAAAGAAAAAGACCAGTCGAGCGCAGGACAAAATATTCCAATGCCAGCTTTTTCCTCGCACTGTGAGGCATCTGTTGCAATGATAACGTTTGTTTCTAGGCTGCTCAGGTGGTCTTGCAACATGGCGTTTAAAATGCCGTAAGGGAGGAGTTTCGCGTGGTTTGGGAAAATGTCATCAAACCTGATCTCTGGGTAATTTGAATGCGTATTATCATGAAGCACCTCGCGAATGTGCACATTTAGTGGTTCAAGTAATGTTTGCACAAATATAATCTGTGGTCTATGAAACCTGGGCCAATGAATAGGAAAAAATAATTCTGGATTAGAGAGGAAAATAATTTGAAGGCGGTTTAATGGGGATTCATATAGCCTTAGGAAAGTCTGAACCGTCAGAAGGCGAAATCGGCATATTATGGGTGGGATTCTTGCCTCCAGGTATAGTACGGCATTCGAAACGAATTTTGGGAGGCCTAAGCACATACGTAGCGCCTCTCGTTCCAACAAAACTAGCGGCCGAAGCTTGTATGCTGGGACACCTGAGAATAAAACGCATCCAAATTCTAACACCGGACGAACATACATCTTATACACCATCAAGAGGGATTTTCTCCGCATACCTGTTCTTCGGTTGCTCAACTTGCGCAAAATGCCCATTGAACGAGCTCCTTTTGTCGCAATATATTCAATATGCGGCCGCCAGTTAAGATATCCGTTGTAAATCACTCCAAGGTATTTTAGTGATTCTACTTGTGGGATATCTTCGAGATGATAGTTAAGCGATATGTATACTGGGTCTTTAACGGGAAAAACGAGGATAGCACACTTATTAGCATTCAGGTTTAAGTGTAAGCTATCCAGCCAGCCTTCCAGTTCCCTTAGATACGACTGCAGTATTTCGTAAAGAGAGTATATGTCGCTAGCCATACCAAAAAAGGCAATGTCATCAGCATAAACGTATGTACTGACAGCTGGGTGAACGGGGATTCTGCTCAGTAAAATATTAAATAATACTGGTGAAAGTACCGATCCCTGAGGCACACCTCTTGTTTGCTTATATTTACTGGAAGAATAGCCGCTTCGAAAACAATAGAACTCCCGGTCTTTTAAAAATTCATGCACCCATGCTATTATATAGCCTGGAAAGCAATGGCTCTGTAACCGATTCGTTAAAATTGTATGTTCAATGCTGTCATAGGCTTTGCATATATCTAAGGTAACTAGAGCCGCGTATTGTTTTTCCTGTCTGGCGATGTTAATGCGACTTTCAAGGTCTACATGCGCGTGCCATATTGAATAGCCAGATCGAAATCCAATTTGACACGGACTCAACAATCGATTGTCGTCAATAAACTCTAAAATATGTCCGAGAAGCACTCTTTCAATAAGTTTCACTATGTTTGATGTCAACGCAATTGGTCTGATGTTGTCGATAGTATACCCTGCCCCTGGTTTTTTAATTAATGGAATAATTTTGGCGATCTTCCATTCTTGTGGAATCCATGCATTACTAACAGAGTAGTTTAGCAACTTCAGAAGCTCACGTGGAGCTTCTTGAAAGAAAATCTTTAACATTGCATTTGTTATGCCGTCCGGGCCAGGCGCTGTAGTTGGCAACTGTAACATAACCTTTGCTACTTCCGAATAGGATATCTCCTTGTAGCCTGAGAATGCAGGAGAAAAAGCAGAAGGTTGAAAACGCGTTGCGAATCGACTCTCCAGTCCTTTAGCTAGTAGTTCTAAGGACTCCTGCATTTCCTGTGAGGTATATACGACTGAGTCTACATTAATGCTCATTGGGAGTTTGTTTCTAAAACGAAGGTAATTAAATAAAGCACGTTTGTTTTTGGAATTAGTGGTTCTTGCGTGACCTGCCGAGTGCCGCCGGCGTCGTCTTCTTTTCGTCCGGTTCTTGATCCCACATCCACTAACGATGACGATGATGATGCTCAGCCACAGCACGCATTCATGAAGGAGAATAGGCCAACAGTCGGGTGGCAGCAGGTAGCGCGAGACAAACAATTACTTTAAGAGGAGAAATGCAAAATGCAAAAGGAAAGACGCTGAAAAATAAGAATACTGTGCACCCGACCCGTTAGCACAATGGCAATGACGTTGCCATGCGGAACTCAAGCTCATGAGTTCGATCCCGACCACGACAATTGAAATTTTCATGGGAGCTAAATGCGAAACCACTCCTTTGTTTAAATTTAGAAGGACGTTAATAAAACTCAAGTAGCCAAAATTATTCAGGAGACGCTATGCCAGCGTACGTCATAATGAAATTGTGCTTATGGCACGTAAAACATAGCAATTCTTCTTTTTAATGTTTATATGGGACTGAGCAGTAAGATAAACCGAAACCAAATTGTGACAAATATACTAATCAAGAAGTCAACAGAAGCCCAAATGTAAACAATCTCGAGAATCAGTCAATTTCAGCGAAACGAATGGCCAACAGAGAAAAGAAGAGCGGCAATGGTAAAGAAACAGAAATTGACACGGTTATCGTGCATTTGGACTTAAAAAATCAAATACAGGAAAACAAATATTCTTATGGCAATACCGTATCGTAGTGTCGAAGGCCTGAACAATGGTACAGCTGGAATACTTAAGTCTAGCACAGTATCGCAAAGTTGAGGTTCGAGTAACCCCTTTCTCTGAATTGCATATTGTCGGCAGGATATAAATAAGTGGTCTATTGTATCCATTTTATTCCTTATATGGCCTAGCGGAGATATCAGAATAGCTCTATCTAGGCAAAAATTATTGGTCGTGTGCGATGACTTAATATATCCGATTGCTGAGAAGGACCCCACCGTGTATTGCAGCCGAAAAAAAAAGATGTCGGAACTCTGAGCTGTTGCCAACGATAAGTATCTTCCATTTTTTCATACACAAAATCAGCAATATCGTGCTGCTATGGCGTAAGCGTAATTTGCGTAGATTATGAATCAGGAGCCCGTACGATTTCAGAAACGTCTAATACTTTTGACTTGGTCAGCGACCGTAATTTTTTGTTTTCTTATTAAACATGCTACCTGACCAGACGTGGTTTCGTCACATTCTTGATTATTGCGTAAGCAATATCATCTAAAATACGAATCACAGGTGCACTTGGAGACGTTCACAACTTAGGAGACGTGAATATCTGTTGTTATCTTAACATAACAACATACAGGCATAACAACACACTGAAAACTCAATACAGCCCAGATATTAATGTGATTAGTATTTTAATGTGACTAACACTCTTAGGATGCTTGATGCACTTTTCAGGGCCGCCTTCCCGTCCTTCCGTCCGTCCATCCATCCATCCATGCATCCATCCATCCATCCATCCATCCATCCATCCATCCTTGGATGGACGGACGACCGTCCGTCCGTCCGTCTGTCCGTCTCTTGAGATATTCGCCCTTGATCCCTACCTCTAATCCTTCTCATTGTAATAGCATGAATACTTATAAACATGAATTGCATCCTTGGTTGATCCCTTTCTTGACAGGTCATTTGACATTATTCATTGTAGAATCTACGTTCCTGAAGCCAGCTTGTTGGTTGATTGCAGTCAAGTGTTGCCTTTCATCTATTGAAAATAACCTTAGTGAATGTTTTATGCAGTACTAAAAGCAAGCTAATGGCCTACACCCAGTCAACTTTTTACGTCTGCTTTCTTGTGGATAAGTATATTGTTGGCCTTCTTCCAGCTCCCCGGTACGCACGAAGTCATGATGCATTGCGTAAAAGGGCCCCAAGCTTTCCAAGCGTAATATCCCCTCCATCTCTGAGCAAATCAATTGTTATTCAATTTTCTCCTGCCGCTTTTCTCCGAGACATCTCTTGCAAAGCAATTCTAACTTCATCGCTAGTTATAAAAGGAGCTGATGACATTACTCTGCTTATCTTTCAGTACGCACATCTTGTCTTGTCCTATGCCAAGATTTCTTCTCACAGATTTCATGCTGCGCCCTTTGTTGATACCTCAATCTTTCCGGTATTGTAATTCGCGTATCACTTACTTTCTTTTGTTTATCACCTTTTGGCAGTTTAGCGAATTCCGACCCTTCAGCTAGACCCTTTCGTGCTTTGACGTTTCTTTGCTAGGTCCTTTGTTACTTGCCACAGCTTAGCTAATTGCTGCATTGGTGCTTTACCACACAATTCCTATGCTACTTCTTAAATCGATGTTGTTACTGCTTCATTCATTACCTCTGTGTTATCATCTTATTCTAAAGCTGCATATTTGTTTGCGGACATCAGCCGAAATTCATTTGCTTTTATCCTGACCGCTCACAAATTTTATCCACAAATCTTACTTTCATATAAACTTATCGAGAAGCATTTTGGCATTCTGGCGAACAGCTGGTCAACTAGGCGATTAACAGCATGCGAGTATTAGTAGTAAAATCTCTCCGCCATGGTACTTCCTCCCGAAAGTGTTTCCGCATCTTTTAAACATGTGATTCGAGTTTATTTCAAACGGTGCTTTCAACTATTTGAGTGTTCTATTTGTTTTATCTTCTCTTCGTAGACAAGACTACCGCTGGGGCAACTAGGCATATTCTTTGCCCTGAAGCGACTCCTCGAAATATTTTGCAGAATGTGTCAAAAAAATTCGCAGGCGGATGGTTGTTGCAACGAAACTTTATTCACCTTATCATATTTAACTCCTTTACCGAAAACATGCATGTCTTCAGGACTTGGCAGCGGAGGCAGCAAACAGTGCGCACTCTGAACCGTACTGCTTATTTCCACAGGCCTTCTCGGAGCTATCGCTGGGCACCACCTCGGGATTTTCGTCACGGGCATCTTTGGCGCCTGCGTCCTGAGCGCAGCAGCACTGACAGTGCAGAAGCGGATCAACGTACAACCACGTGACCCTGTCATCGCCGCTTGGATCCTGAATCAACGTACAACCCGTGACCTTGTCGTCACCACCTAGATCCCGTTAAAAGGACCGCCAGACGACCACCGCAGTCACTTGGCAGCGGAGGCAGCAAACAGTGCGCACTCTGAACCGTACTGCTTATTTCCACAGGTTTGAAATTTTACGATTTTTTTCAAAGTGCATTATTACGTACCTTGCTGCCTCTGCTGCCTCGTTGTGTTGACTGTTTTTTGTCCTGATTTTGACATTTGCATTATGACCACTGAAATTGCTGACATGAAGCGCGAATTTCCCAAAGAATTAAGAGAGCTGAAGAACAGCATGGACTTTATAAACAAAGAATTCGAGGCTCTAAAGAAAGAATGCAGTAAAGTAAAAAACGAGAATGTGGCACTGAAAGAAACACAACAAGTGCTAGCGCAAGAAATTGAGGCGCTGAAAAAGAAAGTGCAGGAAAGCGCCGTGAAAATCATTGCACAAGATCAGTATTCTATAAATAAAAATATTGAAGTGAAAGGAATTCCGCAGGAGAGGTCCGAGAGCCTCGTAAGCATACTTGGAAAAGTTGGCAACGTTCTCGGGGAGACCATAAAACAAGA
Organism: Dermacentor variabilis; assembly: GCF_050947875.1. NCBI lineage: Eukaryota > Metazoa > Arthropoda > Arachnida > Ixodida > Ixodidae > Dermacentor > Dermacentor variabilis. The sequence continues at coordinate 182,780,076 of NC_134569.1, forward strand.
GGACATTGAAGTCTGCCACCGAATTCCGGCGCGCAATTCCGACTCTGATCCCAACATAGTGGTGGTTTTCCAGAGCAGGGCTAAACGCGATGTAGTCCTTAATAAGGCCAGGAAGCACAGGCTCACTACGAATGATATCGGGTTTCCTGATAACCAGTCTGTTTACATAAATGAGCACCTCTGCCCTCAGCTCAAGAAGCTGCTAGGCATGACCATTGCTAAGAAAAAAGAAGTAAACTGGCGTTTCGCATGGGCTAGGAACGGAAAGATTTTCGCACGTCAGACAGACACATCTCCTGTTCTGCGTATTTCGTCTGAATCAGACTTGGACAAAATGCAACGTGCCACCATTGTTAGCTAAACGCGATTTTGTTATTTGTTCGCACTAATCTTATCTGTTTATAATGGATACACCTGCTGACATTGTAGTACCGCACGACTGCAACTACTTGAAATTTTTGCACTTGAATGCGCAATCTGCAAAGAACAAGTGCGATGAGTTTTCCATGTTTTTAAGCAAATTTTCCTTTCAATTTAATGTGATAATGGTTACTGAGACTTGGTACCAGCAACAGAGTGACGTTCTTCACCTACCTGGATATCAATGTTTTTTCTTAAACAGGCCTTCCCGTCGCGGAGGCGGCGTGCTGCAGTTGGTATCGAATGAGTTTTCTTGCACCTTGATCCCTGAGTTTTCTACTATAACGCCTGATTATGAAGTTTTAAGCTTACAGTAGAAAAAATACGTTTTTGTGGTTGTATATCGCCCACCTGATGGAAAGATCGATAACTTTATTACCTTCTTTGAAAGGATTCTCAGCTTCGTGTGTGTAAACGACATGAACCTTTTCGTGGGCGGGGATTTCAATGTTAATCTTTTGCAAAGTACTTCGCAATCCCAAGAATTACAACTACTCCTCCACTCTTTTTATTGCAGGAATGTTATTACAGAGCCTACGCGTGTAAGTCATACATCTCAAACACTACTCGATCTATTCATCACTAACTGTTCTGAAGATAACACCAAATCAGGAGTGATTGTAGCTGATATTAGCGATCATTTGCCGATATACATGTTCTGTAGGCTTCATCAGGTTTCAAAACCAGTGCGTCAGTCTCAGTCATTTGTTTTCCAGGAAATTAATTACAAAACACTAAACACTTTCCGGCAAAAAATTAATAATATTGATTGGACTTCGGTGCTTCTATGTCAGGAGGCTGATGATGCATATGATAAACTGATGCGCTCCCTTAAGGAAGCGTATGACAACTCCTTTGAATATATAAGAGTAAAGAAGTCAACTAGAAAACGGAAACCGTGGCTTAATGACGAATGCCTTAGGATGATCCTTGAGAAGGATTCACTATATCATAAGTTTGTCAGAACAAGGAACCCTGATGATCTTGCAAGCTTTAAGAAATATCGGAACTATGTTACGAAATATACACGAAATGCAAAAAAGCTGTATTACGAGAACCTATTTCAAGAGGTGAGTAATCAGAGCAGTCTATTATGGCGCGAAATTAAAAAGCTTTTGCATTCTGATGTCCACAATAGTGTTGACTTTGAACTTGTAGTTGAAGATAGAACGCTAAGAGGCAAAGAATTAGCAAATATGTTTAATGATTACTTCACAAGTCTGGAAAAAAGTACTCACGACATAGCAGTAACCAAGTATTTGGGCACACGGAAAGCACATACAGCTTTCCTTAAACCTACAGATCCATACGAAGTTTATGCAACTTTCATGTCACTAAAATATAGTAAATCCCGCGATGTGAACGGATTTCAAATAAGACCTATTAAGTTTGTGCTTGATCTCTTGCTCCCAGTACTTACTCATATTTTTAACCTATCGCTGTCAACTGGAATTTTTCCTAGAAAAATGCAACACGCGAAAGTTACAGTCCTATTTAAATCCGGTGACAAAAATAAGCTGTCAAATTACAGGCCAGTATCAGTACTGCCTGTCCTATCCAAGGGACTAGAAAAAGTTATTTGTAAAAGACTAAAGTAATTTTGTGATAAACATTCCATCATATCAAATAAACAATTTGGGTTCCGTGTGGGAATGTCAACTGAATCGGCTCTGCTAACCCAAAAAGAGTTCATTTTAAATGGTTTTGAACATAAAGAACTAACGCTAGGAATTTTCGTAGACTACTCGAAAGCATTTGATAGGCTAAATAATCAGACTTTGCTTACTAAACTAGAACATTATGGGTTTCGGGGCATTTCTCTCAAACTATTACAATCCTATCTTAATCACAGAAAACAACTAGTTTCGATTTCATCAGAAGATTCACGTCTCCAGGAAATTACACAGGGCGTTCCCCAAGGAAGTATACTAGGGCCAGTATTGTTTAATATATATGTTAACGACATTGTCAACATTTCTAATGACGCTAACTTCATCATTTATGCAGACGACACCAGCCTATTCTTTCAGTCTCGCAATATCAGCGATCTCTCGTTGTTGGCAAATACCACACTAGAACATTTGGCCGAATGGAGCAAGGTTAACGCTCTCAAATTAAATACAAGAAAAACAAAAGCTGTTATTTTTGCACCTCCACAAAAACATCTGAGTGAAGACATACTGTTGCAGGTTGGCTCTGATATAATTGAAGTTGTTCCTAACGTTAAAACTTTGGGTGTTATATTTAATCAAAACTAACGTGGAATGAACATGTGGAACTTATTGCATCCCGTTTAGCCAAAGCTTGCGGCGTGCTTTGTAGACTCCGTGAGACGATACCATCTAAAGTTAAGCTGATCCTTTATAACGCACTATTCTCATCTCATTTAATGTATTGCCACCTTGTATGGGGTACCACGTCAAAAGAAAATATCAATAAATTATTACTACTCCAAAAAAAGGTTGTTCGTCATATTGCAAACGCGCCATTCGACGCACATACATCTGAATTATTTTCAAAGTATAATATCATTTGTCTAGTAAGTTTATATAACGTTAACCTTGCCCTAAAATACCAGAGCTACTTTAAGTATAACAACGAAGCGTTCTTGCGGTTGTGCAACCTAATAGAACCAATAGATATATCGTATAACATTAGGGAAAGAAAGAGATGGCAGCTACCACTTTCCCGCACTAATTATGGATCAAATCGGCTATCCAGTTGCGTCCCATCCTTATTAAATAAACTTCATGAAAACGGTATAGAGATAACTGACACTACTAGGAAAACATTACGAGACTTCCTAATTCAAACTGAGTAATTATTTTTTTTAACGTTACTTTGGCTAGGGGAAGTCACTACTTGGCTCCTTTAAATTAGGTAGTTTTTCATTTTGATGGCATTTTCGCATATAGGATGTAACCTGCAAGAAATTTACGCACATCTTCATTTGCTATCTATGTTTCTGCATGTCAAGAAAACGTTCTATGTTGAATTTTACAGCAGTTGAAAATAAATATGTATTTCTGTTATATAGTGTATATTCATATATGTCATTTGTACTGTATCATCTTGTATCACTGATTGTACATTTAGCCTCACAAGTTTTTCACTTATACATTTGTGCATTGCACACACTAAAGTGTACAAACATTATTCTGTCCCCGTTGTCATAGATAGGGGCAAGAACCTTGTCAAGCTGCAAAAAAGCAGCTTTTAGTTCTTGTCCTAGTGTTCATTTTTTTGTAAATGAATGAATGCTAAATAAAGATTGATTGATTGATTGATTGAAAATGCTAATGTAATGCATGCATATCAAATATGTGCTAGCATGAAATATTTTCGCTTGAGCACATAATAGAGCTCTGCACAATAACACATCGCCACACCACATAACAGCGAACTGAAAGAGCAAAAGTACATAAAATCGCATCTACAGCTCAGTTAACGATACTATATTACCATCCAAATCAAAAATACTGGCCGCTAACAGATAAAAGATTGTGCGGAAAGTGTAGTGTACCAGTTCGTCTTTCTCGGACCGACAATCACATTGCACTATTACTGCTGACAAACTACGTTACGCCAAATGAAATAAGGTCTATGCGCTCATCCGGCCTCTCACAGCACCGCCTAAGGCTGGTCGTTTATCCATGCTTGGATTGCAGGGGGCGTCTGGAAAGGCGGAGCGTGAACGAAGACGCCGTCCGCGACGTCTTTCATTGGAGGATCGGTGACAACGTCGGTGAAATTACTGCGCCTTGCGTATTCCGTCACCTGAAATAGCGATAACAGGCGGTCAGTCTGCACCGCCCAATGTTACGGATTGGTGACGCTTCTTGCAAGCAGCGCTGGCACATATTCGACGTAGACGGTATGGCCATCAGAGAGGAACACCGTTTCGCAGCAATTGCATCTAGCGCATCCAGAAGTCAGCCATAGCCGGTCGTTCGCGTGCTTGGTGGTGGATGCTGCTTCTTCAAGCTGGTAATGCTTCTTTCCGCCCTTTTCTATGTCCTCGATAATACTTGCACTCGATTTTTTTCATAAACACTGCTGTCAAGAGTGTTGTGGATTTCCAGCTGTGAAATATTTACCACACTTTTCAGAAGTTAAGGCAATGTTGTAGCACATTATCGGGAGGCGCTTAGTTTCACAAGCGCTGTCCTACCTGCGGATGTCCGCCCAAACGTCAAGTAATCGGTCGCATCCCTATGTGGATGCAGCTCCGGAATCTATATATGCAGCGTTCAGAACATTTGCCAATCACAATTTTTCTAAGAATGCGTCACAGACAACGCACACTCCAATCATGTGCCATCGAGCTTCTCCTATTTCATGGTCGTTTTTGGCGGCGATGAAGCGCATTTACAGTGGCTGCATTACGAGCGTACTTACGATTTCCAGTTCATCCGAAGTTCTCACGATATGCAAAACGGCCAAGTTGTTCAGCGTTCTCGTGAAGTCATCTTGCCTGCAATAAATAAAAGATACAGGACATTCGACGTGGTCGTTCGGTTTAACATATAAAATCTCTCTGTAACGCACACCTTGCGTGTCTTAGGCAACCGAGCACATAGATACTTAACCTTGAGTGTTGCCTCAAGAGTCCAAGTATATCAGACATCAAGCGAAGGTTGCGACAACCAACAGCGACTTAGTGAGTGGAAGTGTAGCTGAAAACAATATCAATGAGATAGGTGAGTTGCACTAAAGTGCTTCCTGACTGGATCGTAGTAAAATGCAAAGCTGATTAATATATTCAAGAACGTGGACAGAATGCAAAGCATGATGTGCAGTAGCACTTATATGAGGAGTCGGGGAGCTACAAAAGCGGGCGGGGGGTGGGGGGGTGATTAAGGTCATCAGTATTCGAAGTTAAGTGCCTGTGCCTGTGGATCAAACACAGTGTTTGTAAAAAAATTGTTTTAGGAAATGCTCGACAGTGTTTGTGTCTTTTCTTGCGCAATATATTGTAGTGGTCTCGGAGAGCTCTACATTACACCAAGTTTACATCAGGTATAAAAATGGTGCGCGCTATAGGCTATTTGTAGGCAAAATGTTCTAAGCGTGTAGGTTAACTTTGAAATAAATTACGTATGCAAATGCTCCGGAGCATTGTGAGTGTGTTTTACGAGAGGTGCAATATTTATGGCAGTTCCCTGCCACAATTATTATTGCCACCGAGATCAAGCTTAGCGAAAATAAGGGAATGAATATGGTGGACAAATAGGAGAACTTAAATGCGCGTGGAATAAATACAGCATTTGTAATAAATACATTACTTAAGTGATCGAAATAGTGATACGGCCGTTATCAGCTATTTTTCCAAGTATCCCCAAAAAAAAACCTACGTTACACAAGCTTTATATTGGGTGGCCATGGCTTTTTGGGGGGCATATTAAGCGTATTCTGCCGCGAAACTTTAACGTTTCCGACCTAATGAGGAGAGTTGCAAATATTTACTGAGCCCTAGTTCTCTTTCTTATTCTCATTGGCAACACACAAGCGATTTTTTGTACATTTATAGTGTCCTTGGTGAAATAAACGAAGTGCCATGTTTATGCTTAGCGAAAATAATTGCATGGTTATTATTGGTTATGTGTAGGCGAAGTTTGAAGTGAGTTGGTTAATTGCAGGCTTTATAAGAAATTATGTATGCGACCGAACCGGAACATTGTGAATGCTAGAATACCAGCTTGCGCTTGTTGGTTTTCCGTCCTGGTGTTAACAGCGCAAAACGTAGACGAGACACGAGACGAGAAGACGACACCACAAGCGCTGACTTTCAACAATGTTTATTTGAAACACGGCTTCTTATACCATTGCCCACATGTGTCGCAGTCACGTGACCGCACATCATGTGAAACACGCACTTTTTTTTGCACTTAAGATGGTGGTTGTACTTGCAAAAGCTCAAGTTCTTTTTTTTGTCAGTAACAAGGACGGCGTGCTAACGCATTGGTCACGAAGTCTGATAATCTCGGCTGCCTCAATTATCTCCCGGACCAGCTTGTCATTGTGTTTCAGCACTTCACGCCATCTGAATTCTGCGGCGCAAGCTTTAGAGGGGCAATCCCTGACATGGATACCTAGATTCTTGTTAGCCTGCTCGACGCTATGTTCCTTTAGTGTTTCGTTTGTGCATGTTGAAGTTTGCTCTATGTACTTTTTTCCACATTTCAAAGGTATTGAATACACCACGGCTTCTGTGAAGAAACTCCATGACCAGCTGGTCCGGGAGATAATTGAGGCAGCCGAGATTACCAGACTTCCTGACCAATGCGTTAGCACGCCGTCCTTGCTACTGACAAAAAAAGAACTTGAGCTTTTGCACGTACAACCACTATCTTGAGAGCAAAAAAAGAAAAAGTGCGTGTTTCACATGATGTGCGATCACGTGACTGCGACACGTGTGGGCAATCGTATAAGAAGCCGTGTTTCAAATAAACGTTGTTGAAATCCAGCGCTTGTGGCGTCGTCTTCTCGTTTCGCGTTTCGTCTACGTTTTGCGCTGTTAACAGGATTATGGATGCCTTTTACGAGTGGTGCCGATTTTATCCCGTTGCTCGGGCAGAACTGTATATGCCAACGAGATCAAATTTCTTGAAAATTGGGGATAGAACGAGGGAGAGGAAGTAACTGCATTTGTGTAGGTCAATAGAGTACTTGTAAAAAATTCCTTAACAACTGCTCGAAAGCCTTGTACGGCCATCTTACGCGGTTTTCTAGCATTCTTGGAAAAGAAGTTCACGTTACAAGCTTACATATGCCCGATATATGGGTAAATCTCATGTGCAATGTATGACGAAACATTATCGTTTCTAGCCCAATTAGGAGCGTTGAAAATAATTACTGAACCCTGGTTGTTTTTCCATATTTGAATGCGTTGTATATTGTACAGGTTTCTATTAGGCTTCTCTGTGTCCTTTGGTGAGCTAAAAAAGCCTTAATTGGGGTCCCATTCTAGGTAATATGTAGCAGAAGTTGCAAGCGTGTGAAATAATTTTGGATTTAGCATCCAATTACGTTTTGAAGAGATTCGTAGCGTTTTAATTGAGTTTTACGAAGGACGCAATATTTATGCCGCATTGCTAAGAAAACGATGAACGTCACCGAAATTCAATTCAGTGCAAACATGGCAAACAGCATCATAGATATGTATGCGAAGCCAAACGCGTGTGGATCAAGTATAGCCTTTGTAAAGGTTCCTTAAGAAGCTGCTCGAATGCATTAGATGCCGGCAAGTTTTCAAACGGGCGAGTGATAGGTGAGCAACATCTTCATGTATTTGGTTTAATTGCAAGGAACTGCGTTCCCTAATGTAATTGATAAATAAGAACAGCTTTGCGGGCAATTGGAATGTGATTATGCAATGTCACACACGTCTGCTGCCTTTACTCTAGACTGTTTTCCAGCAGCAGGAACTGCAGGAACTGGAAGCCCGGGTCCCGGCACCGCCTGCAGCCGTTTGCTATTCGAACGTACGACAAAAAACCGGACGTTACACCTCTTGGTGCCAAACCTATTTCGTATTTAGATGTCATAGGTTAAGGGCCTACATTGAACCTTGAAAAATACTCACGGCTCAAGCCTTCAACCCGAAACAGGAGTTTCACAGCGGCCCTTAAGCTCATGCGCGGCATCTGCACCTCCAAACTGTCTGCCATCAAAATGACGGGAGTGCCATCGATATTCCCATTTCCGCGAAGTCGATGCTCACGGCGCCTCCGCTCTTTCCAGCAGCATTTTCACTCCGGAGTTGTCTAGTGCGCGCGTCCTCGTATCTGAAGCTCGGAAGGCGCCAAGGTCAGGTCAGAAGTAGCCGCTGACAGTAATCACAGACCTAGTGGAAGTTACTTATCCCGCATACGACGTGTGATCTCTGTTTACTTCTGAACAATGGTGTGAAGGTGAGTATGGAGCCTCCCGTGCGAGTTAGTCGGCGTCAGCGTGCGACGAAGCGTCTTCTGGGAGCCAGTGCTTCTACCGTGTGCGCATACTACTACAGTTCCCCTGCGCCGATCATTCCAAAGCCTCGGTTCACTAGCGGATGAGCTCCTGGCAGCTGTAGAGGCAGATACGTCAGGCCATTCAATCCGCTCGATGAAGTGAAGCGCTGCGGCCTTGAATTGGCGGCATGACAGCCATTGTAGTGAACAAAGTGTTGTTGTCTACTGGCAGAATAGAATTCCATATTTGCCAAGTCATCCTCGGCCCATGCGCATAGCGAACGTTACTTGCCATATTTCTTAACATTATTACCCAAGCTTCGATGAAAAAAGAAAAACAGAATATCATGAAGAACTACGTTATCGCAAAAGGCCCGCTTTGCCGGAGCACTGCCACCAGCAGGGACTGTCGTCTGACAAGTCCCGCAACGTTAGAGAAGACTGGAAGCCTGTGGTTATGGCCTAGCTTTGTTATGGAATACAGATGAATTCTGAAGTGCGCAGAGGAAGCTATTTACCCATTTCCTTGCGCCCACTCGCTTTGGATGCTCGAAGAAGTACGCGGGTGAGTGCGAGTTTTTGTTAACAGGCGAAGTTGAAATGAGAAACCAGGTGGCCGAGCCCTAGCCTTATAACCTAAAGATTTTGCCGGTTGCTGTAGGCGAACATAAAGTGTATCTGCCTGAATGAAAAAGAAGGATTGGCCCGGAAGCTACTTACGTTGGCACCATTTGTATTTTAGAAAGCTGCTCCAGCACCTCTTTACGGAGATGTTGGGAAACTCGAACCTGGTCCGCCTCAGCTGCGCTCAGCTGCCCGTCGAGAGCCTCTTGAGCTATCCTGGAAGTAAAACAAAGCTTTCGGTCATCTTCGGTAGTAGCGGCATGGAGCTGCGTAAGGACGACGTTCTGAAACTAGGGTTCTCGTTGAATGCCATCAATAACGTCCACCAGCTAAAAAAATATGGACGAAAGAGTTTAAACTGCGCAGTACTAAATTATATTCATTCTACAAACGTGGAGAGTTCAGTAGAAACGTCGCCATTATTGTAAACGTGAGTAAAACAAATACGCACCCGTCGCACAACGCTCGTTAACTTTCCTCCGAATTTATACGAACTTCCTGTTACGTTTATTGATGTCCTATACAGGGGCGCTATAACGTAAAACTATTCCAAACTTTTCTATTCCAATTCTGCAATCAGTCCTCCGTGATTGGTCAAAACTTTTTTGGAGCACCCCCATTTCACCTGTCTTTAACGCGCCGTCACGAAAACCGCGATAGCTTTTCGTCTGATATAACGTGTACACACGGATTATGCATGATTTGACCGAACAAAAGAAAAATAGTTATTTCTGATTCGACGCCTCTTTGCCATTAGCCCTTGGCTATTGGTTAAAAGTCTTCGGGCTGCGCCCACTTCACCTGCCTCTCACGCGACGTCACAAAACCGCAAGAATTCACCGCGTCAAAATTACGAGTACGCGATAAAGATGCATTAATATGCCGAACAAAACTGAATTTTCTTCTGAACAGGCGCAGGCTACCCCGCTCCGAAAGAAATAAAAGATGGCTGCCGCCGAGCGCTCAGGCACTGGCAACTGGCACCTGTCGGAGGTCATGGATTTATTTGGGTGTAATAAAGCTTTTTGCGTGGCCGTGTAAGGTTTTGGAGCACTTTCGGCATGCTTACGACCTCGTTCGGCCAACTCTTCTTTGCTGAGGATCCGTTTTAGCGTCATTCGTAAGCTTCCGTTGCATGCGGCCGCGATTGTCGACGAGCCACCGCAAGCAAAGTGAGGGAAAGCGGACCAATCGCAGACGCCGGCACCACCCTCATCATCCGGTTATCGATTTTCAGTGCAGTGGCTCGGCCCTATCGAATCGCCTTCCATTCGAGCGTGCTCCTCAGCTCTTGTGAGGCAATTTGATAAGACAAGCCGCTCAGTGCAGGCAATGTTATTCGTTTTTCAAGCAAACAAAAGTGACCTCCTATGAACGAGGAGAGCGTTTGATTGGTCTGTTCAGACAACCCTGCGGGTGACCACCCGATGCTTGCATCGGCGGTTACGCAAATTTGACGTCAGGATATTGGAATAAAAACATGTTGGAACAGTTTTACGTTATAGGGCCCCAGAATTACAACGTAGTAACACTTGTGAATACAGTCTGAAAATAAATTACACGTATTATTGCTTTCTATAGAATTTCTGTTCGAAACACAAGCTACCTTTATATAAACAATGTTGGTATTACAAAGCAAGCATACATTCTTATATTCTTCTAAAGACTTTTCTAAAGACATTTTTAAGATAATGCAATTAGACAGTAGAATTTTTTTCTCTAGAAAATGTTTTCTATATGAGACGACATTTGACCATGTTGTTCAATGTCGTTTTTATAAAACATTGTGGTAAATGGCCGTCTTACTTCGAGTATTACTCCTAAAATACCATCTGCTCCTCTGAAATGCCAAAGAATGCCACGAACCGTCAGCAGTTATCTTCAGAGTTCTTGCGATTCCAAAAATGCGACGCTTTTCCTTTGATTTCTTCATTATGGGGTTTAACGTGCCAAAACCACTTTCTAATTATGAGGCACGCCGTAGTGGAGGACACCAGAAATTTCGACCACCTGGGGTTCTTTAACGTGCACCTAAATCTAAGCACACGGGTGTTTTCGCATTTCGCCCCCATCGAAATGCGGCTGCCGTGGCCGGGATTCTATCCCGCGACCTCGTGCTCAGTAGCCCAACACCATAGCCACTGAGAAACCACGGCGGGGCACGATCAGATTATGTGGCATTATTTCCTGCATATGCCTTGCGCTAGAACTCATGGAGAAACTCCTGAATATACAGGAAAGCTTGCGCGTAATCGGCATTAAATTGGAACCCCCACGTACAAGATCTTTTTTATTGTTTGTTTGTTTCTTTGTTTGTTTGTTTTATTAAGCCTTTGTAGTTGAAATTCTGGAAGCATCGTGATTTGCTTCCACGTGAAATCGAAAAGCGAATATTTTTGATGTCCTACTTTTTTGTTTATTTACTTACTTTAGTTTAGAGCACACGCTAAAGCTGAGCACTATAGTGGTAGTTTATTCATTCATGCAATATCATTCATGCAATATAACAAACAGGTGTTTTCGAACTAAAGAAAACTGGAAAGACGTTATATACACTGTAAAAAAGATATTGTAATTGCAGAGAAACCTCCTGGTGAATTTCGCTGCCCTCATTTCTGTAATTATACGAAGAGCAGGAAATGCTGATATTTCGTAATATGCGAATTTTGTTATACCACATAATTTTCACACTAGGAAACACAGGTGTGTTCTTTAATTTACAAAAAATCACCAAAAACAACCACGGGCCAAAGTCATTAGGCGGCTAAAAAAGTTCCTGAATGCGTCAAATACATGCACTGTAACGGATCACCGAAGAACAGGATAACCAAGCTACATAGAACACATTAGAGACGCTGAAACGCCTTGAACTGCAAAACATATGCCAAGCGTCAACCACACCAGTACATACCATTTGTGCCACGTAACTTGTGTGAAATGTTAAAAATATTTCTTTAGTGTGCTTTCACGTAAGAATATGTAAGTGCCACGTAGCTTGACACAACAATGTAATGCCGTTTGCCATCGCTTGGCGCAAATCAGGCTCTTTATGTATTTCACCTAATTACGTAATTAGTTATTATTAAAAAAGAACTTCGTTTAATAATATAATCAGAGCAAATGTATAAATGAGAAAATTGTAGACCATCCTGAAAAATTCCCGATCCTGCTTTTTGTTTCTCAATACGTTCTAACAAAAGCTTTTTCCAAGACTCAAGGTTGCCGGCGAAAGCCGGCGAAGCTTTTTTCGAGTTTCGCGGTCTTTCTTTAGGGTTTTCTTTCAGGGAAGTTATTCAACAATGATAATGCATAGCCCAGCCACTCCAGTTTCGACGTAGTATATCCTTGGTATATAACCAAGATGTGGTGGTTATCCCTTTCACACTACAGCGATGAAAAGTCGAACGCATGGCAGGCGTTTTAGACAGAATTGCATTAGTGCTGCTAGTAGAAACTGCAGAATGTGGTCACAGGGCAGTACTGAAAAGGATAACGGGGATCCGATAAAAAAAATTGCCAGGCTTAGCTTGGTTAAGCCAAGAATGCGTTGCATATTGCGCGGTCAGGTGGTGGCTGCGGCCGCGCGCGACCGCGCCAGTTGGGGCCCAGCTTTTCCTCCGTGACGTCACGCGCCGGCGCAGCGCCCCTAGCAGGAAGAGCGGCAGTCAGGTGGTGGCTGCGGCCGCGCGCGACCGCGCGAGTTGGGGCCCAGCTTTTCCTCCGGCTGTCGTGACGTCACGTCACGTGGTTGCACTAAAGGTCAATGGTGGCTGCCCGGCCGCGCCCAAGGGCTGAACTGAGTGATTGCAATACGCAACGCATAAAACCAGAAATATAGCGCATTCCAGAGAAAAGTGAAACCGGTCACTCACGCGCTGACACGGCTGTCGGCTGCCCCCTTAGGGACACATGTCGCAAATGCCAAGCGAAGCAGCAAAGGCGCCTCCTGGTTCGGCGTTCTCGTCTGTGGCTTCTTGGAAATCAACGTTGTGTCAAACGTGGCGGCATCTTTAACCTTTGAGCCCAAATGACAGGCCACGGAAACCGCGGCAAGCCGCGTAGTGCGTTCCACGTTCCTGCATCGCGTAAGCGAACCGCGTTCTGTGAACTTCGTATGCTTAGCCGCAAAGTGTATCGAAGACTCAAACGCAATGTAATATACTTTTCTTTTATTGCGACAACAATTACACTGACTCTAGAGATGCGCTTGCCTCGCCGCCGTCGTGCTAATATTGTATTGACGGTGAATGCATGGCCCACGCGTGGCACATTAGGAGGTGGCCGGCGACTCTACAGAGGCGAGACAGACACACAATGCGATTAGTTGCAGAAGCTGAGTAACCGTAACCCTCTGCTCGGTCGGCTTCGCCGCGGAGCCAGGACAGCGTTTCAACTTCCGCTGCTTGAGCCTTCTGCGCAGCTTCGTGCCCACTTGTGGAGGTGCTGTCTCAGTGGTTCGAGAACAACAGACGGTAACGTTCAAGCTAAAAACGTGGATTTTCTTCCTACAGTCTCGTCTCGTGCTGGGCTGCTCGATGAAGCGCCGTTCCATCAAACCGCCATGTCTCGTCCACAATCGACGCGTGACTCCTGCACGCCGCTGGCGGCGCTGCTCATCGCCCTAGCCTTCTGAGACACCTCGTATCCGTCAGGGTGATGTTCTCTGGAGCAGCAGTTACCTCGAAGGGAGAACTGCCGTGCAACTGCTGCGCAACGCCAAGATTTGACATTCTTTTCAATAATGCTTCGAGGAAAAGAGCTTTTTTAAATTTTTTATATACAGAGACGAGCGCGTTCCAAGGTCGATCCAAATAGGTCGCGAAGCTTCGGGCGAAAAGCGGTTCAGTACAGATTGTCACCGACATCTGCAAGGGTGGTTATGGGAGCAGCGATTGAAGCGCAACTATGTTTGGAGGGAACAAAGATTGGGAAAGAAAGAAAGGTTTTTTTTTTTTTAAATCAAGCGAGACACAATTAGATTCATGCAACGAAAATAAATTTCCTGGTCAATTTTATATGTTCGTGACGAGTTAGGAAAATAAAAGTTTATTCCATTTTATTATTATTAATAAATACATCTATTTTCAGCGCCAATAGTTAGAGACAGCGACAGAGACAGTTAGAGACGCCACTGTCACTCGCAGTGCAATGCACGTCTTGAAATGGGCAGAAAGGCGCGCTCGTAAAGTTCACCTGTTGAAATACGCCACCCCTCACAGTTTGTGCCTTCTTGCTTGTCGAAGTTTGTCTGAATTTGGTGACGCGGGTAGCTTCATCGCTTCTTAATCTGTTCAGTCAAAAGTTGTGAGTTACGACCGCCAGATAATTGTGCAGCTGTTTTCATGCGACTGCGCCGGCCGACGGGCTTGGCGTCCGACGAGCTTGGCATCCGACGGTAGGATCAACACTCTACACTTAAAGCTTTCGTGGGCCTCCAAAGAAAATATGATCTGTGCAGGGGTGCGATTTCGACAACCGTACGGCTGGCTTTTCCTGCATCGCTTTCCGCGCTGAAAGCTCGAAACGCCCATCAAGTCGAATGGCGGGGCATTTGAACATATAGCTCCAAAAGCAGGCCAACAAAACAAATTTCGCGCCTTCGAAAACAAAATTACGTCACTTCTGCTTTTAACGGACATGGCATCACATTATTTTTTCTTCCGCCGGAAGTGTTCCCACCACATACAGATGGCGCTAAGCCCCATGAACCGCCGATGGACCGCCATGATTTGAACGTATGGGCTCCTGTGGAAGCTTCGCTACCAGGTGTAATTTACCTTGCGCGTTCCGCTTAAATTGTTTGAAAAACGATTTGGCGCGTATCGCTACCCTGCTTGCCCTCAAATTTCTCACAAGTGTCGCATTTTGGAGTCTACGACCTTAAAGGGGTTGGGACACCAAATTTTGAGGCTATAGAAAGCATGTTGTAGGCTGCTTCAGTATGCGAGGACACCCAGAACGAGGTATTGGACGCTGCAAACATTTCAAAATAATTTTAATTCAGCTCCAAAAAGTCATTAAAAACTCGTTCTCGTAGTCGAGACCCATCGCTAGCGCGGCAGTTATTACGTCACAGAGGAGGAACGAAAATATTGACGTCATAGCACACTAGCACAAAAACGTGACGTATGATAAGAAGCGATGAAATATCGATTACGGAGCCTGCTGAGCCGAGCGACCGAGCATAGCCTCCGCTATGACCCAGCTACAGGCATATAGAAATCCTTTCTTAATGCAAAGAAAGCGTGCAGATACGGACACAAGAGGAGAGAAGTGGACAACACGAGCGCCGCACGGCGGCCCGCGAACGGCAAACTGCGTGGGGCGAGTTGCCGTGCGGACGGGCCTTTACACGTTTGAACACTAACCGGCCGACTCCGAAAGGGACCAGGATATGCGGCGTTCGTGTTGTCCGCTTCTCTCCTCGCATAGTCGCATAGTTCGGCAGCTCGGAGCGGTCTCTCGTTCGCTTAGCCTTTCTCAATGTGAGGGCCCGTCCACGTTGCCGACACGGAAAATCGCCGCACGCCGTTTGCCGTTCGCGGGCACCCGTGCGACGGCGGTTTTGCTCGCGAACGGCGAGATTTCCTTACCGTAGAGAGGACATGCCCGGAACCCATTTGTGCGGCAGCCGTACGGCGAAGCGGCCAATCAGCGACCGAGGAGTGGTCACTCTGACACCGACGGCAGCTTCACCGCCTCTGATCGTTCAGCGCCGCCGATATCGTCGCTAGGCCTTTTCCGGTTCACTCAAAGCTAAACGGCACTTCGGAATGAATCACCGACTCTCACAAGCCGCAATATTTTTTTACCGTTGTTGTCGCTCTTCGCAATAATTATAATAATCGCGACATGCACTTCGAATCGCCAGTTGTTGACCTCTGCTAGCAGAGCACGCGTATGCGCCAGCGGACGACGCAGCATAGTTTTACGTCACTATTTTTTGTGGCCCACGTGACCAAGCCATGTTGTGTTTCCTCCTCTGTGACGTCATAGCATCCCCCGGAGCCCAGAAACCGAAACCTAAATCGCTCGGTATAATAATGCTATTATTAAATTATTTATCGGATATATATGAATCGCGCTGTGTGTATCGTGCTCCCTGAACCATGACGCAACGTTTGAATCAACAAACGCATGAACGAAAATTTTGATGTCTCCACCCCTTTAAAAATAACACTTAAGTGGCCTAGTTAATTGCCCGGTTGATTAGAAAGAAAAGTCAAAGTTGCCTTCGTGTATGGGAATGCATGCTATTGCCGCGACAGCGCAAGCATAAACTTGTGTCGACACCTGCCGGCAGCTTCAGAAAACAGCCGTTCAGGGAGGGTTTCCATGTGTGCCAAGTATTACCATGACCAACACCTGTGCCAACTGTTACATTGAACTACGTAGACGTAATAATTCGATACTTCTACGGAATTTAAGTAAGAACATTGCCGCGGTAAGCGCAGAATATTTTTCCTGTCACTTTAAGCGATATGTGGATGTCCCTGTATTCCCATACCGAGCCCGACCACCTTTATACTTTATCTCTGTGTTTGTGCACTCCAATGTGGAAGACGCGCCAACTAACCTTTCACAGCATTAAGCAAGAAGTTCATTAACAAGCTTTCAAAAGCGTTATGTGACTCGGACTCAAGGCTGTCGTGAAAATCCAAGCAAAGGAGGAATGGAGACAAGAGGACTACGGATCTTATGCAACACTTCCGACGATGACGGCGCCAATTACTTCCCACACATATCGCTACGATTCTGGTCCACCTATAAAAACACGCTGCAACACAATAGGCAAGCACCAAATGACTATTTGTTCTTACAGTTTTCAAACAGGCATGTCGACATAGTGTCAGGGCATTACGGCTCCGAGCCTTCACCTCCTTTCTTATCTCGGAAGTTTTATTCTTCTTGAAGCCAGCGCAGCCGCGCCCAGGGGCTAATAAAATATTTGCGTGTGTTGACTCATTTCATTATCATTTATCGAGATACCAGTCCGGGTGCGCCTACAACAAGCGGTTGATGCACGTGAATCTTACAGTGCACGTAAAACCTTCTGGGAGAGCTGACAATGTGTCACTATTACGAACATTGTCCAATAATTAATTTCTGGCACATTTTAATTAGGTTTTAGACCCAATAGCGTTGCTTAGTCTTGTACTCAATGATCATACTGCCGAGCACAAATACAATCACATTTACGTCCCTGAAATATTGCGCAGAGATTGTTTGCTCTAGGAACCCCGCAACGTGACGCTGCGGTTCTGACGGTGACAGAAGCTTAAGAGGCTCAATATTTTATTATTTTTGTATGTGTCCCACTAAAAATGCAGAGATGGTGCCGTCCCTGCAAAAAACAGGAAGGCACTACTACAAGCATTAGTGACGCAATGTGCAAGCCAAACTTCCATATATGACTGAGACGCCGACATTAAAGCACAATGGCAGTGCACTCCACTCATTATCCTATGTATTAGATATCTACTGATTTCCACTTATCTTTTGCTGATCTCTACATGAACACACCGTAGCATAAAGTGCGAGTTCACGGCTCGTGTACGTTTAGCGCAACATAAGAAACTAAGTTGAATTCTAACAAACATGTAAGGAACTTGGTCATAAATGCGGCTTTAGTGATTTGGTCATAGGTTACGCCCGAGCATGACTTTGTTATTAATTTAAGCATAAGCAAAACTATCACGGACCTCCGTTGAGACCTTATAGAGAAATCGTTGGCCCACTTTTGTGACGTTGTAACAAAGCATGTGCATGGTTGTATAGAATTGTGACACCGCACGTATGCACATAAGGGCACTAACCGTTTAAGCTAGTGTATACAATAAATATAGCTTTTTTTTTTTTGCTAAAATCAAAGGTGGCATATCCGTGTAAAAGCTGAAGAATATTAAATATACAGTGAACATCAAGGAAACGCGGATTGCGCTTGCAGTTATTGTCCCAAAAAACGACAAGAAAAATTATCAGGTCTTTTATGCATGCAATCGTGGTTCTTCCGTGAAATGTCTGATCATAAATATTATTCTGTATGAACAAAGAATAGAATTGCAACGCAGCCAATGACACAGTTAGAAAGCACTCCTACGCTCAACTGGAAATATAACTAATAGCGATGGTGCGGAGAGGAATGTAATGCAACTAACATTAAAGACATGAAACCCCAGCAAATCCGTAACTTTCGAAGCGAGCTCAACGACAATTTCAACAATCATTTTGCTGACTAATGTGCGGCACGATAAACATTTGTGGCGCGCTGTTTATCACTACGTAGCTGTTCTCGCAGTTCCGCCGACAGCCAGCAAAATGAAGTCTCTTAGTCTTCCAAAATATGTAAATAAACGCTGAATAATGCCATAATCTAGAATTTCGCATTACCTTCCGGCTGTCTTATTGGTTTACGTTAAATTTCCTTCCAGAAGTAGCAGTGTAAGCCAACTGCCTCTGCGTGACGCTTTTGCACCTTTGATGCAATTCGACTTACGCCAGAAAGTCTTTGTCCACAACAAGATTTGCGACGTTTGTGGAAAACGTGGTGCACTTGTCACTTCCGAGCTGACACGCGAGGCTGGCCAACCGAACGGCTGTCGAGGCTCTGCGTGAAACAACGCGACGTGGTGTTATTAACAGGTTCTCACTCTCTGTGCGCACAGTTAGCTCAATAGGCTTGACAACATGGTGTTGTCAAGGTGTCGGCGTCATTGTCGTACATCGAACCGACGCCAATGGTCAAGCAAGCAATCGGTGCAGCCGCGTGAGGAGGCGACAGACTGCAGACGTCCCGCAGTGTGTCGACTCCTCTAGTCGCATTTACGTGAACGAGATAGTAGTGCATCACACTTATTAGATTATCATGGTGCTAATACGAGACAGCCTTTACATGTGGTTTATTCTCCTTCGTTCGAAACAAGCCGGAACTTGTTTCCAGCTCGCGCGTTTAGCTGACGAGTGGACGAGGGCAGACTCTACCACTCAGCTCACGCCTCCTCTCTGTCTCGGTGCGATGCGACAGGATTTTCATGACCCGCGTAGAATAGCTGGCTCGTGTCGGTCTACACTCTACAGGCATACATCCTATTTGCCTCCACCTAGCGCATCTCTGCAGTTAACGTGGCTACAATGCGCTAGAAATCTGGTCCGATGCTCACTGTCGCAATAATGTGAAATGCGGCTGGTAATGCAGTATGGCATCGATTACACTTGGTGTACCACTCCTTTGCGCCCGCACCCCAGAGAAGAGTTGACGTATTTTAGGGCGACTGCGTTTTGACCGTCAGTAGGCGGTATACAATCCTGAAATGGTCTCATTTCTACTTTCTCCCGTAATGGAACGCGTTATCGAACTCTTTCTTCCCAATGTACCCTCATATGGCGCATTTATTCAATTCCACCTTCTAGCTCATCCATGACGTTTACATGGTTGCTATGTGATTAAAACGCGATTTGATTAGTCAACCTAGCATCGATGTGACCATATCAGTGAACCACGCGCGATACGAAGCTGCGTCTAGCGTGCTCCTAAAGTGCAGCGTTCGAAAGAAAATGAAAAGGAAAAAGAAAAATTATCTTGGTCAATGGAGCTCACCAATGCGCGCGCATCATAGGTGAAAATTATTGAAAGCAAAAGAAAATTACCTAGTGCTTCAGCGCGTGCCATAACAAGTAAAAATCAAGAAAAGAATGAAGTGTAGTGTTGCATCGTATCACGTGTAAGCAGAGAGCAGTTTACTGGAATGGCGTAGTTCTCCCTCTCCTTTTGCATAAAGGTATGTGTTATCTGCTTGATGCCAGAATGTATATTATTCCTTCATGTATATAGCCTCCTTGCGCCTCGCTTCATAAGGGCTCTGATTCTTGAGAGAGGCCTTACGGCAAAGTTCGCCCTCGTTTAGCCTGCAATGTCTGCTATGCTATGGTTTTGAGAATGTTACGAACCAATTGTTGCAGCAAAACAGAAAATAAGGCATGTTTTTTTACGCTGTCAATATTGAACCTGTAGGGCAAAAATAATGAACAGTAGAAGGAAAAAACACTATTGTTTTTTAGAAACCGCGCGCTTAAATAAAACCATGAGCAGTACAACATAACAATGTCCCTTTCACAGAAAACTAGAACGTCAGCAAAAATACGAACGACGTCATCTGCGGTGGGGGCATAATATATTTGGACAGTTTAAGTGTTCAGAGAGCGTACCCACGAACATGTCCGATGGTTTGCCTCTACTGCCTCTCTTATCCGAGCGTCACAATGTCGAAACACCACCTTGGTTTCACTGACAGTTAACTATGACAAAGAAACATTACTGTTGACAACGTAAAAAATAATTAGAAGCTTAACTATTATTTGCACCCTTCACATTTACCGAAAGGCGTTCTCGAAAGTGTCCCGGTTTCTGTATGCGCTAAAAATAGCATTACATATAAATTATGTCATGAACATAAGACTCTATAGTGAAAAGTTCTGTGGCTAGCGCGCTGCATCATTTAACGCTCAAATATCAGAGACCGTAATGGGCCTCTTTGACAAATCCATACCAATTGATAGGAAAGTACGCGTATATTTCACACGATTCCCACGATCGTCGTACAACTGGAGTAACACAATTTTCTGTGACAGTCTTAGTACAAAATTCTACATTTCTACAGTTCCTGCGTTGCGTTACAGGGCCTGGTATTAATACATAGGTTTTAATAGGAAGCTTTCGCTCGGGCGCAACTTCAATGCCGGCTATTCAAATACATTAAAACGCAGAAAGGTTTTTTCTGAGATAACCACTGGGCCGATATTATTGAACTTTATTGCACTTGAGAGAAAATGTGCAGTTCTAGTGACTCCTGGAAGCGGAATCTTCATTTAGGCCCGAATTCCTTAAAAGGAGCTTGCAAAACTTGGTAAGTTTGGAAAAAGCGGAAGCACAAACTTTACAAATTTGTAGCTCTGCACTCAGAACAGACATCGCAGTTCTGTAAACTGCAGCCGTTAGAGCATCTAAAGAGTAGAAATGTGATTGATCAATGTATATCTTACGTGAATTTTTTACATTGTTTGCAAGGGTTTCGCAAACGTCCTACTCACCTATTAGTGGTCTATTTGAGAGCCATGTATAATGTATAAATTTGGTCTTCTTTAGTTGTACTATCAGGCGCAATTCGTATAACTCTGATATCGTTTTTAATTTCCGAGTTACAGAGTTGTAAGGTTTATAGTTTCGTTTTCTGAAAACTTGCGATTTTCAACAATCCTTATAAAAATATTCATGGGCTAAATCAAAGCTTATCTACCAACAGTCACTGTATGGATTTTAACATTTTCTTTTAAATGCAACAAAGAACATCCAATTTGGTGCAATGATTGCTGAGAGAAATGATTTCTCCTTTCCTATATTTCGACAGGAACCCCCGAGTTAAGGTCTCCTCTTATTATCCGAAATAAACCCAGATGTTATAAAACACGCCCTCATGGAGGGCCTTCGATGAACGTTCACCTGCTAAAAATCATTTAACGCACAAGTAAATCCAACTTTATGAGCGTTTTCAAATTTCGGTCCAATCAAGAAGCTCCTGGGAATCTAACCCACGACGTTGTGCGGATGAGCAGAACACCATCCCCACTGAGTAACCACGACGAGTCTGGGCAATCATGTTACCACGTCCCGGTAAACGCTAAGACACGGCGCGACACCAAACGTCATCGTATCTGCGTAAACTTCGAACCTGGCGAAATCTCCAAAACAAGAAGGTCTCATTAAATCGAGCCTGCAAAGATTACTGTCGTACTGCACGAGATCGACAATGAGCTTGAATTTAGGGTTGACGCGCCGATGCATCGCTCCTGCAGTTGGATGCACTGACAGGCAGTGGCGTAGCCAGGGTTTGGCACACCAGGAACGGTGCCTGGCCCCGCGACGGCCGCAGTTTCTGTGTTAGTATGGGGCCAGCTAAGCCCTTCCTAACCCACCCTCACCATCCTCCTCTCCGAAAAATATTCCTGGATAGGGAACTGCTGACAGGAAGATACGCTAAAAAGCAGAGGCCCGGCCGAGACCTCGCTTGAGCTCATCTATAGCCTTAGAAAAGGCACCAATCAACGGGCACTTTACATTGAAAATCTTTCAATTGTGCATGCGTCAACAGAGGGGCAACATTCCTTATTGATAACAAACCATTAGTAGATTACGTCATTTCAACAATTAATAAAGTACATTGTGAAGCGTGAGAAACGATGTCGGTCTCCACGAATTATCTTATTATCAGTCTATTAGCCCATCTATAGACACCAACATGTCTCGTGGCACATCAATGCTGTTCAATTTCATGAATGCTATTCATCATTGCTATTCATCAATTTTAACCGCAAACAAGGCAAAACAATTAAAATAACCACTCACGGTGCAGCAGAGGCAGGAAGGTCTTTGCTAGGATTGATGGACGCGACCCGCTGTTTCATCACACCCAGGACGCGTTTCTGCAACAGACGAACAAACGCAAGAAGTGACGCATTGTTCCTTATACTGGACGCTAATACACGCGACTTCGCAGTCTGGTGTGCAGCAATGGCAGTGTTGGCAGTGGCGTCAGGAAGTAATCTTGCGTTGGTGTTCGCTGTAAAAAACAAAGGCCTCTTGCATATTCCACCAAAGCGTGTACTCGCCCAGAAATTGGAAGAACGTGAACTACGGAGGTGTTCTAGCACAGAGAAAGCGCACCAACTCTACGTTCCGCAGAGCGCTGCACACCGAACGCGAGATTCACGCCGTCGTTCCCCCGCACTCGGTGCTAAACCACGTGGCCTCGATGGCGCACCAATAAGAAAGACAGCGCGCCGCGGAGAAAGGTGAGTTGTGTGTTTGTAAATTGACACTAACTGGTCCGAATTTCATGTCTCGTAGGAAAACCACAACACGTGCAGAGCCGAACAGAAATCCCCGTTTCTCCAATTACTTCATTCGGTCCGATTCAGTAAGATTGTGAAATCAGCCACGGCAGCAAAAAAAAAAAAAAAGAGCCGGCAGATCCCACGCCCTATGGGAATCGGTCTTTTGCGAAGCAGTGTGCGAGGAGCCTACCAAATTAACAAAAATATCATGACAGCACGGAGACAAGGGTGGCTGTTTCATGACCTACATGACGCGCATGTCGTGACATTCATGTCATGGCCTATCATTTATGTTCGTCATACACTTTTGTCATACCATGCTAATTTTGCTATATACGAAGACGTAGGCCGCTGTTTCATGACCTACAACACAAGCATGCCGTGACAGTCATGTCATAACCTATCATTTATGTTCGCGATAAACTCTTGTCATACTATGCCAGATGTGGTACGTAGCAAGTTAACGAAGCGAGCGTGTGAGCCCTAAGACGTAGGCGTCAGTTTCATGAGCTACTTGACACACATGTCATGATACTCATGCCATGGCCGAGCATTTATGTTCGTCATACAATTTTGTCATACTATACTAATCTTCATACATACCAAGTTAAACGAAACGACCATGAGAGCGCCATGACGTAGGCGGCTGGATAGATAGAGTCAAAGTGGCAAACGTTCGCCAAGAAATGCTTCGCATTAAAAAAATGTATTCGCTCAAGGAGTCGGAGCTAAGTCAAGTTTCACGCATCATGCCTTCTGCGTGCATAACTTAATAATAAGGTGGGATGAAGGGGAACTGAGGGGCTCGATTTTGGTAATAATGACCACTTCAAGCCAACAGGCAATGGAGCCATGGAAAGAATCGAGGAAATTAACTATGGTCTAAATTGGAATGTGGAAAATAATACAAAAGGGAGCTTAAAGTAGACAAAAAGATAATTTGTCGCTGGTGGGAGCTAAACGAGTGAAACACACGCGAAAAGCGCGGCGTGTTTATCTATATCCACTCTGACTTGACGTATCGAATAATGCCAGAACGTAAGCTAATAATTCACAGTCATGAATGTAAAGCGATATAGTGCTTGAATATACCATTTTTGTTGTCCACAGACCACCGTCTACTTACATCATGACATCAGGTAGCCCAATGCATAAAATTTGAAAGATATTTTAGACACACACAGATGTTGCAATGTAATCAGTATTCCGACAAGAATAACACTAACTACTAAAGCGACACTTGAGCTCTGTATCACAATATTGATTTTGATAATGCAAAAGCAGGTGCTTTAACATCAGACATAAGTGACCATTTCTCAATATTTTTGTTTTCCTGGCAATCCAACAGCGCGATCAAATGAATAACACTTGGCAAGTATTTTCTCCGAGTGTAATGTTGAAAAGCTTGCTAATCTCCTGTCAAATTTTAACTAGACTGTTGTTACGAAAGCGACTAACTGCAATAAGTCCTATAATATATTTATATCTTCATTTATGTCCCTATATAACCAGTGTTTTTCACCCAAGGCTCGAAAAAAACGTAGAAAATTGCGGAAATCGTTGATAACTATAGAACTATACGAAAGGATTAAATTTCGCGAACGCCTTTTCCAATTATTCTGAAACACAAAAGATCAAAATAAGCTTCGTGAATATAAAAAGATGCGTGACAAACTAAACAAAGATATCAAAAGCGCTAAAGCTGAATTCTATATAAATAAATTTCTCAGTACTGACGACAATTACAGTCTTGTGGGATACCTTCAAGGAAACAGTAAACAAAAACCAACAAGAAAGATTCATTTTGAGAAACCTGGTGCCTCTGAGAGAAAGATATCAAACTTGTTCGGCAAGCACATTCTTACAGCGGCTTCCTCCTCAGGTGTCCCGCTTGATATAGTGTGTGAAAATTGCATCGCTGCAAACTATCTCTCAACTGTCTTCTTATGTTCGGCAGACCAACATGAAGTGTAGGACGCAAAAATTTCAATGAAAGGTAATTCCGTCTGTGGCCCTGACGAAGTTAAGACAAAACCAGTAAATGTGGTAATTGTTATAGTTGCAGTGCCTCTGGCGCACATCTGCAGCCTTATTTTGACAACAGGCGAGTTTCAAAACAAAATGAAAAAAGCAAGAGTTTCTGTCCTTAATAAAACAGGATCTTCTGACGACCTAAACAACTGCAGACCGATTTCTATCCTCTCTATATTCTCAAAGATAACAAAACACATCATTAGCAAAAGAATAACAGGTTTTCTTTTAATGCTCGCACATAATCACGAAGTATCAGTGCATCTTTTGTAAAAATAAATTGGTGGAAGTAGTCTTTCTTGGAATTAAAGAAGCAATTCTCAAAAACATAGAAGATAAGCATTTGACACTAGGTATCTTTTTAGACTTTGGAAAGGCGTTTGAATGCGCGCAACATGAACTCCTCTTACGTAAACTGCTCTTCTGCGGTATCCAAGGTATAGCACGTAAGCTAATACAAAGCTATTTAATTTCAAGGTCACAGTTAACGTAAAAAGTAAAGTCGAATTGGAGTTGGAAACAATTAAATTTCGAGTACCCCAACGGTCTATTCTCGGACCTGTATTGTTTTTACTGTACAAAAATCATATTATAGATATTAAAGGTCGTAAAAAGGTGGTGCTTTACGCACATCATCCAAATGTATTTTTCTCAGGAGTCGACATACATAATGTATGCGTAGAAGCAAATAAATGGATTAAAAATGTAAGTACGTGGTTAATATCAAATAAAATGGAAATAAATACAGAAACAAGAAAATATTGGTTGTTTAGGTTGAAAGGACCAACAAGTGCGCCAGCCTTACCTTTGGAATTTGAAGGAGTACCTATCTAACACATATCTACGATCCGATTTTTAGGAGTCGTGTTTCAAAAAAATTTATCATGGTCTCCGCACGTGGACGCATTAAGAACCGACGTATCTAGACTCATTGGCATGTCAAATAAACTAAGATTACTCTTCCCGTCTGAAGCTAAAAGCAAAATCTACTATGCCCTTGTGCACTCGCATCTGATGTTCTGCTTCCTGGGATGTTTAGCGACAACCGAGACAAACCTTAATTATCTTTTATCGTTGCAAAAGCGAGCTATACGGGCAATTGGAAACGCCCCTTTCACTGAAGGCATTGCATCGTACTTTACCCCATATAGCATACTTCAGATGAAACAATTATTAAAACAAAAACTATTCTGGAAGCCCTACACCAATGCCGAGCAAACAGAACGAATTCTCAGGAAACCTATCAAGTTAAACAGTATCCATGTGAACTACGACAGAGCTCAAGAGCGAAGACCAGCTCCCGCACAAATCAATGTTTACAGAGGCTATCGTCACAAATACCAGAACTCCTCAAAAGTACCCTGACATATTAAACTTCATAAATTTTAAAGACTCCCAAACACCAATCACGGAGCAAGTTAAAGCTTTATTTCTACTGGAGCAGATGTGAGAATTTAACCCCTGAGCCAATTCTCGGCATTAGCCTAGTGTACTGCACTATTATTTTTTCATTGTGTATTATGTGGATTTATTTCATTACGTGTATGCATTGTGTGTCAGGTTTGATTTTCAGTGATTTCGATTCCGTAAAATTAACTGCATATTTCACTGCATTTCACTGTACTTGTATTGATTTATTGTATCTGTGTCGGCATATGATGTGTAATCATCTGTGTATAAGATTTGCTGCCTACGCTGTCAGGGAGGCATAGCCTAGTCAAGCTCTTTCCGGGCATTTTGTTGTGCCTCTTCAGCTAATTTGTAAGAAAGTGTCTTAGATAAAAGAGAAAGAAAGAAAAAAAAGAAAGAAAGGAAGGAAGGAAAAAGAAAGAAAGAAAGAAAGAAAGAGAGAAAGAAAGAAAGAAAGAAAGAAAGAAGGAAAGAAAGAAAGAAAGAAAGAAAGAAAGAAAGAAAGAAAGAAAGAAAGAAAGAAAGAAAGAAAGAAAGAAAGAAAGAAGGAAAGAAAGAAAGAAAGAACAGACTCCAGGAAGTGTCCTGAAACTAACTGTTCGCCGGGACACACCGAAGCCAGCCGTGAAAATATTTCGTACAAACCACGCAATAAGCCGTCTTCTTTTTTGAAGTGCCCTCATTCACGTATTAACCATTGCTGTGGCAGAGAAACAGCGTTAATGAGTTATCAGCTAGCCTGAGCCAGCACTTATCAACACGTTCGTAGACTTCTAGGCCAGGTACGTGGGTGTGCATTAGAAACGTAACCAAGAATAATTTTTCACTGCGTCACATGCAAAAAGAGTTATAATTAGTCGGATTTAATAATCTAAGCGCCTTGAAACATATCGGAAAGTAGCGAATACCATTTACGGCAGCTGTCCGCAAACTTGCAACGCAGCGTCGCTTCAGTAGCGTGATCAAGAAGGAGATTTTCTTCCTGGACAAAACGAAGTTTCTGTTGCATAAATTAGAGCACTTATGGTGAATAGGACGAAATGAAAGCAATTGCTGTTGTCAGAAGGTCTATATAAAAATATTTCAAGAGCAGGATGTCACCGATTTCTATTCTCAAACCTCTGCAGCCTTACCTTATATGCATTTTCTTCGTTCTCCGTAACAAGCAGGGTGTAAGCCTGCTTCTCTGTGTCCAGGAATTGCTCGACATGGTCGTCCCACAGAGGCTTGTCTCCGCGTTTCAGGGCAGCCCAAGTCCACATGTAGCCCGTGAAGTCGTGCGGCCGCTTGCTGCGTGTGTAACAATGCTATAGTGCAGAATAGCCCACTAATACTTCAGCTAAGAACTGAATCATAAAAAGAAAATCTCTGGACGAGAGAATTTGGGCTGCAGCGCATACGGCAAGCATTCTGCCAGTGCTTTCTCATGATGCGAAACTTACACGATGCCAAGCAAACTTCATAGAGGAAGGGCTAAGAATGTAGCAGAAGATGCATGGTTTATTATATTTATAGACAAATTTCAAATAAGGAGAAGTAAAGACAGTCGATGGCGGCCAATAATTAGGCATGTGTAATGAGACTAGGAAATTAGCAAGCAATGTAAGGAGTCAACTAACATAATGTATAACTAATGGGAGATATGAAGGGAGAGGCTTTTTTCGTGCAGTGGACAACGTAGACAGGTGGTGTTTGTAGTGGTAGTGATGGTGATGGTGATGAGCTCTAGCTAAATAATTGCTGAGTTACTTTCGTTGTGCAGTAATTGGTAACCGTATTCAATTACATTGCTGAAAAAAGTTATTGTAATTGTAATCGGGTACATTTTTATGGAACGTGTACATGTCCCAACCTTCACATGAGACCTTCTTCTTTTGGTAATCATTAGTAGCAAACATTTCAACAACACACTTTCTGGCATGTGCTGTTTTAT
Source organism: Dermacentor variabilis (assembly GCF_050947875.1). Classification (NCBI taxonomy): domain Eukaryota; kingdom Metazoa; phylum Arthropoda; class Arachnida; order Ixodida; family Ixodidae; genus Dermacentor; species Dermacentor variabilis. Next base: position 182,808,333 of record NC_134569.1, read on the forward strand.
TTGTATTTGGTGACGTTAGCTTAACCAATAGGCAGAAAAAATAATGAATTTTATTTTGAGATCGTTATGTTCAAGTTGCTCTAAATGATAATTAGATAGGGATAAGGAACCTGCAGACTAACGAGAGCAAACATGGAGGCTTTTCAAGATAGTGTATATTAGAAGCGCCAAGGTTTTTTTGGCTCCATATGCACGTACGTGAGGATGCCAAGGAGCATCGCAAATATTGTCGTGTCGAATGCGGTTAAACAAAGTTTGGCGAGCGATAGCACAGTTTTGCTTGATGTGCACTCACGTCAGAGTGCTAAGGAGGATCGCAAATATTGTCGTGTCGAACGCGGTTAAACAAAGTTTGTCGAGCGATAACACGATTTTGATCGATTCGTGAAATGTGGCAGACGCTGCTCGGCGCCTTTAGCAAATACCGCATCTACAACTGCGCCACACGACAACACACAGGCGCTGCTCGGCGCGGCAGCAGCAGCGAGCGAATTGGCGGTCATGCTGCGTCTTGCTTCAACGCGAACGAAGCGTTGAAAGCACAGCGCATACGAAGCTACCGCCACTAGGCGCACTTTCTACCATAGCAGACCACTTTGACGATGAGGCCTGCGCGACCGCGCAGTTTGTCCACATCGCAGATCGCTTTCAATATATGGGTGCCCACGCAGCCTGCGCAGTAGCCGCCGGTAGTGGCAGGCTAAGTCCCAGTATGTTTTTGGCTGAGCTTGAAGGTCATATTTACGGAACTAGGCGTTTTCTCAGTTTGTACCTGGAGTAGTACAGCAATCACTCTAATAATGAATTGTTTGGTCAGAGTCATACATTCTGATTCTAATAGAGTTTCTGCTTTTATGAATGACATTGTTAGGTAAAACCAGACGGCTTCTGCTGTCGGCCCGAATTTCTATACAAAGTAAATTACTAAGCGCAAGAAACTCAGGGCCCTTCCACTCTGTGAGGAATGATGACCAGCGAAGCTGTGTATGTGGGCCCCTTAATGGCGAACTGCACCTCCGCTGCGTGTCGGCCCATTATTGCACTGTCTTCGGGATCGGACCAGATATGGGGAGTGCTTAACGCCTTCTCCATTTCCGCCACGGGTGGGCCCGGTATTGCACTATCTTCGGGATCGGCCCATGTTAGTGAGTGCTTAACGCATGCTTCACCTCCGCCGAGGGTTGGCCCCGTTTTGCACAATTTTCGGGATTATGTGTCTACACATGGACACTATCCTGGGGACACTGGCCCCTACAGCTTCGCTGTAAAAAATGCTCGTTCCTAAGATGCTGCCCATTAGTTGCACTTTCATTTGTGACTGTGCGACCCTTTCGGTGAAGAACTGAAACATGTTTCACATCTGACTTTCCTTACAAAAAAAGAACCAATTTTCTGCCGGTTTGTTGGCTTAACCCGTTCAACCAATTCCCAGAATGTTTGCTTTGTTCAGTTGATACAAGAACAAAATTAACACCTGACAAAAGAGCCCACTTCCACGACAGTGTCGTAGTAAGCCATATCACTTACTACTAATTATTGCCGTTATGTTCGTTCATATTAGTATTAAAAATTAAATTCTAGGTTATCACGTAGCAAGATTGCGATATCATTATGAAGCACGCCGTAACGGGGAAGTCTGGATTAGTTTTGGCCACCTGTGGGTTTTTACCGTGCCTCTAATGCACGGTAAACACGAGTGTTTTTGCATTACGCCCCCTTCAATATGTGGCCACTGGCGCCAGGATTCGGCCCTGTGCCCACGGGTTTAGCAGCACAACACCAAAGCCACTACGTCACCATCACGAGTGTTCATATTGCTATATTCCTTCGTTTATAGTGATCATTTGATAGACTACAAATTCTCAAAATGAACTACAGCCAGGCTCTTTATTTTTGTTCTAATCGAAGATAAGGCTGTGGAAAACCACTATACCGAGAGCAGCCAACGGAAAAGGAACGCGAGTGTCGCACTATCTCATATAACTAAGTGTAAATTTGAAGTGTTTTACCCTAGCAGGTTGACCTCATTTTTGTCTGAAGACACTTTACACGGAGTTCTCATTTGCATTAAAATGCCTACACGAGTACTCATATAGGTACATGTACAAATAGAGCGTCTGGCACTGCACTGGTTCGCACAAAAGTATCTTTTAAGAAACGTAAAGTGAAGGACGACATAAGAACAGAGCAATTCAATAAAAGCAGCATCTACCACTTGCGTGCGCACTTACACGTCCTGGTATTGCTTGGCAGCTTGGCTCAGTATGTACCAGGCATTGAGTGGATTGGGCACCTCCTGAAGAAAAGCGTTGTATAGGTATGGCTTTATTTCGCTTATTTCACCGTGAGCGGCAGTCCTCTTAGGTTCAAAACATGTATGTATTGTTATATAGGGTATCTGAGCTGACGTTAGCCAAGTTATTCAATGAAGAAAAAAAGAACATTAAGAAAACACGGTGCAAAATACGATCTTAAGACAAATTGTTCTGTCGACAGATCCCTGATGACCGAACCCAGTAGGCTTTGTAACTGTATTTTACACCGTATATTTAAATAGCTTTTTTCGTTCGATACCTTGGCTAAGGTTAACATGGTACGTTTTTTCTACACTTCATTATTTCCCCTTTACCATCTAACGTAACCTTGAAACGCTGTCTGCATTTGATACTACTATTATCCAAGCTTACCCAAGATTACCGAAGAGATTACCGCCCGCAGTGGTGTCTGCGTCAGTAGCCGTTTGGTGCGTTACCACACCACGCACAAGAGCACATAGGGGTTGCAGCCGCCTGCGTGTAGCCGTGCGCGACTTAGCCGTGTTTAGGGGAAAGAGGATCCCAGGGGTTGTGCGAGCAAATATTGAGTGCTTGGACCTTTATGGCCCCTCGGCAGAGGCGACATACGCCTATGGCTACTGCTTCACGCAAGTGGTCTGCCCGGAGTGACCCCCCCCCGCGGGGAATCGGTAGTTTCCTTTTCATGTCCTCTTCCCAAACCTACGCATTTTCGTTTACTTTCAACCTTTCCTGTCTTCTCTTCCCTTCGTTTACTTTCGATTTGCAAACAGCAAGAGTAAACCTTGTGTGACGTAAAAAAACTAGGTTATATCATATTGGGTTATAGTGGTGTCGCACAGCTAGCGTTGGGAAGAGCTGTCGTTCACCGGTTCAGCAGCATTGTTGGGCTCCGTGGTGGGAGGCTGGCGTTGCTACCAAAGGAGAATCCTTTTTTTTTTGTTATGGCTGCATTTTTAACCGCGCTTTCTGATCGCCACCACATGAGTCGGCGCAACGAAGAAGTATTTAAATGTTTTGGCAAATAAGCCCAGCACTTTCCATGCTACCATGTATCAAAAAGTGACGAAAGGGAAAGGGCCGTGAGTCACGTCTCTTTTTCTTGTTGCAAAGTGCTTGAAATAGACCTTAGGCGAAGACTATAAAGCTATGAAGTTGGCTAGTGGTGACCTCCTCTCGGAGCTCTGCGATCAGCAAAAGCACGAGAAACTGACGAATCTAGTATCATTTGGTGACGTCCCAGTGAGTGTAACTCTTCATCGCACAATTATCGCCACCCGTGGTGTCATCTGAGACGATGACTTGATGTAACTGACCAAGACTGAACTAATAGAAAGCTGGAGTGAGCAGAACGTCATCAATGTAGAACGAACCAAAAGTAGGCCCGATGGCAAAGACATCCAAAGCAAATATCTTCTCACATTCGGTTCAAGTGTGTTGCACTAGACCAGGCTGATGCTCTTGGGTAGCACTTTGAGCACGGCTCTAGCTCAATGAATTATTTACACTCTTTTCTTAAACACAAAGAACAAAGTGAACGCGTGGTCGTAAGTACATACAGGTCGAATCCTACAATCGACCTTTTACCACTGCCGAGTTAGCAGCCTCCTTAAACAAATGTCAGAGCTCCGCGCCGGGACCTGACAAACTAATGCACGATACGGTGAGTAACCTCCACAGATACACCAAAATGACTCTACTGACACTTTTTATTAGTGTATAAGCTGCTGTATACCTTCAATCTACATAAAATGAAGTCATTATCGCCCATGTTCTGAAGCAGTTTAAAGACCCTTCTTCAGTGACAAGCTATGGGCCGATAACGTTCACAAGTTGCCTCTTGAAGCTATCCGAAAAAAAAAGGATTAACCATCTTCTCTTACATTTTCTCGAACAAAACAGATTGCTTGGTCCACACCAGTGCCTTTAGAGAAAGCCGGTTAAGAGCCGACAATCTCGTACACATTGAGGCAAACATGGATAAATATGCATATGGATATGTCCCTACACAGTTCTTTTTGTCCGTATCCATAAAAATGAAAAATTAGGGCAAAAACTCCCCTCTGCGCAATGATCATATAGTGCGTAGCATTCTTTGTAATAAGTACTTATGAAACCTATCCTTTGCCCTTGAAACCAATGCTTCAACCTACCTCAGTGAGCTAGTTTTTACCACCAATTTTGTGTTTGACAAATGAAAGAAATCTTGTTGTGCTTTTTTTCTTGCATAACTTGCCCGTCGACACGCTCGAATGCGTTGCAACGCGTCCTCTTCAGAAGCTTCTCCCTGTTGTTGTAGACGCGATTCTCTGGTTGCTTGTGTTTCCCGCGGGTTCGTTCCCGCTCGAGCCCCCTCGCCTTCATTTAAACAGTTCCTCAGCAAGGCCAAATCGAAACGCGCCAAGCGTCTGAACGCGCTGTATTGCTCCCAAGATAATAATGCTTTCAGTATCGCAATGGTTTCAATATCGGACTTCCGTACTGGACGTCGTGTGATCGAATCCTGCGGTTGGAGAATTTTGATGGTGTTTATTTAACTCGTTATGAAACGAAACCTTGTTTAAACTGACGAGTTTACAAGGTCGTTTGAAGCCAGGAGGATAGGAAGATGTTTAGGCAATAAAGGTAATGGGCAATTGTACTCTGTGAAGGTGGCTGACCAGCGAAGCTGTTTAGGTAAGGGCACGGAGGTGACACACAATTTTGAACAAAGGCACCAACACATTTGTTGTTTTCCTGGGTGGTCATCGTTACCAAAGGTACGCACTTTCATTTATTAACGCGAGAGCGTTAACGCTCCCGTTCAGAGAACAAGGCGGCGGCGTCCACGACGTGTCCAGAAGCACACGTCACATTCACGTGATGGCTCACAATCATTTAAATTTAAAAACAAATTTAGCTTTAAAGGCAAAAATGTTCGCATTCAAAGAGTCGAGCTGGGTCCGTCGGGTTGGAATTCGGACTCGCGAGTCGGACACGCTACAGCTTCGCCACACAAGCCAGATTGCAAGGTGCAAATATAGGGGGGTTATATGTATGCCGCGCATTCTTTCCAATGAGGCAACATTTGACGATTGTTGGCTCTGAGTGTCGGCATGTTGTCGCATACAAAAAGAAGGACAGCGATCTGCTGTTCCTCAACATAAAGCTATATTCGACGACTGTTGACTGCCACCATGCGGCTCCTGCTCGCAAACAGCTCGCTTTACCGTTCGTTCGGTTTGGCTGCTACGTCACAAAGTGTGCCGTCCGAAAATTTTGTGAGAACGGGAGCGAGAGCACAGCCAATAAACGAGCGAGCTCAGCCCCGGAAGTTTGCGTCAGTGATTGCGTTAAAAATGTGTATATTTTTGTGCACCAACAAAATACTGCAGACGACTCTGGCTCTAGCAACTTCTGCTCTCGAAAAGTGTATCCAGCTGCACCAAAACTCCTCTCATTCAATCCTTTTGAGTTGCTACACGATGGATAGCTTGGATACCTGAAAACAGTCTATTGAATATTTTTGCAGCGAGTCTCGTACCAATCAAATAGTTTTTAATCTCTTTAGCGTGACTGCAATGCAAATATCTTTCTAACTCTTCGTCATTTTCTTCCGACTTTGTGATGTCTAGAAAATCTTGAAGTTTGCCTTTGGCTTCCACTCCTAACCACTCCAATGCGCTTCCCCTTGTTGATAGGCGGGACCATCGTAAAACTCACAGCGCTACCTCCATCGAACGTCAGGTCGTCTGTCTCACGCCTGAGCACGATCACCTTGAAGTCTTAATAGCCTGGGCACAATGTTGACCAGTTCTTTAGTATCGCAAAAACGAAAGAATTCCGGCAAAATTCACGTTGAGATAACTATCGAAGTTAATGAAGATTAGCATTCACACAATGCAGCGACCACGTAGGTATACACAGTATTGGCGAAGGAATCTTTATTTAGCATCGGTGCTGGTCCTCCTGAGGTTTCAAGTGCTTCAGCTATAGGCAACATAGAGTGTCTCCGTGATTAGTCCGTTTTGTTATGGCCATCGCTCGCAAAGGTTATCTTGCCGTGTACGCCGGCGGCGCATACGGTGAAGATGATAAATTTACGAAGAAGGAATGACGTCGATAGAACGACGAAGGCATTATGAGGACGACGACATGGATGAGATAATTCTGAAGTGATGACGATAAATAACCACGACGCAATTAGAATGCCATGACGATGGCGGCATAATCGCGATTAAGTAGTAATAGCACGCTTATAACCGAATGAAGGGGAGATTATGTTGATGGAACGACAAAGGTGGTAGGACGACGCCATGACAACAATTGAATGACATTTCTGAAATGGATGCGACGATAACAGCGTGACAATCGAATGACAAGCGTACGACGATGATGGTGTGACGACGATGAAATGACGGTGGTGGCTTGACAACGGCGACATAATCCCGCTTGAATGACGGCAACACGAACATGATGGAATGACGTCGATAGAAATGTGAAGGCGGTATGACGATGAGGGTATGACGACAATTTCGTGATATTTCTGAAATCATGACGATGTTACGATAGCATTGCGAGAACGACATGGCTATAGCCCGGTTACAACTTTAGAAAAAAGGGGCCTTTGCTGCTCCAACGCGGATGAACACGAGCCTCCACCGATGGGTGCGCACTCTAGACTGACGTCACGAGTCGGACGACCGGTGACTCCGCTGATGGAGAAGATGGCCGCCCGCGCTACGAACTGGGCCGAGTCGCGTCAGCCGTGTGCGTCTGCCCCTCGTCAGAGTGAAGTTCCAAAATGTTAGCGGTGGTCTATCATGCCGGAAATATTATTGCGAGCTTACGATACACCATCTGTGCCGCGTGCGTTTATTCTGAGCCATGATCCGGCGACGAAAAAAAAAAAATTGCAGCGAGCATCGCTGACGCTACGCTATGCGAACTGGCGAGACTGCAGGCTTGAAAAAAAAAAGAGAAAACATTAAGTGAACGAAAAAAATCACATTCGTGAAGATATGTTTGTGAAATCTCAAGAACAAGAAAATAATAAATCTTATGCTACGAAAAACCAAGAGTACTTATTTAAAACGATGGATGAAGTATTTTTGTAGCTTTCCTGCCTCGATCGTCTTCTCGCCCCAGGTTTATAATGGTTTTAATATATGCATTGATTCTTTAAATACTTTAAATAGAAACTGATTCATTTTGAGCTCGAAAAACGAGTAGTAAATGTGCCGTGTGCATGTAAACCAGCGCGAAAGCCATGCACAGCTGCTCTTTCTTCTTTTATCCCGTGCAATGCAGCTAAAAAGCGGACGACGCGCAGCATTGTAGAAGGCACGGGGTTATTTTTCTCTCGCGATGCGGCACGTGCTGTAGCATTCCAATCACCAGAGCGCTATCAAACAAGTCATCAAAATAGAAAAGTATTTATTCATACCGAGAATTACGCGTTTTAGCAGCACAGTTTCTTTAGCGGGACTATTTTAGTCGCGGAGGAAATCGGCTGTCGCGCTTCGATCATCAGGGCGGGACCTCCCCTTTTTTCTGAATATGTACCCGACCATAGAATGGGATGATCATGACTGTATCACGACGATGGAACTACCATGATCCAGAATGCATACATAGTGGCTCAAGTAATCAAACTACAATTGGGTCACATGGCGTAGGACAGACAGACAGACAGACAGACAGACAGACAGACAGACAGACAGACAGACAGACAGACAGACAGACAGACAGACAGACAGACACACAGACAGACAGACAGACAGACAGACAGACAGACGGACGGACGGACGGACGGACGGACGGACGGACGGACGGACACCTGTACTGAAGAGGCTTACCAGTTATTTTTCGCCAACCTTTTTGAGTAGGAGAAAAAGTACCAGAGACATGAAACGCATCTAGTCGTTTGAAGGTCCTCATCAGAAAACCAATTAGCACTAAGAGAAGAGTCACGCGATTTTTAAACCATTTTGTTATTGAAGATATGATGATATTCGCACGGCCAATGTCTTCTTATGCCACAGAAGTCCACAAGACAGCAAAAAACACTTGTGGCAGATTCAGTTCGCATCTCAATTATGTGATGCCGGAATTATTGTAATGTATTTCCGACTCACCTTTTCGATTTTGCTGCCGAGTAAAGCCCATGATTTAGCATCCGTCAGCTTTACGCCATAGCACGCCATCATAGCTGGATTGACAATTAGGGGCTCTTGGTCGTCAATCTTGAGCTCCGCCTCGTCTGCGTGCAGCATACGAGCAAATGCTGGTATGAGGTTTTTACAGTGTCAGCTTTCTGCAGCTGCTTCAATGAATTCCTTAACAGAGCGGTCGAAGCTGCTCTAAGACCAAATCGCCGCATGCAAGATATCGGTTACTGTGGCAGTGTCAACCCTCACTTCAATAAAGCTTTATAACTTGGTACACTGTACTATCTGCATGCATCGTTAACACTATAGTTCAGAGTGAACTGAAGAATAATCACCCACATAATTTTATTTTCATAAACGACACGTACTTGCCAATGTAGCTATAAAGGAGCGGCATGCTGTATGTCTTCAACGTAAAATTTGGCATTGTGTGTTTGGTGTAGCACGTTGTACTTGTCGACGGCTGGAGCACTCTATATTTACCCAACCCGCATTTCCGTCTGCGCTTTATGCCAATGACCAACCCCTTATCGATAAATTTTTATCGTCCTCATTGAGAGTATAAACAGTCCTACGTACAGGGCAAGAGAGATGTTCGTGTTCGAAGAAAAATACTATACTAATTTTTCGGAGTAACCTACGGCAAATCGAACTTTCATTCTAAGTGTACTTGTCCGTTCGCTGTTGCCTGAAAGAGTTATACAGAAAAATAAATATTCCTAATCAACCAAAACCTTTGTAGGTACAAAATGAAATGACTGAGGTGACATGGTACGTCTCCTGGCGGCAATTATTTGCTGTTTCTGTTTCAGAAAAATTTTGAACTATTGATATGCACGGCTGTCTATGTAACCTAGCCGTGTATGACCATATTTAGTGCGTTACACTCTTGTAATTTAGTCCTGAGGTCATTACATCTAGTGATATAGATCGAATATACTGAACTGTAGCTTGGCAATACATATGTTTGTGCTAGTTTATCAGTCACCCTTAACCGTGTTTACAGCGCAAGGCTTCACATGGACGAAAGATGAGATTAGAAAAGAGAGAGCGCCGACTTCCAACTTAACTTCAAGGCGCAAGGTTTAGATCTCTATGTTTCAAGGTGGCGTTGTGAGGTACAGAAAATCAGAGCACTCGTGCCACTGCTCGCGAGTTAGTCGTCGTCTACTTCCAGATCGCTGCCAGATCGATGCCGTTAAAGGCAGTTAATTATTGCAGAGTTAATTAAGGCTCTCTAACCGACAACCTTGGGTGTTAATTAGGGCGAAGTTGATTAAGGTACCGTTAATTAAGTTATCTTTAATTAAGGCACTCGAACACACGGCCTTTAGCGGGAGAAAACAATAAGTAGTAACAACACATTCGAATGTCAAGTATTTAACGGATCACTCTTGAGCACGCAGGGTTTCGCCTTCACACTTTTTGGCGTATGCTAAATTGACTGTAAATCTTTAGTCACCGATAAAACACTCATATGCCTTTTCATAATGAAATGCATGCACAGACGCGCTGCTACTGAAATCATTCCTGTCTCTGCCCTATTCTCTTCTTTAGACAACGAGAAGCCGTGCGCTGTGAGCATAGCTAAGGATAAGCTGAACGGTAACTCTAGTGCGTGACGTCACGGGTAATTTCCTTTGAAATCGAGAGACAGTATGCACTTACAAAAGAGACCTAACAGTGTACACTGTGGCATAATAAAGTACATGCGCTCGGAGAACACGTAACTAATCTGTTGACCTGAGATCAATAAAGCAGTGCTATATTAAGAGAACAAATAAGCCACGACCTTTCATATTGTTACGTCCAAGCGCATAAAAGAGACGCGGGGATCAAGAAGAGAAGGGAAGAGGAGAACGAAGACTGCGCAGCGGCCATTCCTGTTGTTCTCTAATTATGGGGTTTAACGTGCCAAAACCACTTTCTGATTATGAGGCACGCCGTAGTGGGGGACTCCGGAAATTTCGGCCACCTGGGGTTCTTTAACGTGCACCTAAATCTAAGTACACGGGTGTTTTCGCCCCCATCGAAATGCGGCCACCGCGGCCGGGATTCGATCCCGCGACCTCGTGCTCAGCAGCCCAACACCATAGCCACTGAGCAACCACGGCGGGTATCCTGTTGTTCGTAGCCTGCCGTTCCTGCTCTCGCACGCCTAAATAAACCCCTTTTCCCGTGCTTGTAACAATATAATGCCTCAAATATATTTAGTTGTGTGTTGTTCTTGGCTGTACGTAACCTCTGCTCGCCATTTTTTACTCGACAAGCATGAAACATTGCATTTACACTTGTGACATCGCTGCATCAACGTCTTATAGATTGCAATCAGCTTAAACGTTGTTTGCGTTTCGGAATATATTGTCAGTGGTATGATGCTCAAATATCAATATTGAATGAGATTAGTTAACTTCGCAACCGCGGCAATGCATACAACATAAACATTGGGTGAAGTTAAGAGTTAAAGAGGATCAAGAAAAGATGTACACGTCACGTTTAGCTGTATATTAATTAATGACCAGCTACGTGAAAGTTTCGCTTCTTATAGATTCCGACATACACGCTGCCTGTCCTTTACTAGAATTAGCGTTCAGAAAAAGGCATCATATGCAATTACACATACGCACCCATGACTTTGCTCAACCAAGCAACAGCAATGGGAGGATCAGGAACCCGGAGCTTCATAGAGGTGTTCACGGCAGCCGTAGCGAACGGCGTAGGTCTTGCTTTTCTACGATAACGTAAATAGATACATTGTTCATTATCAGTTCCTGCCGTTGATAATCTGTTAGGGTTCACTGGACATAGGCGCTGCGGAAGCACCTTTGCTCTCAGTACGCCCTCGTTATTGTATGCAACTACGTTATATCGAGCCAGTAGCTTCTAGGTCGCACAAGACCTACAAGTTTCTAACGATAACATCACGCTGGTTCAAGTGCAGCCGGTACATTTAAAGCAACTCACTGACGATGAAGAATCGCAAACTTGTCCTTAACGTATTGCTATTCAATGACGTTCGAAATGCAAAAATTTGCATTGGGGACTATAGAGCCGATTTAACTAAAATTTCAAGCACTCTAACATCTCAATAGTAACTTTTATTCTTACCGCGACCACCTCATTTCAAGCTCCAGGTAAAATGAGCACTTCGAAGAACATTGCACAGAAACGTTTGGCGACGCCAGCGACTTTGCCTAGCGACTGAGTCGTGGCACCCCTTCCTCTTCGTAAACCCAGGGAGACGTTTGGATAGGGTAGTATTATCACACTGACATAATCATGCTGCGCTCTTGCCATAGTTTCAATCGCCGTTATGCAGAAGAGGAGGCGACAGATGTTCGCGGAACACCCAATTTGAAACTCAAGCCTCACCTTCTTCAACAACGAGGTACGAGCACTAATTTCGACCCCACTATCATGCGAGCAGTTATCGTGTCGTTGTAGCTGTGGTTCTATCTTTTGGTTTTGGACCTCTTTGCTGAATGACAATGGCAGTCTGCACCATAACGAGGCAATGAAAATCTTTTTATTTTGTTTGGTGATTGGCTTGACAAAATTATAAATGTAATCATGTTATCGCACTCATGCAAGACTTCCGTGCTGTTATATAAATTTCGTGAACATTGTTGCCAATTGCGCTGCGAATAAGGCCTGACTGATGAGGATGAGCGAGTAAGGCGAATAATCTGGCACACATCCGCGTCTACGCGAGCACTGCCGAGTGCCCTAGTATGTATGCGATGACGCATATGCAAACAGCACACAGAGTTGAGCCGTGAGACTCAGTACGTCGACAGTGAATCATAATCGTCGGTGGCGTACTGTATGTTGGTTATTCATAACTTCCGCACACCGCCTCTCATTCAAATAGCACGATCCAAAGCGAAGCGTCATGGACAACTACTGACATCGCTGGCTCTACAGCTTCCCTTACGCGCCGTTCCACTTGATCGTTTTCTTCGGGCCAAACGTGCGCTCCACATCCAAGACCTGGTAGCCGCCTTTCAGCCATGGTTCCAGTTTGTCCTTGGGCACGTGCTGATAGAAAAGACAAGGTGAACTTAACGGTCGCGCAAAATAAAAACAATAGGTCACTCTATAGGCTACTAGATCACCCTTGTTCCTTTTTGACCTCCTTTATTATACATGAAAATATGACTGCTTATTTTAGCAAATAACACCGATGTTCTCACTCTTGAAATTTCCGCGTCTCAAGGATGGCGCCGACAACTCCTAGCCACACTGCAGGGTTTCGATCAGTTGTCTTTTTTTTTAGAGAAGTTGAAAAGGGCTGTAACGTTCATTCTTCTTTTTTTATTCATCTCGACTGCAAGTGTCTTTATTTTTTCTTGCGAAACAAGCGAAAAGCCTTGCCGACGTGTTATTATACACGAGCATATCAATGAAGGTTCGTGCGTGAATTTAATCATACCCTCGCCGCCAGCATTTTGCTCGTAGACAATTTGTGATGCAGACGTGAATGTGGATGCATGTGTTCCTTATGCTTAAACTCACAGACTACCTTAATCCTTTACGGACGGTACAGATCAAACGAAGAGTGTTTTTTTTTTCTACTTTCTATCTAAACATGTAAAACACATGTGCAATAAGCATGTTCAGTAAACACAAAACAAATATTTATGGGAACTTCAGCAATAGAGAGCACACACCAAGCACCAAATCGGAAGAGGGCTTCACCCCAAGCCGCATATGGCTTCGCTTGGAATCTGTACCGACAGCCCTTACCATCTATGAACCATAGGTGCACATTTCATTTCGTTTACACCATGTGCGCGACACCACTGCAGCCAGAGATGTTGCACCGGTAGGTGTCATCTGGCCGTGCTTTCAAAAAAAAAAAAAATGTGAGGCGCGTGGGAAACATTCTCTTCCTAGTTCCTGTGTTCCTGCTCTAATCCAACGAGTGGCGCTTGCTCCTTATTATTCAGCGCTGGCTGAAGACATTTAGCAAGGAACAAAAATTAGTTTCTAGTATGTTGCCTGTACGGAACAGCCTTCCATAAAGTGTCATATTAGCATTTTATTGAGACGCTTTAAAGTTGAGGTATAACGTGTTAATATTGCAGGCAGAAACAACCGCGACAAGACTGTCCACAGATGCGAATCAGGCTCATTATTTCTGATAAATTATGACTCACGAGTCGGCTCATATCTAACAGGCTCAATTCGAAATAATGCCAAAATTGCTTGTGTGTGACGCAGGGAAAATTCCAAGAAGGAGCCTATTTGGCTATCGCGCGTTTTCAAAGCGGGCCGAAATTTTTTGCGCCAGTGTTCCTCAATGCGACCGCTTTATCTCTACACCTATCACTATTTTCTTTTTTCAAATTTTTCTGCCCTGTTGGTCGCTATACACAGAAGCAACTACGGCTTTGAACGTGCGCCAAGAGACCACGCGCTTTTAAAGCTTTAACGGCACATCATGGCGACGTTTGGTCACCTCAACTGGCACCATATGCCACTGCTTCTGCTTCCGCTCAAGGCATCTCTTCCGTAATAATTAAAATAGTTTGCCTAGCTAATGCGCAACTTCGCATTCTCACAGTGTTAGCTGTGAAAGAGCGCAGCGAGCACAAACTTCCAGCGCTGTGTCGTAACCTGAAGCAAAACAACTAGCTCGAATTGACACTTTAGTTTTCACATCAGAGAGAACTGCCTCCCTTCGACATACGAGAACGTTTTACACACGAAGCTCAAGCACTCCTCCCGCTTAAATGCATCCGGAACGCCACAGCTACCCCATAAGAAAGTTGCGGAATTTCAATCAGATTAGTTACTTCCATCAAAGTTGAAAGAACATTGGCGTTACGTAAAAGACTTAGGGTTTGAAGTGTCTTGTAGATTCTGTCAGCGTCCATTCCTTTTCTTCTTTTCTTACTTATGCTGGGATCGCTTTCATGGAAGTATCATTTTATTATACTATTGCTCCCAGCAAGACGCACTGGATGCGCCTAAACATGTGTGCAATTATTTGCAGTTCCCGGCGTAAGGTGGTACCCCGTCTCTCTGTGACTGCATGCAAAGTCAGAATATCACCTACGAATTCCTGACCCGCCGTGGTGGTGCAGTGGCTTTGGCGTTGCGCTGCTAAGCCGTACGATGCGGGGTCAAGACCCGGCAGTAGCGGAGCGCATTTCGATTGGGGGCGAAATGCCAAAACGCCCGTGTACCGTGCATTGGGTTCCCGTTAACGAACCCCAGGTGGTAAATAATACAGAGTCCTCCACTCGGGCACGACTGAATCATAAAGTGGTTTCTGGCACGTAAAATTTCATAATAATAATTATTTGTTTGCCTACGCAGCCAATTTCTCACGAGATTTATCTACCAACAAAGAAAACACCAGCTTCTGTGCATACCGTCAGTTCGTTCAAACAGACAACGGCATTCGGCGAGCACATGCAAAAACCACGGCTCAGTGGCAACCGCCAGTCAATGCCGCGAATGGACGATGCACAGTCGGTGTCAAAAATTTTGCGATCATAGGATCAGAATGAAAACGATGAATATTTCTGCAGTGTCGAAATGGCAGCCTTGCATTCGCATTTCAAGCCTGTACCAGTGTGTGCAAGGTGTTAGAAAGAAATGTTTTTTAGTGCTGGTTTTAGTTTCGTTCAACTGAAAAACGTTTTGTTCCAGTTCTGCTCCTGGACGGAAAAAAAAGAGTTATGCTTGGCCGTTCATAACGATTTTCGCTCACATACCAACATTTTCGAAGCAAAGCAACGATAGAAACATAGTACTTATTTTTCTCAATAAGTAAATTGCAGAATCTCAGATTATGCTCAGTGCTTTGAGTGAAGGCACTGGGCGTGATCTCGGAATCAGCACTCAGAAAAGAATTTTGTAGAAAAAGATAGGGTAGAGTGAAAATAGTTTTACAGCCAATAGTCTTTTTACGTCCCACGGACGCCGTAGTGGAGGTCTACGGGGAATTTTGCCCAACTGGGGATCTTTAACGTGCGCTACGATGCACACGGGCGTCTTCGCAGTTTGCCTCCATTCAAACTGCAATCTCCGGAGCCGGGGATTAGCCCGCAATTTCGAGCCGAGTATACTAGCGCCTTAGGTACTCGGCTACCCCGAAGGGTGCTAGAGTAAGGTTATACAGGCATATGAATGTGATGAGTCTAGATATGTGTGCAGCGATTCTCCACTACTGCGGGTTGAAAGTGTATGTGGACCCGGGTTGAAGAGTTAGTAGCTGAATAGCTGAAGATCGTCACGAAAGCGACGGTTTGACATCATTAGGACATCTCCTGCACTTTGCTTTTTTGCCAACATGCACTGATGGGTCGTCTGCGATCGGATGGAGTAAAGGGGCTCTTGTCATGACGAAATCGCGTTCGTAGCCTATCGGCGGAACAAGTTGTGTCCCAGGTATCTGACATTGCATATGCGCCTCTCATCAGTTCACCAATTTGACGCAAACGTGTTTTACTCGGTATATTTCACGGATTATATGTAGATCTGTGATAAAATCAATGTAACCTCACTTTAACTGCGTAGCCGTAATAGGTATGTGCAACAATTCAATGAAAGTTTATAATGTGGAACAGTGTAATTGAAAAAGTTCCAGTTTTCATCTGCTTCTTTTCAACAAACTGGCTCCGCCAAACTTGCATCACTGAACAGATGAGCGGAGCCTAGTGAAAGATTTAATGAACGTCATTGACGTGGATTTCGGTCACTACATAGGTGCCACTGGCATTTGCTTCTCTTCAACCAAGCTAGCTAATTTCAACTTGCATAACTGGGTATACGAAACTAGGTGTGTGCCAAGCTGCAATGAACTTCCGTGACGAGATTTTGGGGCAATGGACGTGGGCCACGAGGTATGTGCCCCCTTTCAGCTGTACTCGTCAAAATTCGAACCCGCTATTCCGATAAAACGAACTTAAACTAACGATGAAACTTCGGTACGAAAAGGTTGTACCTGCAGAAAACGAAACGGTAAGCTCTTAAACGCGCAAGCCCTGGGTTTTATTACGGTGCCAATCCGCTAGTGCGCAGTGAGGCAGATTTGGATTAGGGCAGCGCTCGACCGCCTATCGCTCGCACAATCGCTGCCCGAGATACGCGCTTAGGTGGACCTCCCAGATACGCGATAATTGTGACTTTGCCGGAGGTCGGTTGTTGCGGATTCCAGACTTTCCCCTTGAACCAAAAACCGATCCAGAATATTTCGGTTCCACTCCGAAACAGAATAAT
Organism: Dermacentor variabilis; assembly: GCF_050947875.1. NCBI lineage: Eukaryota > Metazoa > Arthropoda > Arachnida > Ixodida > Ixodidae > Dermacentor > Dermacentor variabilis. Next base: position 182,825,008 of record NC_134569.1, read on the forward strand.
AAATAACGTTTCGGTTACGTTTTCGTTCCGGTCATGAAGATCGTTTCCTTTTTTCGTTTCTTTGGCTATTGTTTTCGTTCCACTCCGACACACCGACTACGTGTTAAAAAGATAATGTTGTGTGGTTGTACTGGCGATACGCTCAAGAAATGCTTAGAATTTAAGCGCTTGCTCAGTTCCCACGGTCCGTAAGCTTTTGCTGCCGACTGCACATTTGCAGCGCACTCTTAGAGGTTGTATGCTTAAACTCGTGACCCGTGCACCGGAGCAAGCCAGTCGCAACGTCCCGCAGAGGCAGCGTTGTTGCACTGCAAAAACAGCCTGGCAAAGCATCCGCTGTGTCTTTTTCGCTGGAGCCAGGGTATTCCGTAATTGAAGGAGAGGGCGCCCATTTTTTAAGCCTCTTAATTGACAAAAGAGATTCAAATTCGCTCATCCTACGTGCTCACGTTCGACCTGTTCGGGAGACTAGTTGGTTGTTCGCGAGTTTTCTGCACTTTCGTCGCACTTCTGACAGCTTTACAATCCTGATACGCTTAGAATTTCCTGACATCCGGCGCCTTGGACGTGAGTGGCACTGGCTAACACTCCCAGGGCCAATCTTGTACACGTACGCAAACACACACAGAAAGCAGACAGGAGAACGGCTGCCGCCGTAATTTAATTTGTAAAATGTCACGCAAGTAATGCGGAATATGTGGATGGCCTCCCACATTCAGCAAGCTATGTTGTCGGCCACTTCATTACTTCATTATTTCACGATAACATAGGAAATCATTTCCATCGCTTTCTTTGAAATTGTAGTCTGTTTTTTTATGCTTACGACTAATAAAACGGCAAAAAATCTTAGAGAAACCATCGACAATGACTGTAAATGTAAGCGAATGATGCGGTTGAAAGCGTACATTTGCCGCAGTGACGATATTTAGGTAGCGCTTGCTGCTTCATTCCGTAATGCTTATTAATTATAAATTACGTTTCGGTAGTATAGGTGGCTATTCATGCAAAGAGATTCGTGACACGGGTGTTCTGGCTCCCGCGGCGCAATCGCCGGCGTAGTAGTTGACTCGCATCTTCTCCTCGCGCCGCCGGAGCCCGTAGCCACCATGCGCCACTTAATAAGACTGTTCAAGTTTCAGACATCGGGTACAACATTGTGAAGGCTAGGTAGACTTCTTGCTCTGGCTGCGTTCGCCCTTCAAAATAGTTCAATTTGTTAACGAAATTGTGCGAAATTGTTCTTTATAATGGTGCAGTATTTAATAAAAAAAAAGGTTTGATACATAGAAACGAGCAAACTGCGGCACATAGCTGCTGCTGCGTTGGTGTAGATCAATTAGCTTTTGCTTGTTTTTATTTTCAAGTTTTTTATTTGGACCCCGTCACGGCAGCCTCACGTGCACGTTCGCACGAGCAAACGCCGTTGGCGCGGGGCGAAGTTTTGGCGGAACGTGCGCAGTGCTACAATGTCGGGACCGAACTTGTTCCACAGCGTTGCACCTGATTTCTGAAATGGATTGTAAGTGGCATTGAGGTGTCACAGTAAGAGAGGCAGATGAGAGAATGGTTAGATGTCGTTCCCGAGACCTTCACCACAGCATTTAAACCTTCAGACGACCCAAAGCTCTCGCGCGAAAGCAAGGGCGTTTGAAGAACTATAGCAGTTCATGTAAGCTACTTCTTGTCGTATTTGTTGGCTCATGCCGCACAATGAATAAGTGAGCACAAATAGGCAACACAAGTATTGTTTCGTCTAGGTGTTTCAACCTCGGTCCTCTTGCACAGGTTAGCACGTACTATAAATTTAAACATCTGCTTTGACACTCAGACTACTGCTCGACAGAGACATGAAGGCGGGAAGTTAGCAATACGACAAACAAATAGTTCGATTACTTACGGGGCTAAAGATGTCAAGTTCCTTCTCCAAAGGCGAAACCTTGAACAGGCTGCTGTCCACGTAGTTCTAGAGAAAAAATAGAGAGAGTAAGATGACGCTATCATATATATATATATATATATATATAGAGAGAGAGAGAGAGAGAAACTTCGCTTGGTCTCGAAGAATTGTTCGCTGAAGTGACGGTCTTATATAATAATTTACAAGGCCTCATAGCAGGAGACAGTTCAATTCCTCAGCCTGAGTCTTCTCCCACCACCAGGAATCTGGCGTCTCTCGGTGGTGTAATGTTCCTTTGTGTAATTGTCGTATACTTCGCTATCACTAATACTTCTTCGCCTTTGCGGCGAAACTGCAGCCTCTCTCTACCCTTTTTTTTTCTTGGCCTGCGAGTTCGAGTATATGTGCTCCGGCGCACGACTGATGTTGGTTCTGATTTCAAGTGAATCCGGCTTAGTTTCATTTGGGTTACTGAATGAATTATACAGGGGGCCCCAACTATCATGCACCAACACTTTAAAAAAAGCAGATGCGTCAATCAAAGAAAACCTAGTGCATATTGTTTCCAGTACAGTGGAGTAGCTGCCAGTAATTGTCTTGTTCCTGAAATTCAATTCGATAATTGCAATTAATTATATAATTCGAGAAGTACAGTCCCAATTATCAAAGTGTAAGTGGGACATTTGTAGGCAACCCCAGGCACCGCGAAACGGCGTCTAACAGCGGTGTTTTCAGCGACGTACCAATCTCGCGCCATTTTTTTCCGACTGGCAAATGAACCTCACGAAATATGAAAAATACCACGTGACTGCGCTCCCACCTGCATCATAATGCAGCACCCTCAAATAAGCCGATAGAAAGAAGATACTGCATTGCCTGTCGCAAACTTGAAGAGACAGCGCATCACATTGATAATGGTACGGAAGAAGCCCCAACAGCAGGTTTCGTGGCTTCGGAGCTATGCCTTCCTCTCTACGTAACACTCATTATCCTCAAGGAGTGTAAGGTAGCGCGATTAAAAGACGGGACAAAAGAATACACACAGGGACACACACAGCGCGTCTTCCATCGTAGCGCTGTGTGTGCCCATGTGTGCCTTCTTTTGTCCCGTCTTTTGATCGCGCTACCGTACACCTCTTGAAGATGCGTTACCAACAAGCCCACACGGCAACCCTCGTGAACTTATTATCCGTCTCTCAAGGCCTACTCGTCCCATTGATAACAAAAGCCCCTTGATAACGTGGCCGAAGCGCCGCTCTGACCATGCACGAAACGCGAAAAGCAACGTAATAGGCATAGCATGTTTCAAAAGCCCGGCTTTGCTCGCACCGCATTGACTGAGTGCACGCGCAGCTGTATTTCGAGCAGTAAACTTGCTTCAGACAGAAGCCAAATTAAAGTGACGATTTTAGTTTCCCGGAAAGTGTATACGTGCTGCCAAAACAGGTTCATGGTATCAAATAAACGCGAAATAAACAGACTGGGAAGCGACCTACGTAAAGAAAAGGCTAAACCGATGCGCTCAAAAAAGTAAAAAACTACTTCTAAATAAGCCGAATTGGCAAACGGGGCACCTGCACCAAAACGAACAAAACATACATTAGATTTTAGTGTGTTCTTATTACCTATGAATTCATAAGCGCCGTTGAACAACAGCTGCTGCTTAGAGGACGTGTTCGAATAGGTCTCCTTCTGCAGCTACGCAGTACTGAGTCCGCTTTATCACATCTTCAGGGGCCTTCTTGATGACCGACGCTCGAATATCTGACAGACATCCGTTATCCTTGTCTTTAGGTAAGCTGACGTCCGTCCCGATCACGTAAGCACAATCGTTCACATAACCCCAAAGAAAGAAATTGAGTTGAGAGCGATCAGTTGACCTAGCTGGCCAATTTCCAGGCCCGTTCCTTCCAGTCTATTGCGCATGAAAAGTCGCATCCAGCCAGTTTTGTGCTCGGCTGCTGCTGTGTGCTGGTGCTCCATCTCGCTAATACCACATAAGTGGAAGACATGACAGCGGGACTTCGCTGAGAAAATCGTGCACCACTCCTTCTAGGATTTCGTCCACGTAGCGCTGTCCAATCAGTGTGTGGTGGATGAAGATGGAACTGATTATAGCACGGGCATAAATGCCGCCCCTCACAATGAACGACCACTGGTAATGGTGCCAATAGCGCCTTACCCAGTGTTCATTGTAGTCACTCCAATAGTGAGCTTTATGCAAATTTCATCATTATCATCATCAACATCATCAGCCTGGTTACGCCCACTGCAGGGCAAAGGCCTCTCCCATACTTCTCCAACTACCCCGGTGATATACTAATAGTGGCCATGTTGTCCCTGCAAACGTCTCAATCTCATCCGCCGACCTAACTTTCTGCTGCCCCCTACTACGCTTCCCTTTCCTTGGAATCCAGTCCGTAACCCTTATTGACCATCGGTTATCGTCCCTCCTCATTACATGTCCTGCCCATGCCCATTTCTTTTTCTTGACTTCAACTAAGATGTCATTAACAAGCCTGTGTTCCCTCACCCAATCTGCTCTTTTCTTATCCCTTAACGTTACACCTATCATTCTTCTTTCCATAGCTCGTTGCGTCGTCTTCAATTAAAGCAGAACCCTTTTCGTAAGCCTCCAAGTTTCTGCCCCATACGTGAGTACTGCTAAGACAAAGCTGTTATACACTTTTCTCTTGGGCGATAATGGCAACCTGCTGTTCATGATCTGAGAATGTCTACCAAACACACCCCAGCCCATTCTTATTCTTCTGATTATTTCAGTCTCATGATCCAGATCCGCGGTCACTGCCTGTCCTAAGTAGATGTATTCCTTTACCACTTCCAGTGCCTCGCTGCCTATCGTGAACTGCTGTTCTCTTCCGAGACTGTTAAACATTACTTTAGTTTTCTGCAGATTAATTTTTAGACCCACCCTTCTGCTTTGCCTCTCCAGGTCAGTAAGCATGCATTGGAGTTGGTCCCCTGAGTTACTAAGCAAGGCAATATCATCAGCGAATCACAAGTTACTAAGGTATTCTCCATTACCTCTTATGCCCAATTCTTCCCAATCCAGGTCTCTGAATACCTCCTGTAAACATTCTGTGAATAGTATTGGAGAGATCGTATCTCCCCGCCTGACGACTTTCTTTATTGGGATATTGTTGCTTGCTTTATGGAGGACTACGGTGGCTGTGGAGCCGCTATGGATATCTTTCAGTATCTTTATATACGGCTCCTCTACACCCTGATTCCGTAATGTCTCCATGACTGCTGAGGTTTCCACTGAATCAAACGCTTTCTCGTAATCAATGAAAGCTATATTTAAGGGTTGGTTATATTCCGCACATTTCTCTATCATTTGATTGATAGTGTATAATAATAATATTTGGGGTTTTACGTGCCAAAACCACTTTCTGATTATGAGGCACGCCGTAGTGGAGGACTCCGGAAATTTCGACCACCTGGGGTTCTTTAACGTGCACCTAAATATAAGCACACGGGTGTTTTCGCATTTCGCCCCCATCGAAATGCGGCCGCCGTGGCCGGGATTCGATCCCGCGACCTCGTGCTCAGCAGCCCAACACCATAGCCACTGAGCAACCACGGCGGGTGATTGATAGTGTGAATATGGTCTATTGTTGAGTAGCCTTTACGGAATCGTGCCTGGTCTTTTGATTGACGGAAATCTAAGGTGTTCCTAATTCTATTTGCAATTACATTAGTAAATACATTGTAGGCAAGGAACAGTAAGCTGATCGCTCTATAATTTTTCAAGTCTTTGGCGTCCCCTTTCTTACGGATTAGGATTATGTTAGCGTTCTTCCAAGATTACGGTACGCTACAAGTCATGAGGCATTGCCTATACAGGGTGGCCAGTTTTTCTAGAACAATCTGCCCACCATCCTTCAACCAATCTGCTGTTACTTGATCATCCCCAGCTGCCTTCCACCTTTGCATAGATCCCAAGGCTTTTTTTTTTACTTCTTCCGGCGTTACTTGCGGGATTTCAAATTCCTCTAGCTATTATCTCGCCCATTATCGTCGTGGGTGCCACTGCTACTGTATAAATCTCTATAGAACTGATGAGCCACTTGAACGATCTCAACCATATTAGTAATGATATTGCCGGCTCTGTCTCTTAACGCATACATCTGATTCTTGCCTATTCCTAGTTTCTTCTTCGCTGCTTTTAGGCTTCCTCCGCTCCTGAGGGCATGTTCAATTCTATTCATATTATACTTCCTTATGTCAACTGTCTTACGCTTGTTGAATAACTTGAAAAGTTCTGCCAGTTCTATTCTACCTGTAGGGTTAGAGGCTTTAATACATTGGCATTTCTTGATCAGGTCGTTCGTCTCCTGCGATAGCTTACTGGCATCCTGTCTCACAGAGTTACCACCGAGTTCTATTGCACACTCCTTAATGATGCGCATAAGATTGTCGTTCATTGTTTCAACACGAATGTCCTCGTCCTAAGTTAAAGCCGAATACCTGTTCTGTAGCTTGATCCGGAATTCCTCTATTTTCCTTCTTACCGCTAACTCAGTGATCGGCTTCTTATGTACCAGTTACTTCCGTTCCCTCCTCAAGTCTTGGCTAATTCGAGTTCATACCATCCTATGGTCACTGCAGCGCACCTTGCCCAGCACGTCCACATCTTGTGTGATGCCAGGGTTGGCGCAGAGTACAAAGTCTATTTCATTTCTCGTCTTGCCATTCAGGCTCCTCCACGTCCACTTTCGGCTATCCCGCTTGCGGAAGAAGGTATTCATTATCCGCATATTATTCTGTTCTGCAAACTCTACTAATAACTCTCCCCTGCTATTCCTAGAGCCTATGCCATATTCCCCCACTGACTTGTCTCCAGCCTGCTTTTTGCCTACCCTGGCATCGAAGTCGCCCATCAGTACAGCGTATTTTTTTTTTACTTTACCCATCGCCGATTCCACGTCTTCATAGAAGCTTTTGACTTCCTGGTCATCATGACTGGATGTAGGGGCGTAGACCTGTACGACCTTCAATTTGTACCTCTCATTAAGTTTCACAAGACCTGCCACCCTCTTGTTATAGCTATAAAATTCCTGTATGTTACCAACTATATCCTTATTAATCAGGAATCCCACTCCCAGTTCGCGTCTCTCCGCTAAGCCCCGGTAGCACAGGACGTGCCCGCTTTTCAGCACTGTATATGCTTTTTTCGTCCTCCTAACTTCACTGAGCCCTATTATATCCCATTCATTGCCCTCTACTTCTTCCAATAGCACTGCTAGACTCGCCTCACTAGATAACGTTCTAGCGTTAAACGTTGCCAGGTTCAAATTTACCTGGGTGTTTCTCTGATAGTTGGCTTCATCTGTGCACATGGTAAAAAGTCCGGCGACTCATCCCGTTGAACAACAGCTGCTGCTTAGAGGACATGTGCGAATAGGTCTCCTTCTGCAGCTACGCAGTACTGAGTCCGCTTTATCACATCTTCAGGGGCCTTCTTGATGACCGACGCTCGAATATCTAGCAGACATCCGTTATCCTTGTCTTTAGGTAATCTGACGACCGTCTCGTTCATGTCAGCACGATCTTTCACATAACCCCAAAGAAAGAAATCGAGTGGAGAGAGGTCAGGTGACCTTGACGGCCAATTTACAGGCTCGTGCCTTCCAATCTATTGCGCTTGAAAAGTCGCATCCAGCCAGTTTCGTGCTCGGCTGCTGCTGTGTGCTGGTGCTCCATCTCGCTAATACCACAGAAGAGGAATACGTGACCAGCGGGACTTCACTGCGAAACTAATACACTACTCCTTCAAGCATTTCGTTCACGTAACGCTGTCCAGTTCAGTGTGTGATCGAAGAAGATGGGACCGATTATAGCACCGGCACAAATCCGAACCACACATTGAGCGACAACTGGTGCTGGTGCCGATTGCGCTTTACCAAGTGTAGATTGGAGTCCGTTCAGTAGTGTGCATTATGCAATTTTTCGTAGGGGTATCTGCGAAAATTCGCTCCATCTTCGCACATGACGTTGCTCAAAAAGTCCGGTGACTCATCGGCTTTTGCGAGGACCTTATTCGAGAAATCTAGACGATTCTACAGTTCCCTATCTTGTGAGCATTGATGCTGGTTAAGGTGGTACAGGTGGAAGGCCGTCGTTTAGAATCGTCCAAACTGATGACTTGGAAATTGGTACCTGGGCGGCCACGTCTGGCACGCTAGCATGAGGGTTTGTGGCCATAAATGCTAGAAGATCCGTGCGTAGGCTATGACATTAAAGATTGAGTCCTACGCCACTGTTTCTTGAAGCTGCCAGTTTTTCTCAGATTTTCGTCATTTCTGATGATAGTCGACACGTTTGGTCTACCCCCGCACTTCCATGATTGATATATATTTGCGGCTTTCCTCTTGTGATTTCCAGCTCCCAAGGCGAGGAACACTTTTACCTTCTGCTCATTAGAGAAAGACATAGCGTTTGAGACGAAACGAAACATACCTTTAAACATATGCACTGACGTTGTCAATTCGCTTTTGTCGTGATAGGTTTTGCGGCAAACAAAAAAAAGAACCATCGTTGCACTTTATCTACGTTAAGACAACAGCTATCACAGCTCGTTTCAAACTAACACCAAACGCGACAGGTTACTTCGGCCGAGGCGCGGCCGATAAGGCACTAGCTCGATCATGATGTTTTCCAGCGAAGCTGTATATGGCTAGCCGATTCGTCCGTCCGTCCATCCATCTGTCGTCTGTACGCCTAAAACCCCTCCGGCGCAACCCCATGAGAATGCACAAAAAAAGCGAAAGGGGCGTGCGATTGGCTGCGCTAGTAGTGACGTCGTTGCTCTCCGTCGCAGCCGAGCATGCGCACAGCAGTTTCTTTCCGGCTCCGAAATGGCTAGGCCACGCGTCATACGCACTCCTGAGGAGCAGGCATCTTTTGATCAGCAATGCCGCGAGCAGAACCAGGAACGAGCTCGTCTACGCCATTCTGATGCTACCGCCCGGGCACAAGAACAGGCTCTTGCAGCCGAGCGCAAGCACCAACTGCCTACCGAAGATCCGGCAGCCTACCAAGCCTTCGTTTAATGAACCTCAGGGATTAACCCAGTGATAAACGCCGGGGCCGCACATTTCAGCTTCGCTCGTTGACCATCTGTACAGAGTACTTGGGCAGTGAGTTTTTTTTCTTTAATTCCTTAATTTCGTTCTGACTAACTCAGAAGGAGGCTGCTCGAGGACGCTGCTTTATGATGCGGGTGGGAGTGCAGTGACGTGGTATTCGCCATATTTCGCAGGGTTTACTTATCAGTTGGAAAAAATTTGTACGCAATTAGTACGTCGCTGGAAATACTGCAGTAAGATGTCCCTTGGCTGTACCTACAAAGGCCTTATTGACACTTTGATAATTGTGATAATCCGTCTCGAGTTAGATAATCAATTACGCTGACCTAATTAAATCTCAGTAACGAAAAGAATACTGGCAGCTACTCCACTGTACTGGAAAGAATATGCACTAGGTTAACCTCAAGTAACTCTTCACTTTTCTTTTAAATTTTGGTGCATGATAGTTAATTCGGGCACACTGCATAGATTTATGACTTCTGCGTGCAAATTACAATGTTTATATCCCTAATAAATGTTTCAAATTATTAGAAGTGTTTTTGAATGAGTCGTTAGCTTTGCCTACTGGAAAGAGAATCGATACTGAGACACATTTCATTCACGTGCATATTACAAGCTGTTGGTGAAAGATTCTGCCGAAGGGGTCGCTAAAGTATACGTGTTTTTTTTTTTCGGGGTCAAGAAACCCCGCAAAGCATTTTGAAGCCAGGTGAACATGCAGCAGCTTATTCATTCTCTAGACATAAGCTATCCAGACATTTTGAAATAATTGTTAATTGGCTACCTGCTTTTCTTTAAGCATATAATAAACTTTGTCCTGTGCATATATTTAAATGCATTGAATATGTGCCTGGTGTTTACAGTGGAAACTTAAAACGATGTTGAAGTGATAAAATACGGACGAGGCAAACGCTACGTCTACATATAATGCGCTTGTCCTCCTATTGTCGCAATTTGCAGAAATAAAGCAAATTATGAATTGAAGTCCGTGCACGTCCGCAGTAACAATGATGCTATAAGCTATTAGCCACAATAAAATTTTAAGTGAAAAGTTCGAGGCAACTCAACTCAAAAGAAACCTCAAATGCTGTGGGTGACAAAACTCTGGCCATGAAACGTTAAGTGGGGTGGTGGGGGCTAGGTTTCGGCATCGCTGGGGGAGGGCGCTCACCCCCCCCCCCCCCCCAGGAAATCTCCGGAGAGGCACGGGCCCCGAAGCATCCCCCCCCCCCCCGTAGTCGGCGCATATGCTGCGGCGTGCTCTAACCCCCACGTAGAGAGAGATAGAGATAAACGGGTTGGCAAAAGCAGGGAGGTTAACCCAAAAAGATTCCGTTTTGCTACCCTGAAATGGGGGAAGGGCAAGGAGAATGGAAAGACAGAAAGAATAGCAGAGAAGAAAATACAAATGCATTAAAAAGAACAGAGGAGGTAGGGAACGTCCCTGAGCACTATAGGCTGTCTATGCTGCAGCGTACCTGAATGGCCCTCTGAGTGCCATCGTTGCCGGCTATGATGTGCGCCATTCGAAAGGCTAGCAGCTCCTGCAGATAGAAAGTGGCATGTGAATTATATATATAGAAATTTGTCTTCATTTTGTTTGTTTTTGTCACCAGGCTAGAACACCCTCCTGACAACGACCGAGCATCTGCTTTCAAACAGCTAAGACCATGTTAGTACGACGAGCATTTGCATTGAAAGGATTGGCAGGAAATCGCTGGGCTTCGGCTGCCTAACACAAACACACGCTTTTTGGTGGCCCCATATGACCTTGGATCCGAAGTACTAAATCCCATGTTTGATGCCGAATAGTTCATTACTTCGATTTGTCTAAATGAGAATATTCAATGCGGTTATAAGTGCGCTGTTTCACAGGACAAGAATTGGCTTTGAACAGTTAAATAAGTCCAGGGCTCAATAATTACACTGGAAGGCGATCTGCCCACACTGTACATAAAAAGGGAGGCTTCATTTATTCCCGTTGTTTTCTTGCACCACCAATACACTTAGGGGTCCGTTTAGTTGTGGCAAGAAAGCTATTTGCATATTCCTCACCTTTTTCAATCGCTGAGGAATTTGTGTAATACAGAAATGAAATGAATAAGGAGCTTCATTGCACGAATTCATATTTTAGTTACAAAGTTACAGCACACCTCGAAGAGGAGCATAACCTAATCTTACACCAGACTGTACAATGATAAAGAAATCAGACGTATAATATACGTCGGCGTTCATAAGGCACTAAGTATACAGTGATGCATGACTTTTTACTTCTCTTCCAGGCATGTGAATCGTAATTCAAAGAACGAATGGCATGGAAAAGACAACTCAGAAGAGGGCAGTGAGTGTGACCTTGAAAAAAAAGAGCGAATTACAGGTGCAACAGATTACCTATAAGGAACATGAAAGGACTGGACGCAAGTGCACGACTATGCAGCAAAGTCTGAAAAATAACATGACACAGCCTTCTAGGAAGACTTTCCCACTGCTGCCCTCCTGCGCATTATACACCTGACCACACAGTAAGTTGCACTCGACTACAATGTTGCCAGGTGAAGCGGCAGCCACTCGACGCACCTTTCAGGCAGAGCTGTGAAGCAGATTACAAGTACTGTTGCTCCCTTCGGATAGTACACTGGTTGGCATATGGCAAAAATCTATACGCCACTCTTTTCTAGCCCGTGCTCCGGACCTCTAGCGATCACGCTCGTGCGAGTTATTTTTTTATGTTGCCTTACGCGATAAAAAAAAAGTAGTGATAGCGTCAACTTACAGTGACAGAAGGAGGAGCATCTGCTTCCGTGCATGCCTTCAAGTCGTCTTGGAAGGCCGCTAGCTGCATTCGAGGAGAAGAAAGGGAAGGAATATTACTATGCACCGAAGGAGCGACGCCTGAATCGCTGTCTCGTGTCCCTATTTGGAAGCATGCTATAGACCGCTTTATCGGCGAGGAGCAACATAGCCTCGATCGAAGCAGGGCGCCGCGCCCCTCTCCTCCTCGCACTGGTATGTCCGGATTCCGTCTTCTCCCAGCGGTAGCTTGTAATGGTAACGGTTTAATTGCGAATTAGTGCGATTCTAACGGGCTCTGTCAGGGATTTCTGCGATGTCAGATGACTGAAGGTCGACGGGCTACCACTCTGCTGTATTCGGCTGCAAAAATAACTTTCGGAAGCAAGCGTGAAGTGCGTCTTCAGCCGCGGCAACTTCGAGGACACCACCGCTGTGATAGAAGAGAAGCGTCCGCTTTCTATTGCCAGCATAAACAGAAAGGACTTGATGCCATCGCGTGTATGTTCGCAAGGTTTCGTTCCCAGTGATTGCACAGCGACAAACCCGCTACTCGGCACCCATGATCAAACTGGGATATGAAAGAAAGGTGCGTATTTCGAGTCGGTCAACTACTGCGAACGGATGAAGTTAACTATTTCTTTGTGCACGCACATTAAACTTATTCTGTTCAAACGCGTTATAGCATTATCATGCTAGACAAGCAAAGTTCTGGCGGAAGTTCATCGAGGACGTATTATGAAAACAGTACGTGCCGACTAAGAAGGCGTGTTCTTTTCCATTCTGTAACCAAAGCCATGCCTACAGCGTGCCGGCCGGCCCTAGTTCACATGGGCTCCCCCATGCTTCCAAATTTTGCCGGCAAGCTGTCGATGTCGCTCATCGTGCGCTGTATTAGTGCAGAAAATAAAGTTTGAAAGAGTAGTGGTTCGTTTTTTTTTTCAGTTTTCTCGAGTACGCGAGGCGCCCTTGCACGCACAGGCACCATTCGAGACCTAAGAGTGCCCATCATCTTTCAACGCGTCGCGTGGGTCTGGTTGATCGTGGCATATTCGCAGCCACTATAATCAGCGCATTCTGCCCATGTATAACAGCCCTTTCGATCGAGTTATATCACAGTTCTTTATTTTGTAAAGCTCGATGCGCGGGTGCCTGATAAACAATATTTAGAAAATCATACCGCGTAAACTTTAGGAGCAAAAAAGCTAGCAAAGCGTGTTTCCTCGGAGCTTCGCAGTTATACCTGAATTGGGATGTACGCTGGTGCGGCCGACCGCATGACACATGGAGACACCTCTGATTGTTGTCGCTTAGAGTGATACCTTAATAGAGTTCAAGGCTAGAGATACAATAATAACGCGTTACACGTATATGTTATGTATCGACAATGTTCAGACTTGACACGCCTCCTATTTCAATCGCGGGGAGAGCTGCGGGAGCGCCTCTGGGCCGGTCGCCGTTCGATAATGCGGCTACATCGAAGCTAAAAGCTTAGTGACGACACCCTAAGAAGTTTTCCAATCCAAACAACTTGTTCACACCTCTCGGGAATGAGCGAAAACGTGTGACTCGTCGTCAACAGCGCGTTCGCCATGCACCCTCCCGCGCGATCCCACACACCAAAATGCCGCCGCATGATAGACGGCGCTGCGATAGCAAAATGGCGGCGCCCTCAATAAAACGGTCTATAGTCCCGTACTAGATGTTTCTACTACGCTGAAACGTTGCGCCGCATGTGTTTAATTGGTATCAATATTAGTGAATGACAAGGTCCTCAATCCTAAGGTGCGTCACATCAGAGTTGCTATGGGAGTTAAGGAGGTCCTGTTTCTATACTTGTACGTCTAAGCAGCGCGAGCAAACTTCCATGTTAAATGTCTCCTCTATTTTAGCACTGTGCTACGATTCTCGTAATACTCCTCCCTTTCAATCAAAACAACCTAGCCCTTGCTGTTTCAATACTGGAGCTTCACGGCCAGAAAACGATCACGAATTGGCACAAGATCATTTTTACAGCCTTCTCCTCGTTTGAGCTTCTTTTCTGTGTGTGTATTTTGGTCCCTGTGCTTCCGTACTTATGTCCCGATGCTTTTGCGTTCGTACGTTGTTAATTTTTTTCGATCTGCAAGGATCATGTAGGTTACTTGACATAAATTTACATAGAATAAATTCAAGCAGCGTCTAAATCTTCGCCTGCATTTTCTGGACGTTTACAGCGTAGAAACAGTTCCTTTTTTTGACGGCCATTCGCAACCCTAGTACTTCCGACTGCCGTAATCATCATAACAAGACGATCGCTGTGGCAATTACCAATCGCGTACTCCTCTATGTAGAAGGTGATAGTGTAGTTAGGATGATAGATCAGTTTGAATCACAATGCTTATGCAAGATCAAGCCTCTGGGGAGCACACGCAAATTTACTACCGCTGAACGTTTAGCGTATAGAAGACAGAACCACAATTTATCTTCACTCGTGCCATAAAAAGCAAGTTGCGTTAGTAGCTATGCTAGTATATTTCTCGCCAGAGACACCACCTCTTCACAAGCGAGTGTCCTTTGTCAGTAACAAGCACAAATAACTAGGAACGTGCGCTTTGTTTGGGGAATTACTGTCAAAACATATTACAAGCAATCGTCCCCTTGAATGATAATAAGGAAGTTTATTTTCCTCCTTAAAAATGGCAAACGCATACATTATAGGTCCGATCAACGACATGCGACGACTTCAACCAGCTCTCAATAAACGCTCTGCGGCCATGTTAAGTCATGCATACGCCAGTATCTTCTGATCAGCACTGGTCTCAGGGACTATACTTCTGTGAGAGATGATGTCGCGTGATGAAAGCTTGAATTCTGTCCAAGTGTCCACACAGCTTTCCACACACTGTTCAGGTGTCCGCCTTGTGCGAGGTGTTAGCCAGTAGGACGTACCTTTTTCCACGCAGTTTTATTAGGCACAGTTTCCTCTCTCTTTTTTATGTTGTTTACTAGAACGTACACTTCACCTGAGCCTGTGAATGCGTGCAATAGGTGTATATCAGGTTCCGCATAGGCCGGTGATGATGGGCGCTTGCTGTTTTATTGGCATCTGTCCCGGATGCGCTTCCTAATGTTCTTCAATTTCGATTACAACCAAATAGTGAAATGTCCACACATTCCAAAATTTCGCAGAACTGGGTCGCTATAACGTAAAACTATTCCAAACTTTTCTATTCCAATTCTGCCATCAGCCCACCGCGATTGGTCAAAAACTTTTTTGGACCACCCCCACTTCACCAGTCTGTCACGCGACGTCAGGAAAACCGCGATAGCTCCCCATCTGATATGACGTATACACACTGATTATGCATAATTTGACCCAACAAAACAAAAATAGTTATTTCCGATTCGGCGCCTTTTCGCCATTAGCCATCGGCTATTGGTCAAAAGCTTTCGGGCTGCACCCACTTCACCTGCCTCTCACGCGACATCCCAAAACCAAAAAACTTACCGCGTCAAAATGACGTGTACGCGTCAAAGATGCATTCATATGCCGAACAAAAGTGAATTTTCTTCTGAATAGCCGCAGGCTGCCCCGTTCCGAAAGGAATAAAAGATGGCTGCCGCCGATCGCTCATGCGCTGGCTACTCGCATCTGCCGGAGAGCATGGGTTTATTTGCGTATAATAAATCTTTTTGTGAGGCCATGTAACGTTTTCGAGCACTTTCGGCACGTTTACGACCTCATTCTGCCAACTCTTCTTTGCTGAGGATCCGTTTTAGCATCATTCTTAAGCTTCCGTTGCATGCCGCCGCGAATGTCGATGAGCCACCGCAAGCTAAGTAAGAGAAACCGGACCAATCGCAGACGCCGGCACCACCCTCTTGATCCAGTTATCGATATTCACTGCAGTGGCTCCGCCCCATCAAATCCCTCTCCACTTGAGCATGCTCCTCGCGTCTTGTGAGCCAATTATATAAGACAAGCCGCTCAGTGCAGGCAACGTTATTCGTTTTTCAAACAAGCAAAAGTGACCTCCTATGAACAAGGAGAGCATTTGATTGTTTTTTTCAGGCAACCCTGCGGGTGACCGCCCGATGCTTGCGTCGGCGGTTACGCAAATTTGACTTCAGGAGATTGCAATAAAAACATATTGGAATAGTTTTGCGTTGTACGGCCTCTGGTTCTCACGAAACAAAAGCGACCAGTGATTCAGATACATGCACAAGTGGACGAAACTGCCATGGTGAATCTTTAGACATTGAGCTTTCGCGGGATAGACTCAGCGAAGTCTCAATAAGTAGCTGTCTTCTTGCGCCTTTAATCAGTGGAATATGTATAATTCTCACAGTTCTAATTGTAATGTCCACCTAAGTACACGTAACAGGCGAATGCGAACCATGCGGGCAATACTAACAGCAAATGCGCTTGTGGTAAGGGATGGTAAGGGTGGGCTTACCATCTCTTCTTCATCAGTTACCGCCAGGCGACACAGGTATTCGACGCCAGCCGTGGCCAGCCAACTGGTAGGTGTTGGTTGAAGCAGCAAATGCCTAGTCCACTGCAAAGTGTTAATTACATTACAAGTATAAGCACGCGCTGGAAACAAAGCCACAGAATAGTGACTTGATAATTTGCTAACCGACTTATTCCGCTGTCAGTAGCTGTTCGAGCTAACACTCCCCCCCCACACACACACACCACTTTGAAGCTCTTTTCTCAGAGCGGCTGCAGCGACGATTGCTTTAAATGTACAATACAAATAGAAACTAAGCTAAGGCGAGGAATCTTCAAAAAGTAAAGAGGCCTTCCGGAGAAAGCACAACCTGAATGTAGAGTATTCAAGAGTATTTGTTTTCACTACAGTGTCCATTAGTCATAAGCTGTACGCCGGCTACGTGACAACATCTAGATGTTGAGCAAGTACACACCTGAAACATAAGATAATCGAGCGACGTGGGAGCTAGGTATGTCTTAGAAGTGTGTTCAAGGCTAAAGCCGCAGGCTACGGGCTGAGGATTGCCCACTGTCGGCTTGCGCCGCAAAGCGGCTAAAGCAAAACAACAGAAACAGCAGAATATACAGTGCTTCAAATTGCACGGGTCACACGCGCTATAGGAATCTAAGTGGAGCTTTCACTGGAGTTTCTGAAGAATGATGTTCCTGTTTAGCAACCATCTGCAACGATAGAGCACACGACCAAGTAGGACGCATTTTCGCAAGAAAACGCCTCGCTCAGCATTAAATTGTGGCGCTCGAACATGCACGCTCCACTCATGGCCACGCAAAAATGCCGATAGCATGACAACGAACTTATGACGCCAATGGAATGGCGATGATACGACGACCACGGCCTGACAGCAATAGAATGGCCATGCTGGCATGACGGCATGGCGACGCAATGATTACATGACAATAATATATATATATATATATATATATATATATACTTCATAAGAATTTAAAGACGACACCAGGCGCAACATAGGGGCAATTACATGCGAATATTTGAATTAAAGAAGTGATAAATGGAAATTAAAGTGGATGAAGAAACAACTGGCCGCAGGTGGGATACAAGCCCCCGTCTTTGCATTACGGACGCCGGGCTCTTACCATTGAACTACCGCGGCGCCGTTTTTCCATCTACTTTCTGGGGTATTTATGTTGTACTAATAGAACTAACCCTGGGAGTGTTAGCCAGTGCCAGTCACAATATTGGCAGCGGATGTGGTTTTTCTTGCTGACAAAGTGGGTGCACTGTAGATTTATGCTTTGTTAAGAGATTTAATGCAATTTTTATGGTAGTTTTCTACTTAGGACACATAGTAAATGGGCACGCGTTTGATTCGGGTGGGTGTAGGAAAAGGGAAAATTCTGCCATGTGAATTAGCGGAATATTCTGGCGTTTTTTCTGTATATTGTTTACTGCAACCCACCTGATAATTCCAACCAATTTGTCGGTTTAATAGAAGTCGATGGTATAAACAAATACAGTCCACTTCCATATATATATATATATATATATATATATATATATATATATATATATATATATAACACTTACGGTGGTCTGCTCCAGACCCCCGTCAGTTGTACTTCGCTCCTCCAAGAGGTAGAACGTATGTCAAGTGAGCTCCTGAGCAGCACTTTGCGATGTAGTGAACGCGGTTTAAATCATGGATCCCGAACCTCAAATACATGTGACTTAACGCTGACACATTTCTCTCGCATTTACCGCTAAATCGCCAATGATGTGTTTTTTTTTTATTTTGAAACACCCGGTTTTTATAATAAAATTAAATTATGGGGTTTTACATGCCAAAACTACGATCTCATTATGAGGCACGTGGTAGTGGGCGACTCCGGAATAATTTTCACCACCTGGGGTTCTTTGACGCGCACCTAAATCTAAGTACAGAGGTGTTCCTGCATTTCGCCCCCATCCAAATGCGGCCGCCTTGACCGGGATTCGATCCCTTTACCTCGGGCTTAGCAGCGCGACATCAAATCCACTATAAGCAACCACGGCGGACCACCCGGTTTATGGCTTATCACCCGTAGTGTGTACCGCATTTATTCGGATATAGGTCGAGATTTTTTTTTTTTTTTTGGAAATGTTGCTCAAAATCAGCTGTCGGCCTATATTCGTGAGCAAATGCTATCGACCACTATTTGGAGCAGATCCGAGCTTATGTAGTTCCTCCGTCACGCCCTGCATAGAGCCAATGCGGAGGTCATAGAAGTCCACAGTATGTGTGGAAGTCGATTGTGTATATGTTGTTCGCACTGGTTCTATGAAATGCTGCATATCCAACACATTCGACGGCATCGAGGACGACGTCGCACAGTGGACAAAAGCACATTGTTGCAGAGGAAACTGCGCTTAAAGTTTGATAGGGAGCGCCCGTGCCAAGCTTGTGCGTTGTCCTTAAGGCTTTTAGGGGCAATAACTTCCGTTCGTGTGGTAAGGTTAGGTTTGATGAGCGCTATGCCTTAGACACCTTAGACTTCCGTCAATCAAAGGACCAGGAAAGATTCCGTAAAGGCTATTCAACAATAGACCATTTTCACACCATCAATCAGGTTATAGAGAAATGTGCCGAATATAACAAATCCTCATATGTAGCTTTCATTGATTACGAGAAACCATTTGACTCAGTCGGAACCTCAGCATTCATGAAGGCATTACGGAATCAGGGTGTAGACAAGCCGTATGTAAAAATACTCAAAAATATTGGACCTTCCCGGCCCATTTCCGGAATCTACATTAGGAAACAAATGGGTTGCAGCCGTGGCGGACTACGCGACCCGCTACGCCGTAACCCGTGCTCTTCCGACCAGTTGCGCAACTCATATTGCGGACTTCCTCCTCCATGATATCATTTCGATGCACGGTGCTCCGCGTCAATTGCTTACAGACCGCGGCCGCACCTTTTTGGCCAAAGTCATTGACGACATCATGCGTGCCTGCTCAATACAGCATAAATTTACCACCTCCTACCACCCCCAAACGAACGGCCTCACTGAGCTTTTGAACCTCACCCTTACAGACATGCTATCCAAATACGTTTCAGACGACCACCATGACTGGGACCTGGCTCTACCTTACATTACCTTTGCATACAACTCTTCCCGTCTCGAAACTGCTGGCTTTTCCCCGTTTTACCTCTTGTATGGCCGCGAACCGACGCTACCACTGGACACTGTGCTTCCGTCCGCCACAGCTTCAACTAGCGATTATGCCCGTGATGCAACCGCTCATGCTGACCATGCTCGCCAACTTGAGCGCGCTCGCCTACAAGTGTCTCAAGACAGGCAGAAACAACGCTACGACCTCCGTCAGCGTGATGTCCATTTTGTGCCCGGCTCCCTCGTGTTGCTTTGGTCACCATCGCGGAAAGTCGGCCTTTGTGAAAAACTGCTTTCCTGTTACACAGGCCCATATCGCGTGATACTCAAAGTGACCGATGTCACCTATGAAATCGTTCTAGCCACGTCCGCTACGCCTTCCGCTGTGACAACCAGTGACATTGTCCAAGTTGCCCGACTCAAGCCCTACAACTCTCCATGCGCCTTGGATATTTAACAGCACCGTGACGGTGCTTTAGCCGCCGGGGAGTAATATTACGATATCATCGAGCGATGCTGAAGAGACGAGCCGCCGCGAGAACGACGAAGTTGGTTTGTGACCTTGGCACGAGCGAGCGTCAGCCTGGCTCAAGTGTAAATAGCGTGTAAATAGCATCTTTCGTCTTTGTCTTTCCTCACGTAACAATACCTATAGCGGCTCCACAGCCACCGTAGTCCTCCATAGAGAAAGCAACAAAATCCCAATGAAGAAAGGCGTCAGGCAGGGAGATACGATATCTCCAATGCTATTCACAGCGTGTTTACAGGAAGTATTCAGAGACCTGGATTGGGGAAGAATTGGGGATAAGAGTTAATGGGGAATATCTTAGTAACGCGCTTCGCTGATGATATTGCCTCGCTTAGTAACTCAGGAGACCAACTGCAATGCATGCTCACTGACCTAGAGAGGCAAAGCAGAAGGATGGGTCTAAGAATTAATCTTCAGAAAACTAAAGTAATGTTTAACAGTCTCAGAAGAGAACAGTAGTTTACGATAGGTAGCGAGGCACTGGAAGGGGTAAGGGAATACATCTACGTAGGGCAGATAGTGACCACGGATCCGGATCATGAGACTGAAATAATCAGAAGAATAAGAAAGGGCTGGGGTGCGTTTGGCAGGCAGTCTCAGATCATGAACAGCAGGTTGCCATTATCCCCCAAGAGAAAAGTGTATAACAGCCTTGTCTTAGCAGTACTCACGTATGGGGCAGAAACTTGGAGGCTTACGAAAAGGGTTCTGCTTTAATTGAAGACGATGCAATGAGCTATGGAAAGAAGAATGATAGGTGTAGCGTTAAGGGATAAGAAAAGAGCAGATTGGGTGAGGAAACAAACGCAAGTTAATGACATCTTAGTTGAGATCAAGGAAAAGAAATGGGCATGGGCAGTACATGTAATGAGGAGGGAAGATAACCGATGGTCATTAAGGGTTACGGACTGGATTCCAAGGGAAGGGAAGCGTAGCAGGGGGCGGCAGAAGGTTAGGTGGGCGGATGAGATCAGGAAGTTTGCAGGGACAACATGGCCGCAATTAGTACATGACCGGAGTAGTTGGAGAAGTATGGGAGAGACCTTTGCTCTGCAGTGGGCGTAACCAGGCTAGTGATCCTGATGATGATGATGCCAAGTTGCTAGTTTTGCTCTATTGTCTACGTGATGCTCAGAAAGTTTTCAGGCGTGTGTGACCATGATTCTAAGCATGCCCCTTTTGACTTGGACGCGTTTACACTTGCGCCCGACACTGCACAAAAGTCGTTTAGGTGAGGCAGTACTATTTGCCCTTCAGATCCAGAGGACCGTCATATCATTTGCGTATGCAAGCACGTTAACATTTGCACTTCCCCGACAGTTCCATTATTCCTATCATATGATCGACAGATAGTCTCTAGATAAAGTGAAAACAGGATAAGTGACAATGGCAACACTGTCGGACTGAGCGATGCACTGGAATCGCCGATAATACGCGGCCATTAAGTATAAACCCCATGCAAGCGATCTTGCGCGTGACAGCGACAAGCGATGCAACGGAGATGGCTGTCGCGTTTGCTCGTCGCCTACAAGTCGTACTCCGTGTGAGGGATGATATTGAGCTACGTCTACCCGGTGTGGCCGGTATGAGGGCAGCAATATACGCGCCGAAACTAGCGTGACGTGTATTTTACTTTAACAATCAGCACAAGATATTTCTGAGGGTCTTGCAGTAGCTTCTTACCTTTGCACGTATAAAAATTCAATCGTTTGCTCCTTCCCGGCGACAGTCGGTAATATTTGAATGATGTATATCCAGTTCCGGCTTCGCGCTATTGGCTAGTCGCTCACAGCACTTCCGGGCGACGAAGGACGAATTCTAGATTTCTTGAACTGAGCGATCGAGTGACAAGACCGACCGATCTGTTTAAGCGACGGCCCATTTTGTCAGTCGAAGCCGTGGCTCGTCGCCGTCGCGCACAAAATCACTCTCATGGGGTTTAGCCTTTATGCAGAACGCGCGCTGAAATGTCTGCATAACGTATCCTAATATATTTAGAGGGCTGAGCTCCGACGGCGAATGCCTCTAGCAAGGCAAACAAAAGCGAGTGGGCCACACGATCTCAAGCTCTGTTGAGGTAGCACTGCAGCTGCTCGCTGTTCAACCTCGGCTGTTTCACATACAACTCGCATGGTGTGCAGATTTTTCATTACTGTTCCGCCTCTAAATCCATACGATCGGAGCTTCACAACATATGAAAAAAACCTGTAATTAATCTGCTGTAATTATCTATGATCGCCAAAGTAAACATATATTCACATGTCTTCACTAGAGTACAAATTCCTGCGTCGTTTTAACATAGACCACATGATATACCCACAGGTACGTGCGATTGTATACAACGTAGTCGCTGATGACATCATAATCCGTGTTTCTCTTGCCTACGCTCGTCCACTATACCTATGTAGAAACCAACACCCGTCAAGTGGTAAGCTCGCGTCGAACGTTTGTCGTAGAGATTATGCATTCGCTGCCGTGCGATCGTATTCGGCATGGCCATAGTCGCGCTGCTATGTTAAAATGCACGTATGCTTGAGACTCACATACACACTACTACTTAATGTACACAAGCATGTTGGTTCCCGTGGTAACGGTTTGCGGAACCCCAAACAATGCTTAATAACCAGGTACCTGCAAAAATGCTTCGCATGAAATCAATCTCCACATTGCGTGGGATGGGCACAATTTGTTGTTTTTTTTGTTTTTGTTTGTTTGTTTTATTTCTCGAAGAGTTAAACAGACAGGGGCCGATCTATATTCGTGTTCGACCTATCTTCGAGCAAATGTGGTATGCCACAAACGCTACACGTCTACTGGAATGTATCCCGCAACTATTTGGCCATTTTCCTCGTCGCTGAGGCAATCCTATCGAGGGATCTCAAGAATATCCCGTGCGTTAGTAAATCTGCAGTAGTCGCTAGGTGCATTTTGCAGCTCTATGTAACATCACTTCCTTAAATGTCCAGATGGGTGGTGAGTTTTACACGAAGTATTCAGAGCTACTTTATTTCTGCATTTTATTAACGTACGTCTCTTACGAAAGCACGAACACATAGAAGCATCAGCCACGCACCCATTAAACCTACGCAGACCATTAGCCTCTGGCTGATAGTGCGTAATTTAGGCATTTACCTGTAAATCTAGCGTAACGATCAAAAGAAGCTCTGTTACTTTAAAGTGCCTCACTCATGCAGTGACTGCTTCGCAGAAACTAGAACTAGTCACATAAGGGCACTAAATAATGGTAGAGACATTATCCAGGCTTACTATTGCTTGTGTATTTCGTGTGCATTGGAAAATATTTTTAAAAAACATTTTGTGGAGATTCACGCGCTTAGCGCCGCTGTTAGTCTAACAAAGTGAAAGTTTACTTATTCGTGTACTGAAAATTACTCAATTCGCGATTATGTAAACTAGCTGACTTACGCGAGCTCTTTATCAAAGCACCGACTTAAAATTTTGTCATTCTAATTTTATTTTTAAAATTATAATGGTTAACTTCGAGACACCCTGCTCCTTCTCACTTTTCTCTCATCCAATGCTCATTTGTAGACGGGAGGCCAATGCCTGATGCCGTGGCCAACGAACGTCTAGTAGAACTCTAGGTGTTGTGGAAATAAATTTAGCTTAACAAATGAACTGCAGTCATATTTAGGACTTACTGCCTACAATCCAACAAATTATTGAATGAGCTAGCCTGGTCATTCAACTAGCAACCCGGGCCTCTTGATAGCGACGTCCCAGCTAACTTTAGCCAGAGTTTAAGAATATGCTGGTGCACTACAAGATTACGTGACCAAATGCATGTTGCTGACTATTGCATCGAGTAAGTAACATTATTTTTTTTGTATTCTGCTTAATTGTATAATAACTCAAGGTAACTTCAACTTCGAAAGCAACGAAGTTAGGTAAAAATTTCAAATTAGAAAATTGCAGAGCGGTTTGCAAAACGTTCGATCAAACAAGTTCCAACTTTCCACGTATTAGGTATTACTGTTTTTTTCGCTTACTGCAGATGCCCGCAAAATATAAAACAATAATTGGAGGACGCTTAAGCTTCGCCTTCAGAGTGGAACGCGACAGCGTTCCCGCCGACCCGCCAAGGGGTGTAAGACAATGGGCTACGGCGCAGCAACTACGCGCCCCGCATCGGACGCGGTGAGCGTCGAGCAACGCAGCGTTCGGCGCGACAACGAAATGTGCGCCTGAGCAAGCGACGCACGCCTGAGCCTTAGAAACAGCTCGTTTCTAAGGCAACACCGCGTTCACTAGAGGCGCTTTTGTACCGCTTTGAAGCATCGAACTCGTGGCTCAGTGGTAACGTCTCCGTCTCACCCTCCGGAGACCCTGGTTCGATTCCCACCCAGCCCATCTTACAAGTTGTTTTTTATTCATGAAGTGCCTGTTGGGATTTATCGCTCACGGCCAACGCCGACGACACCGGCTTTTCTGCGACACGACCTCCTTAACGCTGTCGCGTTAAAATACCAGGTGATATGCCCGCTTGCGCGCCATGATTGTATCACTCCGAAACCTTCCGCGTACATTTAGCCGGGCGTGCTGCCGCTGCTCCGCCTGCTTATCGCTATCGTGAACCACCGCGAGGGAAACATTTCGCTGGTGTAAATCGCAGAGCCAAAGCCTGCGTCATTGCCCTGTCACCTTTCAAGCGGCAGTGCACCCTGCTAGATGCTATGTTCGTTTGTACGGGGAACATTGAAGAGCACTGCAATCACGGCGGGCTCTTGTGTTAGCGATCTTGTGTTGAGAACTGATCCTTTGTTTCTGATAGTTAACAGCCCTTTATGCACTAGTAAGTAAAGGCATGGTGCCTGATCATGCTGAAATAAATATTCCTGCTGTAAATATATGCGTCCGCATCTCAATATTCAATTCGATAGTGGATATTTAGTATTCGTATTCGATTCGTATTCGATGTAAATTATATTCGCCCACATCTACCAGTTATACGCCCATGATAAGATACATTGCTTATATTGTGCACAAAGTGTATGAACTGTACACGGAACAATAAATCATCATTTAGCGTACATCAAATTCATTTTCATCTGTGAAGAATGCTGTTCGCATACTTCGATAGTCATCGTTATTGAATACTGTTCGATTTTTCTTAGGGTCCCTGAAATACTCGTGCGCAATAGGTGTCATCGCTCAGCAAAGCACGCCCTTAAAGAACTGAGCTACTGACCTGCTGGGCGACTTTTTTGCACATGTCATTGCTGGCAACTGGGGCCTTTAGCAGCAACAGGCCGAGGCTGTCCTGTTCATCCGACGCTGAAATCACGATGTCTGCAAAAGTGGTTGCGAGAGTATTCAATTAAGCAACTCCGTTTAGATAAGTTCTGGCGGATATTTGTCAACAGCAGTAGACGAAGCTCTGTCGATCAATTAAAACCCTGAGCTCTAGCAGTGTACCTGCTGCCATACAAAATAATTGTTAACAGCCTCAAGAGGCGCGCCGCTTACACCGCAATTCTCGCAGCACAGAAATGGCAACAAATATTTCCGGCGGGATCGTAGCTAAAACATCAACCCAGCACACCGCGTGCATAGACAACGACACAGCTGGAAGCTTCAAGCCTTCATAGCGTTTGTTGTTTACAACTAAGACCGGCCGACTGCGTATGTCTAGAGTGAGGTACTTCAATTTAACTTCATAAAAGGGCCAATCAAACGCACGAAAAATTTTTAGTGCAACATCTTGCCAGCTTATCTCGTGCCTGATCGATTCTCAGACCCCCCTGCGCAAACGCAAGCCAGAATATGTTTAACTGTTCCGTATCTCCGCGTCGTAACCTCCATGCCAACGCCGCAAACGGTCCTGAGCGTCAAAGACCAAGGTAGGTGTTCTAGTTGGTTAGCCTGTTTCGCAGTCGAAGGTAGGATGCCACATGTATCAACAATATGTTTTGAAAATCTGGGGAAGTCACAAGGGGTCTATGTTTTGTGTAGTCGTATATCGGCCAGCTGGGGTCTGCAAAACAAGAAGTATACAACCGACATGTTGGAATCCACGTGAAGCGAGGCTGCCATCAAGCTGTTGCTGAAATCCTCTGAAACTGCTCATCTTCCGCGCGGCGTTTTGCAACGTAGAGTTTACGTGACTGCTTGCACAAACTGCCTCTAACAATGCAGACATACGGACACTCCTACCACGTGTCCCACGCGAACGCGAACAACAGACTCCGTGATTGGCGCAGTTATCATTAAAGCATTCGCGAGATCGGCTCAATTTCCTACTGCACAATATCCGGGTTCGGCCCCCTTCGCTCTGCAAGGGAGCACCGAGTAGAAGCGCCAAACAACGGCAAGGAATTCATAGAAAGCATTGATTATTAGAGGAACGATGCAGTCGAAGGCTCATATCGGTTCCCGGGAGAATACGTGGGCGCTTTTGGTTGTTTCACAGCGTAATTCCATAGCAAGCAGAGCTGGCAAACAACATACAAGTAGGTATAGTACAGATGGGCTACGCGCAATGCAATACGTTATACGAGTGCTGTCACGTGTGAGTGCAATGTAATTCGTTATACGAGTGTGAGCTATTTGGCGAGACAGCAGCAGTAGTCACGGCCTGCAAAATCTAGGACTTGCTAACGAATCTCGGGCGCAAGCCCACGCACACGAGCATATATGCCTTCACTTAACGCATGTGATTCGCGTTTTGTCAGCTGCGGTTTACAGAGCGTTTCGCCATTGGCGATCGATCACTGGGAGGTGCATAAAGGTCTCTAACTCTATTGTAACTGGAACGTAACAGCAGTAAAGAGATAATGACGGCAGGAGCACGCGCAGCGATCCAGTCATTATTGGTTTCATTTCTTTCTTTTTTTTTGCGCTAGAAGTGTAATAATCGTCGTATTGCTCACCAAGTTTGCTGACGTACTCGTTGCCTGCTGCCTGGAAAAACGGAGACAGGAACCCAAATGCTGGCGCGACGGAATCCTTCAGTTGCGTGTCCTCTGTGATGGCGTACTGCGTCACCTTCTGCGTGCGAGAAAAATGGCAATTTTGTGTGAGTAGTGCGCATTTGACATGCTCGCGCACAACGATAGCTGATCTGTTGCTTCTGAGCAAGCACTCTTTCCCCGGAACGAAGAAGTCCAATAAAATTGACCTAAATTATGAGCTATTAGGCGCTACAAGAACGATCCGAACATAAGGCACGCCACAGTGGGTAACTCCCGGATTAATTAAGTACCACCTGGGGTTCCTTAACGTGCACCTAAATCTAAATACATACACGTTCTTGTTTCACCCCCACCAAAGTGCGGGCACTGCATTAATTAAGAAAATTTTCTCGAATAAGGATGTATTTAGATCAAAGCTCTCATGTTCACAAAGTTTTATACTAAATATTGACACGCCTACAATGCTTATTCCTTTTCCGATAACCATTGCTCGCCTACTAACAACGGCTCAAGACGCGCGGCGTTTGCAACGTGTCACACAGCGTTCGGTGAAGTCGCGTACGTCAGGCCAGCCACGCGACGCGCCAGCATCTGTATGTGTGTTTGTTATGTGAATGTGTGCGTGAATATATATATATATATATATGGTGGGGGTGGGGGTGTGTGCTATTGTTTGAACGCCGCTGGCTTAGCCGTGACGCTAGCGTCACGGCGAAGCCAGCGGCGTTCTTCGAGTTACCTTTGACGGCGTACTTTTCGACGCGAGAACACACCGCGAGGCCGGACATTGTCCCTGTCGCAGATGGCTTTCGACATACAGCAGCCGCCCGGGCCGCATCTTTACAAATGCTAGTAGAGTAGGTACAGCGGGGCGTGGCGT
This sequence comes from Dermacentor variabilis, assembly GCF_050947875.1. Classification (NCBI taxonomy): domain Eukaryota; kingdom Metazoa; phylum Arthropoda; class Arachnida; order Ixodida; family Ixodidae; genus Dermacentor; species Dermacentor variabilis. Next base: position 182,852,757 of record NC_134569.1, read on the forward strand.
TCCTCGTGGCGCTCGACGTTTCTGCGCAGGCGCAAGTAATAGCGGGTGCGAGAGAGAAAATCTGGGGGCCTTTGGTCCTTCAATATGTGACCCGGCCTACGCACTACGGAGGAGGTATCTTAGCGCGTGCTGTGTGCGTTTGTCCCCTAGAGACGCCGGCATTGCGGAGTCCGGTCGAGTTTGTTTACGCTCCTCCGCTGGCTGCCCGCGCGGTGAGGCAGTGCGCACGGACACCCCATTTGGTGATACAACACCTCACTGGTGTTGTACAAGTCGCGGGTCGCTTTTTCGGTGGCGACGATAGACTGCATTTTTTTTTTCAAGCACTGCTCCTGGAGCGCACATGTCACCGGCAAACGGAGGCCTCGGTAGAGCACCTGAGGTTATAATAAAGCAGGCGCCGCAGGATCTCCAGGGCATACAAGGAGTAGCGGGAGGATCAAAGCTGGAAGTAGGGCGGCCCGTGGGTTGGGGCCGCGGAGGCCGGAGCGTGCCAGGGGGTGTTCGCACACAAAATTGGCTGTCCGCTGTCGCGGACGGGCAATCTTATACACTCCTGGCACGCGTATGCCTCGGCGAGCTCCAACACACGGACCAGTCCGTGTGTTGCTTTGGTGTCCCCGTTGCCGCTTTGGTGTCCTCTAGGCGCCGCCAATAATGCGAAATAATGACTGGTTGTTTCAATTAGTAAAAAACACGATTCAATGTAACGTGCAGTCCAATTACGTCCAGCCGCCGACTTGCCTCGCTAACCGGGCCCCGCGACTTCTGCCGGCACGCCTAGGGTCAAACGCATACAACACGCGCTAAGAAACGCCTCCATAGTGCCTAGGCAGAGTCATATATTCAAGGAGCAAAAGTCTCCTCATTTCCTCTCTCGCACCCGCTCTTACTCGTGCATTCGTGCAAACGTCCGGCGTCTCCGCAAGTGCAACGCCCCGCTGTACCTACTAGCAATTGTAAATACGCGCCCGGGCCGCCTGGAGTAGAATGTGCCACTACCCCCTCCCTACCCTACCCTCCCTCATCCTTGCGCGCAACGGTAGATAGTGCGCTCTCTCCCAGCGTCGCTCGCTTGGGTGCGCGAGACTGAACCGCGATCGCCGGCTTACCCTCGCACATACAGAACACGCCGCGTAGCGACGATTTGATCGCCCTTGGACATTATACGGAACCTCACGGTGACGGCGACGGCAGAAATGCGCCTGGAGTGTCCAAATAGTTACTATTGCAATAAAATTACAATAAATTTTGGCGTTTTACGTGCCATAAACACAACATAATTATGAGGCACGCCATAGTGGAGGACTGCGGGTTAATTTTGACCACCTGGGGTTCCTTAACGTGCACGCTATGCACGGAACACGGGCGTTATTGCATTTCGTCCCCAAATGCCGCGGCCGCGATTCGATCCTGCGGTCTCGTGCTTGGCAGCGCAACGCCACTGGCGCTGAGCCACCACGGCGGGTCGCAAAGGCATATTGCAGGTTACGTTAGCGTTCCTTGTGCTCTAGCTGTGTTATGTGTTGGGTGCTGGCGGCACGACGTATTACCACACACCAGTTAATTGTTTTGTACTCCCAGCTAATTCATTCTATGAAGCAATTTCCAATGAGAAAATAAGCATCAACATACCAGTACGCTGCTCGCGTTACCTAGACGCTGCACTGTTAACAAAATTTTGTGAAGACTAAGAACACAAAAGAGGTGGCAATTCTTGTAACATGTCTTCTCTGTAAAGTGGAAAGTTGGGCTAGTTGGTGAGTGATCATCATACCTTGCTGGTGAAGCAGCGCACTGACACGGACACAGTGAAGACAAACAGGATGATGATGATGATATGTGGTGTTTTGTGGCGCAAGGGCCAGGTTTGGCCAAAGAGCGCCATGACATGTGGTAATGTTGAAGATGTATTATGGAAGATGTGACTTGGCTGTAAAGTGGCCTAAAAATATTCGCTGTAAAGTGCGTAAAATCTACGTGCTATAAAATTATGGCGATGACTTATGACGAATACTATGAAGATTAAAATCCATCGTAGAAGAATGATGCAAATTATAAAATATATAAGATCGTAAAATTACTTGGAGCACTGCTGCCTCGACAGAGCCCTTGATAGACAAGGGCCTAGAGGCATGTGCTATACTAAAGAGATATCGCAGCGGCATCCTCTGAAGAGAGGACCCGCTACGAAAATGTGGGGCTAAAAACATGCAAGACAACATCTTTCAGAAAACTTAGGACGGCGTTGGTGTCAAATAAAGGTTCTGGGCCGAGTAGCATTGCGGGATGAAGGGGGATGTGATGCCGGTATGCTAAAGGAAAATGTTTCTTTCTTTCATATTCAGCTTCCCGACACTCCAGGAGGACGTGGAGGACGGTCAGCCTCTCCCCGCATCTACCGCAGGTTGGAGGATCATTTTCAGTGAGTAAATAGTTATGCGTGCCGAACGTGTGTCCTATTCTGAGACGACAGAATAGGACATCTGTCCGGCGTGATTTTGTTACAAAGGGCCAGAATCCTAACTGTGGTTTTATCACGTGGAGCTTATTATTTGTTTCCGCGTCCCATAGGCGTTGCCAGTGATTCCGTAGTTTCCTCCGCAAGAAGGGCTTCAGATCTGTGACAGGAACTGCAGCGGTGGGATTAGCAGAATGCCATGCAACTGACGTGGCCATCTGGTCCGCCAGAACATTACCTTCGATGGCCCTATGTCCTGGCACCCAGCATATAATCACATGCTGGTTAGATATATATGCGTTACATAAGATGGAATAGAGTTCAATTATAACAGGATTTTTGTGCTTACAGAACGAGATAAAAGCCTTCACAACACTTAGGGAGTCCGTATAAATAACTGATCTTTTGAGTTTTGATTTCCTTATGTGCTTCACGGTCGATAATATTGCATAGGCTTCAGCCGAAAAGATACTAGTTTCCGGATGCAGTACGCCGGATTCCGAGAAGGACGGACCGACGGCTGCATAGGACACCCCGTCGTGCGACTTCGATGCGTCTGTGTAGAACTCCGTGCAGGAGTGTTTGTGTTGGAGTTCCCGGAAATGCATTTGGATTGCAATCTCTGGGGCGTTTTTTGTAACTTCCATGAAAGATGTATCGCATTGTATCAACTGCCACTCCCAAGGAGGTAGCAGCTTGGCTGGATGCATTAGGCGAAGTTCGAGAAGTGGAACATGCATTTCATGACTAAGCTCCCTCACACGCAGCGAGAAAGGCTGTCTTACGGAAGGACGGTTACGAAACAGTGTAGCATATGTCATGTCGTTAATGGTGTTAAAACAGGGATGTTCAGGATTAGAGTGGACTTTCAAAAAATATGTTTGGCTGATGTATGTTCTCTGGATATGAAGTGACCACTCATTCGATTCTGCATATAAGCTTTGTACGGGACTCGTTCTGAAAGCTCCTGTGGCTAAACGGATACCCAGATGGTGAACAGGGTCTAGCATCTTTAGCGCGCTCGGGGCGGCAGAGTTATATACCACGGCACCATAATCTAATCGTGACCGGATGAGGCTCTTATAGAGATTCATTAGGCACTTCCTGTCACTACCCCACGTAGTCTGGGATAGAAGTTTCATTACGTTCATCGTTTTTAGACATTTTTCTTTAAGATGTTTAATGTGGGGGACGAAAGTGAGTCTGTAGTCAAGTATGACACCTAGAAATTTGTGTTCTTTGTTTACAGGTATTTGTTGTCCACCCAGTTCTAAGCAAGGGTCTGGGATCATTCCTCTCTTTCTTGTAAAAAGAACACAAGTGCTTTTGTTAGGATTGATCTTAAAGCCATTCCTGTCTGCCCACATTGAGACTTTGTTCAGGCCATGCTGTACCTGTCTCTCGCACACTGCGAGGTTACAGGATTTGAAAGCTATCTGAATGTCGTCCACGTAGACAGAGTAAAAGATGGCCTGAGGTAGTGAAGCGCGAAGCGTGTTCATCTTCACGATGAAGAGCGTGCAGCTGAGCACGCCTCCTTGGGGTACACCCGTTTCTTGCGTAAAAGGACGTGAGAGTGCATTGCCTACTTTTACCCGGAACGTACGATTTGACAGATAGCTTTTTATTGTATTAAACATATTACCGTGGATGCCCATTTCTGACAGGTCTCTTAAGATTCCGTAACGCCACGTTGTGTCATAGGCCTTTTCCATATCGAGAAATATCGATAGGAAGAACTGTTTATGTATGAATGCCTCCCGAATATTTGCTTCAACACGTACGAGATGATCGGTTGTGGACCGCCCTTCTCGAAAGCCGCATTGATAAGGATCAAGCATTTTGCTCATTTCAAGGAAATGGATCAGTCGCCGATTAATCATTTTTTCAAACACCTTACAAAGGCAACTTGTGAGGGCTATCGGGCGGTAACTTGCCACTGAGGAAGGGTCTTTACCTTGTTTCAAAACAGGGACCACAATAGCTTCCTTCCATGCGGTTGGAAGGTACCCTGCATCCCAGATGGTGTTGAAAAGTGTGAGTAGTGTAAGTTGCGTGTCATCGTGTAAGTTTTTGAGCATTTCATACATGATTCTATCAGATCCTGGTGCGGAACTCTTGCATGCGCTCAAGGCAGCTTTCAACTCGGCAGCACTAAAAGGGCAATTGTACGGTTCATTCTGTCGGCATTTATTGATGAGTGGCTTGCATTCTTCTATTTGTTTATATTTTAGGAAGGATTGCGAATAATGATTTGAGCTTGATACACTCTCAAAGTGCTCCCCAAGTGAGTCCGCCTGATCTTGTAGGGTATCGCCTTGTGTGTTTACCAAAGGGAGTGCATGTGCTTGTCGCCCTCTTATCCTATTGACCCTGTTCCAGGCTTTCGCCTCATCTCTGAACGAGTTAATACTCGATAGAAACTTCTGCCAACTTTCTCGTCTGGCCTGTCGGCGGGTTCGCCTGCCTTCGGATTTTACTTTTTTAAAGTTAACTAGATTCTCTGCAGTGGGAGAAGCGCGTAGCAACCCCCACGCCCTGTTCTGTTTTTTACGAGCGATCCTACAATCGTCGTTCCACCATGGGACACGCCGTTTGCAGGCCAAGCCTTTTACTTCTGATATGCATTTAAATGCGACATCTATTATGAATGCTGTAAAAAACTCGACTGCAGCGTCAATTCCTAACGAAGACAGGTCAGCCCATGAGATACTAGTTAGAGATCGAAATTTCTCCCAATCAGCTGTCTCAATCTTCCACCTAGGAGCGTATGGTGGATATTCGTTTTCTTTATATGATCTTAGCAGTATAGGGAAGTGGTCGCTACCGTAAGGGTTGTCGGTAACTTCCCATTCAAGTTCAGGCAGTACAGACGGAGACACTATACTAAGATCTATTGACGAAAAGGATCGGTTTGCAAGAGAGTAATATGTGGGTTCTTTCTTGTTGAGAAGGCACGCTCCAAAAGAAAAAAGGAACTGTTCAACAAGGCGACCTCGCGCATCTGTACGAGAGTCGCCCCACAGGGAGCTGTGCGCATTGAAATCGCCAAGAACAGCATAAGGTTCTGGCAATTGATCGATCAAGGAGTGAAATTCATGTTTGTTCAGTTGGTAATGTGGGGGTATATAAAGGGAGCAAATGGTGATGAGTTTGTTTAGTAGGACAACTCGAACCGCCACTGCTTCAAGGGGCGTTTGTAGCTGTAAAGGTTGACACGCAATACTTCTATGAGTAAGAATCGCAACACCACCCGATGATGCGACGGCATCATCGCGATCTTTTCGAAACGTAACATACGTACGGAGAAAGTTTGTGTGTTTAGATTTTAAGTGTGTCTCCTGTAAACACAGCACTTTTGGATTATGTTGGTGGATGAGTTCTTGCAAATCATCAAGGTTTCTAAGGAGACCTCTGATGTTCCAGTGAATTATTTGTGTATCCATGTTTAAGGTAAATTTGTGCTGTGTTTACGGAAAAGGAGTGGATGCCTTATATTACAGAGCCCTTTCGAGGCCCTGTAATAGGTGTTTTGTTCTTTCTGAAGCGCTCGAGCGATTCTCGACGCTCCTTAGGCGTTTGGTGCGCCTTGGGGACAGGTGTAGTGTCCATTGCCTCCTGTGAGACGCCGGACAAGCGCTCTTGCGAGCGAGAGGTTTTCCTAGAGAGTCCTGCCCCGGAAGGCAAGACCCCTGCGCCCACCTGCCCGGAGGTCGATGGGGCTCCCTGAGGGATTTGGCTGCGCTGGCCGTTGCCAGCGCTGGAAGGGGCCTCGGAGGTTGGGGCAGCCTCGGCTGCACCCACCTTCGGGGTGGATGGTCCCTTCTCCTCGGTTGACGGAGCAGCGCTAGCTGCAACCGCCGCGGGGGCAGATGGCGTAACTGCCGACTCACTGCCTGTGGGTCGGACAGCCGCCGGAGGCCGTTGTGACGCTGCCCCCTTACGCGCCACATCGGCAAAGCTGCTCTTAGACAGGTATGACACCCGCCTACGTGCCTCCTTGAAAGATATATTTTCTTTTACTTTGATTGTCACAATCTCTTTTTCTCTTTTCCAGGACGGGCAGGTGCGCGAGTATGCGGCGTGCTCGCCATCACAGTTGACACAATGTGGAGTCTTCTGGCATGTTTCGGAGGAATGTTCAGTGTCACTACACTTGGCACATGTCAGCCGGCCTCGACAGTTCTGTGAACTGTGGCCGAACCTTTGGCACTTAAAGCATCTGAGAGGATTGGGCACGTATGGCCTAACACGAAGTTTGATATAACCGGCCTCGATGGACCCTGGGAGGACACTTGAACCGAAAGTGAGTATCAGGTGTTTCGTATTGATCTCTTTACCGTCTCGCCTGATCTTAATTCGCTTAACATTTATGACATTCTGTTCACTGAAGCCCTCCAAGAGTTCAGCTTCAGTGAGCTCTAGCATGTCATCATCCGAGACAACGCCGCGGGTGGTGTTCATGGTACGGTGCGGGGTTACTGTTACTTGGGTCTCCCCAAATGACACAAGTTTCGGCAGCTTCTCATACTGCTTCTGATTTTGGAGCTCCAAAAGGAGATCACCACTTGACATTCTCGACACCTTATATCCTGTACCGAAAACTTCGGTCAAGGACTTGGAAACAAGGAATGGTGAAATGGATCGCACTAGTTTGTCTGTCTTTTCTGAGTGAATCACGTGGAATCGAGGAAAGTTGTGGACTTGTCGTCCGAAAAATTGAAACAGATCTTCGGTGCGCCCTCGTTTCTGAGGGCGATCAGGAAGTTTGGGGAAGGAGTTTTCCATGAAGATGTATAAAAATTCGGCAACAGCGCCGACCGCCCACCACGGAGCCCAACGAGGGGACGCGGCAGAGCTTGCATGCAAGTCTGCACGACGCCAGTCGTACGCCGCCACTATAACCAAATATGGTGTACCCAAGGTTGGGTAGCCACACAGGGTTAACCCTTGCCGCCAAGGAGAAAGGAAGTAAACAGAAGAGAGAAGGAGACAGGAAAGGTGGAAAGTAAGGGAAAGACGAAGGTTGTAGGGAGAGAGAGACAGGAAAAGGCGACTGCCGATTTCCTCCAGGTGGGTCAGTCTGGAGGTGCCGTCTATGTGAAGCTGAGGCCGAAGAGGTGTGTTGCCTCCGCCGGGGGGCCTTAATGGTCCAAAACACCCAGCTTCGGCTCAACCCCCAGGATCCCCTTTTCCCCAGACACGGCTCCAAGCCTCGTGTGCTCGGGTACGTGGTGTCGCAACACACCAAACGCCTGCTGACGCAGACGCCCCTGCGGGGGACAAACAGGAAAAGACTCGCTGCACTCGCAACTATTTTATTTCAGAACACATACTTCATATTTATATACTAGCTCACCCTCAGGCGTCAACGAAAATCAAGGCAAGATTAAAGGCATTTATTAAAAATCATTTGCCCGCGCATACTCGGGCGTCAAAGATATGGCACCTATCTATCATGGTGTGGTATTCATGGTATTGCATGGTCCCTTATTATCGAGTGTTAGGCATTCTATAACGGAAGACAACGACGAGATGGAATTTGTCAGCAGATGTGGCGTATCAGTTAATACTTTTCTTGAACTATTAACCTTTTACCTTGAGTCCACCTTTGTAATGTGGAATAATGTTATGTACAGACAAAAGTCCGGTATATGTATAGGCTCAAAAGTAGCTCCGGTACTTAGCACAATTTTTTTCGGTAGCATAGACAAAGCGATAGATGCAAACCTTAAAGACCTAGCGGTAAAAGTGTTCCGCTTTGTGGACGATTTTTTGGTTATAGTCGAACATGGTGTTTTGGACGTAAGAGTGAATGAAGTCTTAAAAGTGTTCAAGGACAACAGCCAAGGACTGGCTTTCACTGTTGAGTTGCCGAAGAATGGCAAGCTACAGTTTTTAGATTTGGCATTAACTTCCACACCGGATCACGTTTGCTGGTCATACAATCCACGATCAGAAAAACCCTTACTTAGCTATAATTCGGGACACTCTAAAATTGTAAAAAGTGGCATAGCTTTCTCGTGCCTGAGGGCGGCCTTAACTAAGTCTTGCCCGGAAAAAATAAAAGAAACTTTCAGCCAACAGGTTATCAGACTAAAGAATGCAGGATATGAAAAACATGTACTCTGTACATCAGCTTATAAGTTGATTCGTTATGTGCGCAATGGCTATCAGAAAGAGCGCAACAGAAAAGAGATTGATAGCAAAAAAATTGTGTCACTACCATATGCGCATAACTTAAAAAACGTAGGTGGCAGATATGGTCTACGAATAGTTTTTTCAGCTCCTAACAAACTCGGAAAAATATGTGCCGGACTGGATCGTAGACTTTCAACAAAAGTAAAAGCAAATGGTCGTAAGTGCACAGTCAAGCATAAAGAAAAACTTGTCGAGTGCAGGTCATCTGTAGTCTACTGTTTGCCCATATCGTGTGGAAAAGTATACATCGGCCAAACGGGTCGGTGTGTAAACACGAGGCTTTTGGAGCACAAAAGGTCACTGGGGGGAAACATTCATTCCCACATTAAGGGGCACTGCTCACAATATGGGTGCTGGCCGCTTTACAATGATACCACAGTTTTATCACACCATAAGGACCAACTAACCAGGGAAATAATCGAAGCCTTTCATATTCACAAGAGGGGAGAGGGTTGTATCAGTCAGCCATCTGTACATCTAAGCCATGGTGAGGTTCCCATTTTAGAAGTACACTAAAAAGAAAAGGAGAAAAGAAAAGTGTAATAAAAATGCTTGTTAGGGTTGCAACAAATTATGATAGGATTGCCACACCATGATAGATAGGTGCCATATCTTTGACGCCCGAGTATGCGCGGGCAAATGATTTTTAAAACCAGCAAGGTATGATGTCTTCTCTGTTCGCTTGTGTTTTGTGTTAGCTTGTTTTCGAAGATTTCTCCGAAACCATTTGTTTCTAGTTTTTCCCGTAATTTTACATGAAAGGAAACTGTTAAAGATAGTTTATTCCATTAAGCAAGTTAACTTATACTACCTTCATTACTGCAGCTATCATGCTGCGCGACAGAGTCAAATGCGTAGATACGGTTGTAATCGATCCAGACTTGCACGTAAGGAATTACATGTAATTAGTTACTCGTATTGCATCACGTTGTTTGGTATTTTTTCCACATTACCCAGCCTATTCGTTAACACTCGCTGAAATTGAACTGCTTTTTTCAGTCACAAACTACATATAAGCACACACATGCATTTTTCATTAAACAAGTTACAGCAGGCGTAGCAACTTTGAATACTTAAACTTTGCCGGAACTACAGCGTCCAAATAGACAAAAATATTTACGTTGGTTCCTTCCTTCGCATAATCAGCGTCCTGTAGCTGCGCCTCCGTCGGCCCAACATGACAGGCTCGCAGATTTGCACCACCTCTCTTGAAAGTCCTACCTCTCAGCCTTTGTGTTAAAATTAATTCTCTCTCTCTCTCTCTTTCTTTCTCTCCTGGAAGCGCTTTTAGATGTCCTTCATAAGCGGTAACAGCTGTTTCATAATTCTTCGCTTACTGCAGTCTGTAACTTCTATGATACAGACAGAACCTCTTGGCGGTTAAGTGCGTATGTTTCTATCTGTCCGATATATATGTCACTTGCGTACACCTATTTTTACGATTGCAATGCACGAGCCATATTTTTAAAGCTTAATGATATGCAGCTTTACATTAAATTACATTACACGTTTGGCCAACTTTTCAAGGCACGTGAACGTTTGCTGGCGCCAACTGCAATTAGTCGTTTAAATGTAAATGGCTGATGATCGATGGAAAGCTCCGGGAGAAGGTCCACCACATGTGGGCTGACAAATTCACGCAGCGCTTCCATGGCTAGATAGCGACGACTACCTAGGAGATTGATACCATAGGATCACCTATGGATGGTTTATCAGCTTCTCACTGGCCTTACAAGGCGCGCCTTCGCCTAGACGCAACAACAATGAAGCGCTGCGCTTTTTAGAGGACCCAAACCCGAGGAACACGGCAGTGAGGGACCACAATCATGTGTGCAAGGTGCGTTAATTACAGCACAGCCCTTCTCTCCAGAGTGCTCATCGAGCGAGTTTTCACTGTGGCTGCAGATGTCTTCACATGAAAACGAGGAAAAACGAACGAAGAAAGTTTGTCAAAACCAATAACCACGAGTGAACTGCTGCGGAGGACTAAATGAGCCAGGCTAGCTCCTTCTATTTAGCGTATTTGTGGAATATTAATTAAAGCAGTGAGGATAGTACCGTGAATTTAACCGATTTCTTACTAAATGTTCAATTATCGTGGTGCAGTAATTGGTGACTGCTATCGATTACAACATTGAAAGAAGAACTAGATTGGGAAGAATTGGGGATAAAAGTTGATGGAGAATACCTTAGTAACTTGCGATTCGCTGATGATGTTGCCTTGCTTAGTAACTCAGGGGACCAATTGCAATGCATGCTCACTGACATGCAGAGGCGAAGCAGACGAGTGGGTCTAAAAATTAATCTGTAGAAAACTAAAGTAATGTTTAACAGTCTCGGAAGAGAACAGCAATTTACAATAGGCAGCGAGGCACTGGAAGTGGTAAGGGAATACATCAACTTAGAGCAGGTAGTGACGGCGGATCCGGATCATGAGACGAAAATAATCAGAAGAATAAGAAGGGGCTGGGGTGCGTTTGGCAGGCATGCTCAGATCATAAACAGCAGGTTGCCATTATCCCTCAAGAGAAAAGTGTATAATAGCTGTGTCTTACCAGCACTCACCTACGGGGCAGAAACCTGGAGGCTTACGAAAAGGGTTCTACTTAAATTGAGGACAACGCAACGAGCTATGGAAAGAAGAATGATGGGTGTAACGTTAAGGGATAAGAAAAGAGCAGATTGGGTGAGGGAACAAACGCGAGTTAATGACATCTTAGTTGAAATCAAGAAAAAGAAATGGGCATGGGCAGGACATGTAATGAGGAAAGAAGATAACCGACGGTCATTAATGGTTACGGACTGAATTCTAAGGGAAGGGAAGCGTAGCAGGGGGCGGCAGAAAGTTAGGTGGGCGGATGAGATTAAGAAGTTTGCAGGGACGACATAGCCACAATTAGTACATGACCGTGGTTGTTGGAGAAGTATGAGAGAGGCCTTTGCCCTGCAGTGGGCGTAACCAGGCTGATGGTGATGAATTGTAATAGATTACTTTTCCGTAACGTGTACAAGTCGGAACCGAGCATACATGTACAGGTAAGCACGTTATGCAGAACATATGAGGCGGAGCCACTGATAAGACAACTGGCGCCTAGACACCCGGCACCACGTGAAACATCGAAGCACCCATTCCGCAAATTTACATAACCATGCTATCAGTGACTGACAGTCCATGATTTCAGCTGTATCTTATTCACAAACTAAGACCGATTGGCTCGCGCGCACAAGATGTATCTTCCTATACGTTCGTGGCTGGTGAAGTACACACAAATGTTAATTGCAGATAGTAAAGAGACGGAAAAATATCATTACGCTCACAGTACAGATCATAAAATTTTCACATTCGAACATGCGGCCAATTCTGGTAAAATCAAGAAAAAAATATTCTGTCTTTGATCATAAACAGAAAAAAGAGTCCTTAATATAATGTAATATGATTCTTCCATTAAATGAATTACAAAAGAAACCGTTTTCGCTACACTGTACGTCAGACCCGAAAGTTATGGTGCGAGTTCCTTGTTGCCGAATTTATTTGCGGCGTTCTTCAATCCTAAGACAAATGCCGATTTGAAACACCTCCCTCTTCCAAAACTTCTGCCTTGAAAGTGAGAGAACACTGAAGAAACTATAACAACGGCGAGCGCGATCGGCCGTAGCCCTACGGAGATCGCACTGTTCAAGCCTGCACAATTGATACACGCGTCATCGTACATTCCAGGGCAGTCAGAGGTGCTGTCCTCTAAAGCCCGTTTCACATGGTGCGAATTTGACTGCGTTTTCGCACTTGCAAATTAGCAGATGCGGCAAATGGGCCGTCGGACCCTTCATGCGTGCGATGTTTGATGTTGGGAGTGCTGAACTTCTTTGCGAAAACGCACACGCGGCACGGTCGGGGAACCAATCACAACGTGGATCGTAGCCACGTCACTGTGGCCTTCCTACTTAATTTTTGTTTTCATAAAGTAACGCACTCAAACACAAAGAACTTTCACGAAAATACATTCTAAGTTGCTTTAATTTGTTCTTGCCTAACAAACTGACGCCAAGAATAATTCAGTCCTCCGCTAGGTGCTCGAAAATGCCAAAAATCGCAACTGCCCCGATGGGTGCAGGTGAAACGGCAATGCGAATTTCGCAGTTGCGGATATTGTAGCTGCAAAAAACGCACTCTAAAATGGCCCCTCGTGGACATGGCTTAATTCGGGAATATTCTGCAACATTGACATCCCAAGTACAGTCTAACTGGCATGCATATGTCACTCTTGAATTGGTGATAGCGACCAGAAATTTCTTGACAGAGAGATCGAGTTTTATGCGAGAGTGATGACGTGACAAAGGTAGTATATATTTAAAAGCAATTCCCCGTAAGAAGCAAACTAAGGCGCATGCGAAGCGACTATGATTAAAGGGACACTAAAATGAGACACTGAAGTTGTTCATATTGATATATTACCGTTTGAAAACTCTACTGTTATCTATATCATGGTAAGAGATTGGTAACTAGAAAAGAAAATGAAGGACAAACTAGAGCATTTTAAAATTTCACGCCCTAACTACAGCAACGCTATTACGCAGTCTGAGGTCATGTATTTGAGCATTTGTATTTTTTCCGTAATTTGGTCGTTGTGGTGGCCGTAAAAAAACTCGGAGCTAACGGAGTTGTCCGTTTCGAATTTATTTCAGTCACTATTTAGCAATAAAATAATACTTCCGCCTGGGCATGCGTCTCGAAAATTGATGTCGTCACAGCGAACTTGTGCGGGGGGACCTTGATGGTGACGTCGTCCACCCATGTTCCATTTTTGCGTATATTCTAACTTAATAAGGGATCCCGTCGCGGTAAGAATGCCTCTTTTGTATTGTAAAAGCGTCCTTTACCAATGTTAATATACTTGCATTTTCGCTTTAGCATCTCTTTAGCAACGACCTCCAAGTAAGGGTGATTAGTTTTTACGAACGTTACGCTTTGTCAATTCGGTGCCAGATGTTGAGGCGAGCTAAAATAAAATGCGCCGTGGTAGCTGAATGAAACACTATGCCTTTGTCAGTTTGATATGGCGCCTCGGGCTTGTGACCGCCGCTGCGGGAAGTTTATTTCGATGTGTCCCGAATGGAAACATGTGTGCTTTCTCAGATGTCAGTGCCAGCTAAGGCACCACATAATGCAAAAGAGAGTTTCATGCTATAAAATACTCTCCTATAGTGTAAATATATAAATAAAACATAATTTAACTTGTAATAAAATTGTGTTATACCTCCACGCAGTTCCACATAACGGTAAATTAAAACTAGTATTTCACGCTTATTTGTCTGTGCGTCGACTGCGATTGGGGCACGTACACGTCACACAGGATGTTTAACTGACAAAGGATGAACAACCAAGATGCGACGAGTGAAAGCATGCTTGAAGAAAATCCTAAGGACTATAGTAATAAATTAATTAGTAATTGGCTTGCTCAATTATCTACAGCTGAAAATTCGCACGAGCCACGCTATACATGTGCTATGCATGAAGTTTGCTGTGATTATTCCGGATTTTGTATTATTAAACTCAGCGTAGCGCTATCTTACGTTGGAAATTGCAGGGCTAACAAAGCCACTATCTTTAACCGGTATTACGGCAGCACTCACGCCTCGGATGATATCATGTGGAATAAGCGTTTGCGGGAAGACCACCCATGCGAGCTTGTCGATGGGCATTGGTATGGTGGTCGTGAACTTGTGAGCAAAAGCGGTCCCATGGCTGGAACAAAGAAAAAAACAAACGTGGCAGCCAGTGAGAGCGTCGTTACAGCCTAACAGGTCATCAGGACCTTCCATTCACAACGCCTGCAATGTATTACTCTTATTTTATTCGAGGAAGCATAAAACACGCATCCACCGATTTATGTGAGTGTTGTTGTTTTTTTTCACAGCGTCTGTCTTCCGAGCGCCGTGCACAAAATTTTCAGCACACAATCAACCTGATTCATTCAGGATGGCGCAATCAGGCATTAAAATTTGTTTGCGCCAATTGGAGGTGAGTAATGTTCGAGAGTTATAATTTCTGCAGCTAAATTATAGTGAGTAGTACAAGTGACGAAATATATAAACTACTGCACTCGTAGCAAAAATTTTGAAGAAATTTTCTGCAGCCGCAAACATGAAGAATGAGATCGCCATATTCTTTCGCTTTTTATGAGTAAGAATGGTTCAGGAAGCTGCAAACGTATTCATCAGAATTGCTCGACTCCTTAAATACGGTAACACATAGAGTAAAGCAAGTAATAAATCATTGCTGAAGCCATTTCGGCTTGTCGCTGGTACTTGAATTTCCATCGAGGTGTTCGCTGCAATTAGTATACATCTTTAATGGGCGAATTTTAAACACCATATAAAAGTTACTTTGAGTGCCATTAACCTCGCTGCTGTGCAACACTCATAAAACGGACACTTCAAATTGTTCGCATAAGACTGCTGAGAAAAAAACACTGGCAACATTAGTTATCCGGAAAATCAATGGACTCAAAATTACGTTTGCGACACTTCCAGATCCTCTGGTAGTTAGCATGGTCAAATGCAAATTACAGACACTTGTGAGAGCCAACATTTGCCTGTATTCAATGCGGCGAAGTAAATACTACGCATGTATAAACACTGCACATGTATGGACCCTTATAGAGGTCCTTCAATATGGATAATGTTATCCTGTGGTGGCACTGCATAGAAATTTGCGTTTGTGTCTGCTGTTGAAATTCGTTTAGGGGCGATTCATTGATTGCCATTGAAATGCTTCCAGTTTTTAAACGTTCTCGGCTGCCAACCCTGCTAAGCACCAATGGAAATACCTTTTTTAGGCACTTACAGAGAACAGTACTACACATGTCATTGAAGCAAAGGATATTTGCGTAACTGTAACAAAGCTACAGAGCATTGCACTCCTTAACCGCAATTTTTACTCAATGCATCAACGATAGAGAAAGCCAAGTATTAGTTACGCTGCTTAGGTTTAACGCTTTTCTGTTTATTTCCTTACTTCTTTCACTAGTGGTTTCAGTAATCCTGTGGTATTTTCTAATGCCTTTCGCGCGTTCTGTTCGACGACTGGGTCGCCTGAATCTGTCGTACACACCGTCGCCATGTTCTTGCGACATTGAGGTGGTCCCGTAGCGCTCGTCACCCGTTTCGTGACAGAGCGTTGCCAGCTCTCTAGCCGTTAGCGAAGACTCCGAGTCAGGCGTCGGTGAGAATAACAAAATGGGCTTTATACACTATATACAGGTCATTATACAGGACAAGATCGGATCGGCACGGGGGCCGAGAGCTAACAGCAAACGCGAGTGTTCCCGCACGGCGACGTCGGGCGAGACTCAAACTCGTCACACATCTCACTCCACTCGAGAGCGGCACTCGGCTCAAGGTGGTTCGGTGGATGCGGTTCTGCAGGCGGTGGCGTTGGGGCTTATAAAGCCCCGAGAAACGATTGTCACTCAAACGGCCCAATACAAAGCCAGCACTCGACAGTCGTCCGAAAGGTCCAACCAGCGACCGCGCTGGCCACCTGCTTCAAGTTTGCCGCGCGCGGTGACCTCAAGGGAAAAGAAATACGGCGCCGGGCACTTTGTTGCACGTTTGGACATGTCGCTCGCCGATGCTCCTCCACAGGACACCGCTGCCTGGCGGCGCAGCATCTTGACTTGTCACGGGAGCGTTAGGGCGCTGTGCCTTTCGGCGCAGCCCCGGGTTTGTCCAAAGTGCGCTCGCAGGATAAATTCTGCATCTTTTAGATTCTGAATCCGGACTGGTTGTACGGGCACAACAATGTACCGTCGACTGATGCGCTGGTTCCAGGAGAGCTTAATGTTGTGTTTCTGCTTTTGTTTACTAATAATATTCAACGCGTTGTTTTCTACCTCGCACAATTAACTACAGCTATTTCGAGGTTATACCTGCATCCCTACAAATTTACATATTTACTTTCTCTAACCCCTTTTTTTCTTTTTTGTTTCCTGTTTGGTGTAAAACAAGCGATAACTAAGCTGCACCGCGCGTTCCTTCGTCGTTTACTAGTGCCCGCCCCTTTCAGTTAGTTCGTTACAGAACGGATGATAACAGGGCCTAAGTACTACGCGCGCCCTATAAGAGAGTTTCCATTGCATTGTTGTTCTAATAGTTCAACTTACGGAATAGGTTGCCAGTCCAGCTCTGTATTAGATGCGGCGGTCAACTTCCCAGGAACAACCAGCGTGAGCTGTACCGGAGCGAGCCATCCTTGCTCTTCAAAACACGGAAATGCGGCGTGGGCTTCTCCAGCTTTCAATTCCATCCGACCAAGCCTGCATTGCAAATAGGCGAGTTTTTTGCACCAGGGGTCGTTAAGGCTAGTCCACTCCTCTCTGAGTGCGAATTCGCATTTGCGCGCTGCCAAAACCTCGCAAGGAACGCAGGAAGCTGCTATTTACAACGAATGTCAGGACAAAGCAACATCAGGGTCATAGGCTTCTGACTTCAGCTTTGTTAAGTGCGCATCTTTGGTATAATTGCGCAAACAACGAACAAGACACTATGCCGAACGACCCCAAGATCAACTTTAAGAGTAAATAGCGGGGCATTTTGCCCTGCCCATTTATTACTTGTCCAAGTTGGCTCCTAAATTATCGAAAAGCAAAGTCAGCATATGATAAGTTTTTACAAGTCAGGGAATATAAATGCTGCTTAAGCACCCGTCATACAAATCAACTGCGTCAATAATGGTCAGGTCGTGAAAGCCCATTTCTAGTATAGTTATGTGCCGAATGCAAGCCAACTGCCATAACTTACCTGAACTCTGGCAATAGCTTTTCGTATGGGTAAAGACGCGTAACTTCGGTTATTTTTTCGTAATTCCGAGTAAATAACATTATTAACCCTTACACAAGCGTTACACACCTCCAATAGGGTTTCACAAGGATTAACGGTTGCACACGCTCAAATATAGGGCCAGATTAAGGGTTTATTCCGTGGGCTGAGCTTGACAAGCTGACGTGATCAGACGAGATGGGAGCGATTCCTCAAGCACATTTGTCTTTTCTTTTTGCTTGTTTGTTTGTTTGTTTGTTTGCATTTAGTCGTAGTGGCGGTATGTTTCTTTCCTTCATGCAAAGTCAAGAAAACGAATAGGAGCCGAAGGCGCTTTATGCGTCTGACAAAGGCTTGTGCACTCGTAGTTGGCAACAAATACTCATTTCTTACACAAAACACATTTGACGCTCGCAGAACAACATCGGCAATGACAAACTGTTATTTTGCACTTTAAAACATTGCCCGTATCAGCGACTTCTCATACAGTAGTAAGGAAGGAGAAAAAAAAGAGCATGCGCTCGCTCCTATGTAAGAAAAAAATGTTATTATTTCAAGTATGGGTTCTGAGTAATATTTAGTGTTGATACATTACTTGTATCTCCAACAAAATTTATCTACCTTCGCTTTCGATAGCTTTCGGATTAACCGCAATATCTTAGTTCTACTTTAATCCATTAACTAATCAAAAGCTCTGATGCTTCAAAGTTTGTTTTTCGTAATTTGCGCTTGTTCTTGGCAATCCTTGAAGATTTCCTCTGGCGGGATAAGGCTATCTTCTTGCCGTTAGTGCAGCATATTCTAATGCACCACATTTAGCAGCTTAAAATATTATATTTGGCTAGTTCTCAGCATTCGTCGTTTAGAGAAGAGTTCATGCGCGCCAACGGTCGATACTCCCACGGTAGTTTTCATAACAACGCAGTATCTTTTTAGAGCGACCAACCAGTTTTATTTCTTACTTTTCGTCTCCTATACTATTACGCCATAACAGTCTTCACGAATTGAAGAGCAAATTGTACTATTTCTTTCTTCAGCCCCTGAGGAATAAGAGAACCAATGCTGTACAGGTATCCGAACGTTTCTGCCACTTCCATGCTTAAATGGTTAACGTGGGCCCTCTGCGGCAGCTTTTCCATGAACCATATGCCAAGAAACTTTGGTCACTTACTCGATTTATGTTGTTGCCGTCGAAATTTATCTTTGTCATTTCTTATGCGTTGAAGCGGGTTGCTTCGTTGAGAGGTCTGTGACAGGCCCCTCATGAACAACACACGGTGGCGCCCAAGTTGAATATATTTGTTCAACTTGGGCCGCACGACCCGCACACGTCCCACGGCAATCCGCGGCACTCTTCCCCATCATCAGTTCCATTGCTTCCCTATGAAGCCTGGACTACTACGGCTCATTTGGCACCTGCGTGCTGTCGCGTGAGCCGTCCTCCGCCAACCCTGTAGCCACTGTGACGTCGCACATGCTCGTGGGTTCATCATGCAGCGGCGCTTCTTGCGCGATTTCCTCGGTGAGCATTTATGGAGATGTCGGCAATCGCGGCAGTGTTTGTTTACGTTATTTGAGGTAAGTTAGCGTATATAATGCACAGTTTTCCAATAAGAAATAACGCCTGCTTTCTTAGCCAACGATTGCCCCTTATCTCTGTTGTGAAATTCGTTAGGTACAACTCCAACGCCGAAACACCTACACTTTCGTTTCGGCTAACTCTTCATATAAGGGCACAAACAGGAAAGCTTGTAGATCCCGATCCCAAATTAAGATTACTTTTCATTAGCCGTCGCTATTTAATTATGGTCCACTCTGAAGGAGAACACATAGCTTTAATAAAAAAGTCACATTCAACTGCGAAACTTTCGCAACGTAAGAAACTTTCGCTGATATGACATGGCAAGCACTCGCACGAGTATAAAAGATGGCCTACAAGTCTCTGCGTCATTCGCAAGCTGCAGTAAATGGCAGGTTATTATTACCCTAATAAGATGCTACCTTTAAGAGGGGACCACAGTGCAAGCGCATGCGTTAAGTCTCCGGCCTCATAACTCTGAGTGCGATGGCACGAATACCAGGAAGCGATGGCTCACTCGAGCATATATCGTACGTGCGAAACGGTGAGATTGGACTCACATAGGTGAAAGGTGAATGGGCCCGTTCGCAGCGGTCTTGTCGTAGTGGTACTCCGTCACCAGAGTGTACACCGTACCAGCCACCAGTTCATTCTCAAGCTTCACGATCAGAAACGGTCCACTGGCACTCACGCTCTCAATGGGCAAAGCTTTGGGCTTGTGGCATGCGCTGCGACTTCTATCCAGTAATACCATCGTGACGTCTTTGATGCGCCCTGAACTAGCTTTCAGCACCAACTTCGCGGTAGGGACCTTTGCCCTGAGAAGGGCTTCCACACGTCCGGTAACATTTGCAACAGCGTCGTCGAGGCTCTTTCCTGTAGCAATGCAAAAAGAAAAAAGGAAGCAAAAGAGCTGCTTCAGATGACAGACATTATCTGGCAACGCTCTTTGCAAGTCTGCCCGTCAATATTTTCATCACGTGGGCTTTAGATCTGACTTGCGCTACAGCGCACATTACACATTCAATTCTCACAAACTACCAAAACTAATTACTTTCATGCCAAATATTTTCTCCAATAATATCTCGCCTATTTCAGGGTTTATGTCAGCGCAAATCAGCGTATTATGTTACAAGTGATGCTGAACTCACATTTTTTGAATTTATCATTGTTTCTACATATACTGCTCATTCCTCCTAAAAGTTGCAAGCTCTAATTCCGTCCAGGTGTCCACTTCGTAATCACCAAAAATGCTAATATCGGTCGCATGAATATTTGAACATTCTAACACCTTTACCTGTAACAAAAGCTTCTGTTCGTATAAATCTGCGTACCATTCAAAAAGCGTTGGTGGTGTTGTCATATGTAGAGACCCTTACAACCCTTTCATCACAGTAGAAGATCGCTCAAATAATGACAACTCTATTAGTACTTCACAGCAGGTGTAGTTTACGATGATGGTCTAAAGACTAGTTCAGCATAATTATATCAGGTGTTTTTTTTCAACATGTAAACGCCGTTCGTACATAATCGCCTGAGCGAAATAGCGCAAATTAAGCTCCTGAAGATGTGTTACTCAAGGAGACGCACATGACGTGCAGGAGAAATAAATATCTATATTTTATCCCCTTAATTTATTTCGTGGCATTACATTAGGGAGCATATCGCAATATACGAAGTGGAGCCAGTTATAGTTCTCTAAGGAGCCAAGAATAGAAACTAATTTTTATACAAGCATCGTTTTTCACGTAACCGTCAAACTTGCGACAGAATTGCGGTTCTTTTAATTACTTTTCTCTGAATAGCAATAATACGGATCAAAATGTTTGAAATCATGTGGTCCCACGTACTCTGCCGCGGCTGCGCATGACTATCCGCATGGCTGAGCGTATACGCGGCCTAAGCGCCACATCTTGGAGGCAACTTCCGGCGTGTGCAAATGCTTTCGGCGATTCTATATGGCTGATCGCCTCATGCCATCTGTCTGGCTCGTACGATCTGGCTGGTGGCCTCATGCCATCATGTCTTCACGCACGCCAGGTACTGGTAGTCACACGATCTCGACATTCCGAGATACGTTGAGGCTGCAGGCAGCACGAAGCGTTGCCTCCCTGCTCCCCATCACGCCAACGTTGCGACAGCGAGCGTTCGTGATCATCGAGCGAGACCTGTTCATGTTTGCCTGTGCGGCGCCTCAGACTATGCCTGGTAATTTATTTATTAATGAAATGTTTACTCCAATGTCAAACGCCGACGATACTACGGACCTTACTTCGTGCTGCGGTCTAATGTTTTGCGGGCGCTATCAATGTTTTGCCCATTCGGCCGGTACTGCGTCATGATGAATTCCACTTTTCTAGAAGTACGGAAGTGCCAGCTAAAAGAAGCTGTGCTTTAGCATGAACATAGGGCTAAACCAACATCGTGACCCCACTTTGGGAGCCAATGCATTCAGTGTAATGTCACATGCTTGCATATTAAACAATTTCTCGAACAGCGTGAACAATTTAACTAAAGAACCAGTGCACTTTGTCTGGAAATTTCAATACAAGTGTCAGAAATGCGCAAATGTCACGATACATTTTACGAAGGTACTATCCGTCTCATACCTGCTTTTTGTCATTGCGACATGCAGCACAAGCCCGACAGCTCAAATGAGTAAATTGCAAAATCCACCCTTGTGTCAGTAGTTATAAAAGTAGTTATGTCTTGTTAATTATATTGTGTTATATTTGAATTCAAACTCAGATTTTCGTGAATTTCGTGAAAGCAATTTTGCAACCTTCAACCAACAAAAATTTAAAAACTGTGTTATCATTAAGAAAAAACGGGTAGATATACGCCACAAGAGTCAATAGTAACTATTTTTTTTTTCTGCGAGAGGCTAAACGTGTACGAGACTACCTCTCAGGACTCCTCGTTTTTTTTTTCTAAATGAATATGCACCGACAATGCTCGAGTGGGTGCTTTGCGTGGAGTATCTTCGTCGCCATTGTGATTACTTGAATCTATGCTGAGTTGTAGCGCATTCATGTTATCGAGTCGACGTAGCTTCAGGCACAGCGCTGTTGTTACTACCACTACAAAAGTCTCTAAAACGTCTGTGTAACCTACACCGCGTTGTGCAAGTGTTACAGAAATTATTGAGAGAGGTAACAACACTGACCGAGCCTAAACCTAAGTTTTAAGCGATCAAGTGCATGCGTGCGTGTTCAGCGTGCTATTCGCAAGCTGGTTTTTTGATACGAACAGCGCCTAATTAGCGAGGGTATCTGCCAATCCTGTTCATATGTAATGCTTTTAGGCAAGGTACTATCATTCTAACACCTGTGAGCAACTAGGTGTGCTTCGGATCTCTATACCCGAATATGATAACCTTTAAGTCGAGCTTTCTAAACACTACGCCACAGGCTCTTTATGCAAGCGAACATACTTTAATAGCAGCGCTGTTCAAGCTTGATTTTATATTGAAAAGCGTCAAAAATGCGCAACACTGGATGGCGCTGTGACATTCCAGTGATTAACTTGCATGAATGAAGCTAAGTGAGTATATCAGACAGCGAAGAACCTTGTTTGACTACAATGGAGAATGATATCGCAGGTAATCTAGATGCGAAACGTTAGCAAATGAAGCAGATGCATAAAGACGAACGTGGAATATGGCAAATCAGTTCTACTAAAGCCCGTAAGGTAGAGGAAAGTACATAAAAGGAAAAATATGCATTCACCCGAATTGTGACATGATACTACAAATGACGCCCATATGAGTTTCTCAGAAAGAAGGCCACGTAGCTGAAGAAAAATTCGTCCTGGTCCAAGACTCGAACCCGGAACCAATAACTTCCCGAGGCGGTTGATCTACCATCTGAGCTAACCAGGAGGCTAGCCGGTCGCATAGCGATGGCGAATTATTCGAGAACTCGAGGCACTGGGACACTGGATATGGCAAATGGGTTCTGCGGAAGCTCGCACGGCGGAGGAAAGCACATGAAGGAGAAAAATTGGCATCTATCCGAACTGTCGCACGAAGTTACAAAGGAATAATTCTATTAATACGCCTTCGCTATGCGATCAGCTAGCCTCCTGCTTAGCTCAGATGGCAAAGCAACCGCACCGGAGAGGCGTTGGTCCCGGATTCGAGTTCTAGACCAGGACGAATTTTTGTTCAGATACGAGGCTTTCTTTCTGAGAAACCCGTATAGGGTTTCTTATGTAGCTTCGTGCTACAAAACGTGCAATACCTCATTTGAAAGAACATTTGGTGTAAGTGTTGTTCGTATAATTGCTTTAATGGAATGAAAAGATTCCTTGCCATTAGGAACCTTACTTTTTATAGCGCGCAGGCGCTTGCTGCTGGCAGCAACCGAAGTTGACTTTCGAAGGCCTTGTCTGCATTCTTCATTCTCGCTTAAGGTGGCTTGTGTGTATTCTATGTCGCTGTTTCTCAGTTTTTTTCTTTTTAATTATGGGGTTTTACGTACCAAAACTACGATCTCATTGTGATGCACGCCGCAGTGGCGGACTCCGGAACATTTTGGACCCCCACGGGGCTCTTTAACGTGCACCTAGATCTACGTACACGAGTGGCTCTGCACTTTGCTCCCATCGAGCTTTCTATGTTTTTTGCGTACTTAGTTTCTTTAGTATCATTTTGGTAGATTTGTGCGAACTTTCCCAGTAGTTTGGTATAACTCTGACATCCAAGCTCGAATACATGAGCAAGTTTTTTAAAGAGTTGCCTAGCATGCGTAGCCAACAAATTACTTTCACTTCAACTATGGGCCTCCTTGGAGCCTTCGGTAGCGACGTCAGCCTGCACCGACATTTCATCCGTTCTCTATCTACCGATGAGCAGACGAAACGTTACAGGCGCATCTTGGCCTTCGTGGCCATTTCTGTCAACAGGACGGTTCTGGGTAATGTTTATCAGCGCTTAAGAGGCTGCAGATACCTCACTGAAATAGTTTTGACGCTATGAACTGCTGTGCTGTCTTCACAGCTGCGTTCCAGGATTGATGGTTCGCGTGTTGCCCCAGAAACGCTGGAAGAGATGGACTGCGCATGTTGCGTACTTAGTACGTGAGTGAGTGAGTGAGTGAGTGAGTGAGTGAGTGAGTGAGTGAGTGAGTGAGTGAGTGAGTGAGTGAGTGAGTGAGTGAGTGAGTGAGTGAGTGAGTGAGTGAGTGAGTGAGTGAGTGAGTGAGTGAGTGAGTGAGTGAGTGAGTGAGTGAGTGAGTGAGTGAGTGAGTGAGTGAGTGAGTGAGTGAGTGAGTGAGTGAGTGAGTGAGTGAGTGAGTGAGTGAGTGAGTGAGTGAGTGAGTTTATGCTGGCGTTAGCACTTTGCAATGTGATGCCGACGTTTCACTAGCTCAAGTCTTGCGATGACTTGAGCAACACGTAGAGTTGCATTCTGTGATTTCACTGTTTATGAAGACTTTGGACAGTGGTGCGCACCATAGTAGCGCTCTCTTGAATTTTGTTTGGGGCTCTTTGGCCAGACCAGGCTCCTGCCCCTTTAAACCCACATTCTCATCTTGAATTTTATTCCATCTACGAACCATACATAAGTGTGAATGTTTCCAGAATAGAAAGAATCCAAGCCTTGTTGAGCTAAGCAATGCGTGCAATATACGTACTTCCAGAACCTCCTCTCCCACCTCTCACAAAAAAACAAGAAGCGCGAAACAGGTCGTATGGCGGTTGACTTTGTGGCGTACTTCATTTATCGGTCGTGAGCCTAATGTCGGGTGTGCAAATTGTAGCAGCGCCCAAAACAATTCAGGGCTCCTCAGGAATCCTAGCGAGTGGTAGACAACACATGTAGTACGGTTATCGGAAGTACTCGGCTGCATGTACAGTGACCATAGTACTACGGCAATCCAATAACGCCGCAATTTTTTGCTCAGTGCTTCCAAACGCCATAGTCGTTAAAACAGTCACATAAAAGCTACCTCCCGTAGGCCGCCGCTTATTGATATAGGCACGAAAAATGTCGCGAAAGTACTCCCGAAAGTGATTGCACGGGTTAACCACCCTTGTTATCTCATGCAGATCGCGTGCGCCCCGGACTCAATGAAAGAGTCTGCCCACGTAGTTGGCCACATTACACGACCTTCTGTACAGCGTTTCGCTGAACCTCACCGCACAGCGTAATCGTGATCGCGTAATGCAGAGGCTCCACGTCGCCTGGTAGGGGACCGTTGTGCGTCTCAGCACCCAGCTTCGGCCTGGTCGGCGTGAGGACGGGATCGCACCCCGCGTTCGGATCCTGGTTCGTTGACTCGGGGACCGACGTAGCGTCGGTGGTCGTCTCGTCTTGTGAATCGGGGATCGACGTAGCGTTGGTGGTCGTCTCGTCTTGTGAATCGGGGATCGACGTAGTGTCGGTGGTCGTCTCGTTTTTCTCTGCCAATGGCGGCAACTTCGACAAGTAGAGCATCAAGAGACACAGCACCAGACCCACGATTGCCAAGAGGACGACCATCGCCACCATGACGGTGGTTGAGCCAGGAGGGGCACTGTCGTCGTTGTCGTAATCCTTGGACGAGTCGTCTTTGCTGAGCAAACTGGATGCCCCCGTCTGCAGCACGAAAGCAGGACCTAACTTGCAGCGCCAATGCGGTAATCACTGAAGGTAATAAAAAGTCTCGTATACCTTATTTATGTTTCTTTATGGTGGCACACACTACACCGTGTTTTCGTTTCAACGACTGTGCGATATTCAGAAACCATTTATTACATCGTGCTTTAATTTTAAAGCAGCAAAGGATCACTTGCGGTGGCGTGAGGCCTCAAAGCAGCATTTCGGCAATCAGAAACGCCGCGCGCTCTTGTGAAGAGCTGCCGGTTACCCTGGACTAACTGCAGTGAGCACTTGCGAAAACAAAGAAGCGTTCATCTGTTGCATTTTCGTGCACGTTGAATGCAACAAATTTTTATAGATAGCAAGTTTTCTTTATTTTGCGTCCTCTCATTTATTTATTTATTTATTTATTTATTTATTTATTTATTTATTTATTTATTTATTTATTTATTTATTTATTCATTTATTTATTTATTTATTTATTCATTCATTCATTCATTCATTCATTCATTCATTCATTATTCGTTTTCATAAACCTCCCTAATAACTTTTCTGGGAAAAATGTGGTGGAGAACTAGACCATGTAAAAATCCTGTTCAAAGTGGCCTGGTCCATGGTCAGACTTTCAGCTGGGCAGGGCCAAACAACGAGCACATTCCTAATGCTCCACCTAGCAGCGGACGGGAACGTCTTTTTCTCCATTCAACAACGCTAAACTCTGCTAGTCAAATATCGTTTGACACGCTGACACTATGGACCTGACCCAATATTTGAGTTTTAACGACCCAGTGGTTGTCCTCGATCGCTTCTTTATTTTATCGTTACGGTGCAGAGCAGTTTCCTTTATCAGATTTACACTTAAAAATTTGCACCTTTGGGGCTTATCTTGTGCCACAACAATAAACGTCATCTGCCTTGCTTCCGTTCCCTTTTTTGAAAAATCTGCGCTCGCTACTTTCCTGTCGAGAATGGTATGCCATGACCATGCGCTTTCCGTTTGTCGCCTGGAAGTACCGGTATTGCAGCGCTAAAGAAAGGAAATGCGGGCACGATAGATTCAGTGCCGCAGGCTAAACTGGCGCATATACTGGTTTAATAATTGGAGCTATTCGTATCTTCAATTAATTTTATTTTTACTTTTATTATTTTTGTAATAAAAGCAAGGAGGTCAAAGCAATTAAATTCTACCGTCAATATGTACCAACTAAGAACGATACGACAGCTAAGATTTTCTCTGGCTGATCGTAAATTTTGGGAGGGGAGCATCTTGCAACTTCGCTGCAATCCTGTCATGACAGGTACGGTCGACCATGTTACAGAACACCCGAAATTAGGCCAAATTGTGTTTATTCACAAAGAGTAAGAATCGTTTCACGAGTCAATGCCGCCTGCGGTGCGTCGGTGAGAGCGCCGCAGGTAGCATAGACTCATCCCCTTTCCATAGGGGCTGGCCCTGCGCAAAGAAATTTTCTCGTCTCAACTTTGGAACCAGACCCATTTTCCTAACTCGTGCGCATTGAGGCTGATGTAATGCAAAAAAAAACCTCAATTTCGACTTACTTTTGCCAGCTCTACCAGAAAATACATACACATGAGCCGTGGCTACGCCACCGCCTCCTTCGCTTCCTAATTACGGACACGGTACGGGAGTACTACGAAGAAGCTGACTGATTTAGCAGGACTTGTCCGGAAAATTGGGGCAGCGCCGATCAAATGACAACACTAGGCTCAGAGTCGTTGCATCGCTGCAAGGGCATCGCTGCATTACAAACTCAGTCGGTAATGCAGTTGGCGCAGAATTGGTAGTGCAGCGATAGACCTGCACTCATGTAGGACTATTGTTTAAGTATGGCAGACTCACCAGAGGGCTACTGCGCTGCTCACGCCTGCTCGGGTTGTTGAAATATGGACGGCTTCGGTACGGCAGCATTGTAATCCCCGCGCTTGCGATAAATTCGCAGAACCAATGAACTAGCGCAAGGAGGATCTGATGTATTGCCGAGCACCGGGAGGTTGACCGCCAGCACGTCCCGGAGTACCGAGGAGGAGGCGACCACCAAACCGTAGCAGAAACTCCAACCTGCGAGCCTTGATTCCTATTCTTCTTCTGAATGATGATGATGATGACCGGAAACCATACCGCAAGCGAAGTTTCGGAGATTGGCCTAGAGTCAAGTGGCACGAGGAAAATAGACGCTGATGATTATAATGACGGTGAATGTGGTGGTAGCCTGAAACCGCGGTGCATACCCACTAAGGGGGATTCGCCAAGAATCGAGTGGGAACATTGAAATTACGAGTACATGCTGGTGTTGGGTCTTGATGAGTATGATTGGGTCTAAAATCATGGTGGGTACCCAAGGCTCGGGCAAGAATAGGGGAAGACGTAGGGAAGATGCAGGATGAAAATGATGATGATGTCATCATACCATGACGCATACCCACTAAGTAAATTGGCTAAAAATCGATCACGGCATGTAAAATACATGATGATGGTGATGTCCTGAAACCTTGCCGCATACTCATTAAGTGGATGCACAAAGAATTGAATGGCGTATGAAACATACGCGCTGATATTAATGACCGTGATGGTTTAATACCATGGTGCACACCCACTAGAGCGGATTGGCTAAGAATCGGGTGACACATGTAACATAAAGTATGGTAATGATGATGACGTGGAACCATAGCGCATAGTCATAAGGGGACCCGCAAGGAATCGAATGGCACATCGCAAATGCATTTATTGAAGAGACCTTCAGAATAGTTAAAATCCAATAAATAAACGAATAAATGAAACAAAGAAAAGTAGGAAATGACGATTATTAAACAGTCAGGCGCGGAAAACATATTTTTGTGTTTTATTAATTGGTAATAAATAATACAAAAGTAGTCCTACGAAATTCACGCGGACAAAGACAGTATTTGAGGACATAGCTCTAACAATTTAGTTGCTGGAAGTCACAAATAAAATTTTCTGTGGCGCATACTTCTGGGCGCCCCGCTGGGGCGTCTGTGTCATCAGCAGGCATTTGGTGCGCTGCGACACCACGCACCCGAGCACACTAGCTTTGGGCCCTCCCACGTCTAACCATGGGTGGCTTAGCCGTGTCCGGCGTAAAGGCGATCCTGGGGGTTGAGCTGATGCTGAATGTTTGGACCTTCAAGGCGCCTTGCCCCCTTTTCCCTCGGCTTCACGTAGGCGGCACCTCCAAACTGACCAGTTAGGAGGAACTCAGTATTTCCTTTTCTTGGTCTGTGATCTTCTTCTAACTTACTTTCTACCTTTCCTGTCTTCTACGCCTGTATTACTTCCTTTCTCACAGGCAGCAGGGGTTAACCTTGTGTGAGTAGCCAACCTAGGTTATGTCATATTCGGTTATATTCGTGAGGTACAGCTGGAGATTGCAGGTTTTTATTTCATTTTTACAGACCCTGCAGCGTCCCTTTGTAGGGCTCCATGGTGGATTGCTGGCGTTGCTACCGAAGACTACACATTCAACCACGGCTAGTTCCTTCCCCCTACTCCCTGATCAACTTCAGAAAAGAGGGCGCACCAATGAAGTCTTCCAGTTTTTTGGCCGCCAAAGGTGATCTTTCCCCCTATTTCATGTAATTCACTCTGAAAGACCAGAAACAAAAGTATGAACGATTTCACTTCTCTTTGTTTCTATATTTCTAACAGAGACACTTGGACCAGGTTGTAAAGCATCAAAAAGAGGTAGCGGCGATCTGCTTTTGGAACTCCGTGATAAAAGGTAACACGAGAAACTGCCTAATGTAGTATCCTGGGAGGGGCCCCAGTGACAGTTATCTTGAACCGCACGATGAACACCGCCCGTGGCATAGTTTCCGATGCTGATTTGACGGAGCTGACTGAAGCTGAACTGCTAGAGAGCCGGAGTAATCAGAATGGAATCAACGTCAAGAGAATTAAGATTACGAATTGAAGTTGAAGCTGAAATTTAAATTGAAGAGAATTAAGACGGTACCATGACGGAAAAGAGATTGAAACTAAGCACCTAATTCTAACTTTTGGATTACATATGCTGCCTGAGACCATTGAGGCCGGTTACGTAAGATCCGGGTCAGGCCCTACAGACTCAATGTCCTCCGATATCTTAAATGCCAAATATTTGGGCTCAGTTCACAAAACTACTGAGGCCGCATGACTTGCGTTGAATGTAATGCCCATGAACACCCATTGGACGACTGCGAGAATGCTCCGCAATGCGTGAAATGTGAGGGGCAACTCACCGCATACTCGCAGTCCGGCCCATCACGGAAAAAGAAATTGTCACAATCAAAGTCAAGGAAAATGTATCATACAAGGAGGTACGTAAGCGGGTATCATACCTATCCAAGGACAGCTTTGCCAAAGTGGCGCGTCAGGAAGCAACGCCAAACCCACCTTGCGCGAGAGCGCGTGTCCATCGCCTCACAATAACCGATGGACATAACCAGCCAGACGGTGCCGCCAGCGCCCAATGAGCGGCGAGATTCCCGTGAGTGCTCCAAAAAAGAAAAATCCCGCATCACATGGCCCGGCAAAGACTGTAAGGTTATTTGTGTTAAGCTTATTTGTGATAAGCTTATTTGTGATAAGCTTATTTGAGCATCCAGAGCACTGCAGCAATGTAGTAGACATATCCCAGAGTCTAAGCCCCGA